>NC_068447.1:13828816-14086316 GCF_023373465.1 Oncorhynchus keta
GAGAGAGAGAGAGACAGAGAGAGAGAGAGAGACACGAGAGAGAGAGAGAGAGAGGAGAGAGAGAGAGAGACACGAGAGAGAGAGAGAGAGAGAGACACGAGAGAGAGAGAGACAGCGAGAGAGAGAGAGAGAGAGAGACAGCGGGGAGAGAGACAGCGGGAGAGAGAGAGAGAGAGAGAGAGACAGCGGGGAGAGAGAGAGAGAGCGGGAGAGAGACATAGAGGGGGAGGAGAGAGAGAGAGAGACAGCGGGGGGGAGAGAGAGAGAGAGATATATACAGCGGGGATAGAGAGAGAGACAGCGAGGGAGAGAGAGACAGCGGGGAGAGAGGAGAGAGAGAGAGAGAGAGAGAGACAGCGAGGGGAGAGAGAGAGAGAGAGAGAGAGAGAGACAGAGAGAGAGAGAGAGAGACAGCGAGGAGAGAGCGGGGAGAGAGAGAGACAGCGGGAGAGAGCGGGGAGAGAGAGAGACACAGCGGGGAGAGAGAGAGAGACAGACAGCGGGGAGAGAGAGAGAGAGAGAGACACAGCGGGGGAGAGAGAGAGAGAGAGAGAGCAGCGGGGAGAGGAGAGAGAGAGAGAGACAGCGGGGAGAGAGAGAGAGAGAGACAGCGGGGAGAGAGAGAGAGAGAGAGACAGCGGGGAGGAGAGAGAGAGAGACAGAGGGGAGAGAGAGAGAGAGAGACAGCGAGGGAGAGAGAGAGACAGCGGGGAGAGAGAGAGAGAGAGACAGCGGGGAGAGAGAGAGAGAGACAGCGGGGAGAGAGAGAGAACAGCGGGGAGAGAGAGAGACACAGCGGAGGAGAGAGACAACAGGGAGAGAGAGACACAGCGGGGAGGAGAGAGAGAAACAGCGAGAGGAGAGAGAGAGACAGCGGGGAGAGACAGAGGGGAGAGAGAGAGACATCGGGGAGAGAGAAACAGGGAGAGAGAGAGACAGCGGAGCGGGGAGAGAGAGAGACAGCGGGGAGAGAGAGAGACAGCGGGGAGAGAGAGACAGCGGGGAGAGAGAGAGACAGGGGAGAGAGAGAGACAGCGGGGAGAGAGAGAGACAGCGGGGAGAGAGAGAGACAGCGAGGGGAGAGAGAGAGACAGCGGGGAGAGAGAGAGAGAGACAGGGGGAGAGAGAGACACAGGCAGAGAGAGAGAGGAGAGAGAGAGAGACAGCGGGGAGAGAGAGAGAGACAGCGGAGAGAGAGAGAGAGAAAGAGACAGCGGGGAGAGAGAAAGAGACAGCGGGGGGGAGAGAGAGAGACAGCGGGAGAGAGAGAGACAGAGGAGAGAGAGAGAAACAGAGGGAGAGAGAGAGACAGGGGAGAGAGAGAGACAGCGGGAGAGAGAGAGACAGCGGGAGAGAGAGAGACAGCGGGAGAGAGAGAGACAGCGGGGGAGAGAGAGAGACAGCGGGGAGAGAGAGACAGCAGGGAGAGAGAGAGACAGCGGAGAGAGAGAGAAACAGGGGAGAGAGAGAGACAGCGGGGAGAGAGAAAGAGACAGCGGGGAGAGAGAGAGACAGCTGGGGAGAGAGAGAGACAGAGGGAGAGAGAGAGAAACAGGGAGAGAGAGAGAAACAGGGGAGGGGAGAGAGAGAGAAACAGGGGGAGAGAGAGAGACAGGGGGAGAGAGAGAGAAACAGGGGAGAGAGAGAGACAGCAGGGGGAGAGAGAGAGACAGGGGAGAGAGAGAGAAACAGGGGAGAGAGAGAGAAACAGGGGAGAGAGAGAGAAACAGGGGGAGAGAGAGAGAAACAGGGGGAGAGAGAGAGACAGCGGGAGAGAGAGAGAAACAGGGGAGAGAGAGAGACAGCAGAGAGAGAGAGAGAAACAGGGGAGAGAGAGAGAAACAGGGGAGAGAGAGAGAAACAGGGGAGAGAGAGAGAAACAGGGGAGAGAGAGAGAAACAGGGGAGAGAGAGAGAAACAGGGGAGAGAGAGAGAAACAGGGGAGAGAGAGAGAAACAGGGGAGAGAGAGAGAAACAGGGGAGAGAGAGAGAAACAGGGGGAGAGAGAGAAACAGGGAGAGAGAGAGACAGCGGGGGAGAGAGAGAGAAACAGGGAGAGAGAGAGAAACAGGGGAGAGAGAGAGAAACAGGGGAGAGAGAGAGAGAAACAGGGGAGAGAAACAGGGGGAGAGAGAGAAACAGGGAGAGAGAGAGAAACAGGGAGAGAGAGAGACAGCGGGGGAGAGAGAGACAGCGGGGGAGAGAGAGAGACAGCGGGGGAGAGAGAGAGACAGCGGGGGAGAGAGAGAGAAACAGGGAGAGAGAGAGAAACAGGGAGAGAGAGAAACAGAGGGAGAGAGAGAAACAGAGGGAGAGATAGAAACAGAGGGAGAGAGAGAGAGAAACAGGGGAGAGAGAGAGACAGCGGAGAGAGAGAGAGAAACAGGGGGAGAGAGAGAGAGACAGTGGGGAGAGAGAGAGACAGAGGGGGAGAGAGAGAGAAACAGGGAGAGAGAGAGACAGCGGGGAGAGAGAGAGAGAAACAGGGGAGGGAGAGAGAGAAACAGGGGAGAGAGAGAGAGAAACAGGGGAGAGAGAGAGAGAAACAGGGGAGAGAGAGAGAAACAGGGGAGAGAGAGAGAAACAGGGGAGAGAGAGAGAAACAGGGAGAGAGAGAGAAACAGGGGAGAGAGAGAGAAACAGGGAGAGAGAGAGAAACAGGGAGGGGGAGAGAGAGAGACACAGGGGAGAGAGAGAGACAGAGGGAAACAGGGGGAGAGAGAGAGAGAAACAGGGGAGAGAGAGAGAGAAACAGGGGAGAGAGAGAGAGAGAGAGAGAGAAACAGGGGAGAGAGAGAGAAACAGGGGAGAGAGAGAGAAACAGGGAGAGAGAGAGAAACAGGGGAGAGAGAGAGAGAAACAGGGGAGAGAGAGAGAGAGAGAGAGAGAGAAACGGGGGAGAGAGAGAGGAGTAGCAGTACATCTAGCAGTACAAAACAACTATATATTCAGGCAAACGGCAAAAGAAGCACAATTGAAATAGATAAAAAACAAAAGATCACAGATGACAACTGGTTTGATGCAGATTGTAAAATTATAAGGAAAAAACTTATAACACTATCCAAACAAAAACACAGAGACCCAAATAATGGTGAATTACGCCTTCATTACTGTGAGACTTTAAAACTCTATAAACGTACACTCAGAACCAAAAAAATCACAGTACAACAGCAAGCAGCTGACACTAGTTGAGGGGTCCATAAACACACACACCTTCTGGCACAATTTAAAAAATAAAATCTAAACAAGAGGAATTAGCAATACAAAATGGTGACATATGGACAACCCATTTTGAAACACTGTACAACAACGTTCAAATTGACACAAACGCAGAACGCCAAATTCATGAGAAGTTGATATAAGAAACTTTAGGCTCTCAAATTGTAAAAAGCATGCGGACCTGATGGCATCCTAAATGAGATGCTCAAACTCACGAGTGCAACATTTCAATTGGCTATATTAAAACAGTTTAATTTGATCCTGAGTGTAGGTTATTTCCCTGACATCAAGGACTCATAACTTTGACACTAACAACTTTGACACTAACAATTACAGAGGCATTTGTGTGAACAGTAACCTGGGGAAGGTTTTCTGTTGTATTATAAATGTAAGAGTTCTAAACTTCCTTAATAAGCACAATGTCTTGAGTAAAATACTAACTGGATTTATATCAAAACATCACACAACTGATCATATTTACACCCTACACACCCTGATAGATAAACATGTCCACCAAAATAATACCAAAATATAGGCTTGCTTTATCGACTACCAAAAGCATTTGATTCTAGTTGGCATACAGGACTGTTCTACAAAGTTATTGAAAGTGGTGTAGGGGGTAAAACATATGACATAATTAAATCAATGTATACTGGCAATACGTGCAGCATTGAAATTGGCAAGAAAATAACTGAATTCTTTAACCAGGGGTGGGGCCTTCGTCAGGGTTGCAATCTGAGCCCTGCGCTCTTCAATATTTACATAAATGAATTGGCCACTATTCTAGAAAAATCCTCAATGCCTGGTGTTAGTCTCCACACTTCAGAGCTTAAATGCCTACTCTTCACAGATGACCTATGCCTTCTGTCACCCACAGCACAATGGCCTACAGCAGAGCCTGGACCTGCTAGAGCAGTACTGTCAGACCTGGGCCCTGGCAGTAAACCCCCAAAAGACTCAAATAATGATTTTCCAGAGAAGATCCAGATCTCAGGGAATTAGACCAAAGTTCTCAATTGGTACAACATATATAGAGTACTGCACACACTACAATTACTTAGGTTTAAAAATATAGAGTACTGCACACACTACAATTACTTAGGTTTAAAAATAAGCTCAACTGGACACCTTAATGAGGCAGTGAATGAACTGAGAGAGAAAGCACGCAGGGCATTCTACACCATTAAAAAGCTAATTCAAATTGAAATACCGGTTAAAATTTGGCTCAAACTAATTGAATATGTCATTGAACCAATTGAACTTTATGGCAGCGAGGTGTGGGGTCCACTTTATGGCAGCGAGGTGTGGGGTCCACTTTATGGCAGCGAGGTGTGGGGTCCACTTGCAAAACAAGATTTCATCAAATGGGAAAAACACCCAATTGAAACCCTGCATGCAGAGTTCTGTAAGATTATCCTTCATGTCCAGAGGAAAAGTACAAACAAAGCATGCAGGGCAGAATTAGGCCAATATCCACTAATAATAAAAACTCAAAAAAGAGCAATTAAGTTTTAGAAACATCTAAAATACAGTGACCCCCTCTCATATCATTACCAAGCCCTGCAATGCCAAGAGCTGAGCAAAGAAAAGAGTCCCCTCATCCAGCTGGTCCTGGGGCTGAGTTCACAAACCTGTTCTACTTACGCACTGAAGCCTCAGGACCAGAACATCCAATCAATCAGAATAAGCCAAATTACAACACAGTCAAAACAAAACTATATTGCTTATTGGGAAACACAAGCACAAACACAAAGCAAAATGCAGTGCTATCTACCCTAAATTGACAGTACACTGTGGCTAAATATTTGACCATGGTTACTGATCAAAACCTTAGAAAAACCTTGACAAAGTACAGGCTCAGTGAGCACAGCCTTGCAATTGAGAAGGGTAGACACAGGAAAACCTGGCTCCCTGTAGAGGAAAGGCTGTGCAACCACTGTACAACAACAGAACCTGGCTCCCTGTAGAGGAAAGGCTGTGCAACCACTGTACAACAACAGAACCTGGCTCCCTGTAGAGGAAAGGCTGTGCAACCACTGTACAACAACAGAACAGAACACTGTACAACAACAGAACCTGGCTCCCTGTAGAGGAAAGGCTGCGCAACCACTGTACAACAACAGAACCTGGCTCCCTGTAGAGGAAAGGCTGTGCAACCACTGTACAACAACAGAACCTGGCTCCCTGTAGAGGAAAGGCTGTGCAACCACTGTACAACAACAGAACCTGGCTCCCTGTAGAGGAAAGGCTGTGCAACCACTGTACAACAACAGAACCTGAGACGGAGCTGCATTTCCTGACAAAATGCCCCTAATATAAAACAATTACAGAGTGTCATTTCCCTAAATTTGAAAACCTTATTCAAGGTTTCACAGACCTCTCTGATGAGGATAGGCTACCCGTCCTGTTGGGGGAGGACGCAGAGAGACCTCTCTGATGAGGATAGGCTACCCGTCCTGTTGGGGGAGGACGCAGAGAGACCTCTCTGATGAGGATAGGCTACCCGTCCTGTTGGGGGAGGACGCAGAGAGACCTCTCTGATGAGGATAGGCTACCCGTCCCGTTGGGGGAGGACGCAGAGAGACCTCTCTGATGAGGATAGGCTACCCGTCCTGTTGGGGGAGGACGCAGAGAGCTGTGTGTTGGCAGCGCACTACTTTGCTGCCTGCCATAAGATGAGGGACAGTGTCTGACAGACCAATCAACCTACACATGTACTCTACTGTATGCTTATTGTTATTGTTGAATGTATGGTTCTTTTGACACTTGGTTATTGTTGTTACTGATTCTCATTTTTATATTGTAAATATAAAAATAAGCTTTGGCAATATGTACATTGTTACGTCATGCCAATAAAGCAAATTTAATTGAGAGGCAGCGTAGAGAGAGAGGAGACAGAGCGTAGAGAGAGAGAGGAGACAGAGCGTAGAGAGAGAGAGGAGACACAGCGTAGAGAGAGAGAGGAGACACAGCGTAGAGAGAGAGAGGAGACACAGCGTAGAGAGAGAGAGGAGACACAGCGTAGAGAGAGAGAGGAGACACAGCGTAGAGAGAGAGGAGACACAGCGGAGAGAGAGAGGAGACACAGCGTAGAGAGAGAGAGGAGAAACAGAGAGAGAGGAGACACAGCGTAGAGAGAGAGAGGAGACACAGCGTAGAGAGAGAGAGGAGACACAGCGTAGAGAGAGAGAGGAGACACAGCGTAGAGAGAGAGAGGAGACACAGCGGAGAGAGAGAGGAGACACAGCGGAGAGAGAGAGGAGACACAGCGTAGAGAGAGAGGAGACACAGCGGAGAGAGAGAGGAGACACAGCGTAGAGAGAGAGGAGACACAGCGTAGAGAGAGAGGAGACACAGCGTAGAGAGAGGAGACAGCGTAGAGAGAGAGGAGACAGCGTAGAGAGAGAGGAGACAGCGTAGAGAGAGAGGAGACAGCGTAGAGAGAGAGGAGACAGCGTAGAGAGAGAGGAGACAGCATAGAGAGAGAGGAGACAGCGTAGAGAGAGAGGAGACAGCGTAGAGAGAGAGGAGACAGCGTAGAGAGAGAGGAGACAGCGTAGAGAGAGAGGAGACAGCGTAGAGAGAGAGGAGACAGCGTAGAAGGAGACAGCGTTCAGAGAGCGAGTGTTCAACTTACTGCTGAACTACCTTTCTTCTCCAGGATCCTCTGGCCATCCACCGTGTCTTTAATCTCCTGTACACCACAAAGACAGGGAGAGTACTTAATGGAGGCTCTAATGAGAACCATTACATGACCCCATTATTATACAGCTTCTAAACTCAGCAAAAAAATCAAAGTCCTCTCACTGTCAACTGTGTTTATTTTCAAGAAACTTAACATGTGTAAATATTTGTATGAACATAACAAGATTCAACAACTGAGAAATAAACTGAACAAGTTCCACAGACACGTGACTAACAGAAATGGAATAATGTGCCCCTGAACAAGGAGGGGGGGGTCAAAATCAAAAGTAACAGTCAGTATCTGGTGTGGCCACCAGCTGCATTAAGTACTGCAGTGCATCTCGTCCTCATGGACTGCACCAGATTTGCCAGTTCTTGCTTTGGGATGTTACCTCACTCTTCCACCAAGGCACCTGCAAGTTCACAGACATTTCTGTCCCAGACGTGCTCAATGGGATTGAGATCCGGGCTCCTCGCTGGCCATGGCAGAACACAGACATTCCTGTCTTGCAGGAAATCACGCACAGAACGAGCAGTATGGCTGGTGGCATTGTCATGCTGGAGGGTCATGTCTGGATGAGACTGCAGGAAGGGAGGAGGATGTCTTCCCTGTAACGCACAGCGTTGAGATTGACAACAATCTTAGTCCAATGATGCTGTGACGCATCGCCCCAAACCATGACGGACCCTCCACCTCCAAATCGATCCTGCTCCAGAGTACAGGCCTCGGTGTAATGCTCATTCCTTTGACGATAAACGCGAATCCGACCATCACCCCTGGTGAGACAGAACCGCGACTCGTCAGTGAAGAGTACTTTTTGCCAGTCCTGTCTGGTCCAGCGACTGTGGGTTTGTGCACGTAGGTGACGTTGTTGCCGGTGATGTCTGGTGAGGACCTGCCTTACAACAGGCCTACAAGCCCTCAGTCCAGCCTCTCTCAGCCTATTGCGGACAGTCTGAGCACTGATGGAGGGATTGTGCATTCCTGGTGTAAGTCGGGCAGTTGCTGCCATCTTGTACCTGTCCCGCAGGTGTGATGTTCGGATGTACCGATCCTGTGCAGGTGTTGTTACACATGGTCTGCCACTGCGAGGACGATCAGTCCATCCTGTAGCTCTGTCTTAGGCGTCTCACAGTACGGACATTGCAATTTTTTGCCCTGGCCACATCTGCAGTCCTCATGCCGCTTTGCAGCATGCCTAAGGCACGTTCACACAGATGAGCAGGGACACTGAGCATCTATATTTTGGTGTTTTTCAGAGTCAGTAGAAAGGCCTCTTTTAGTGTCCTAAGTTTTCATAACTGTGACCTTAATTGCCTACCGTCTGTAAGCTGTTAGTGTCTTAACGACAGTTCCACAGGTGCATGTTCATGAATTGTTTAAACACTTTACAATAAAGATCTGTGAAGTTATTTGGATTTTTACAAATGATCTTTGAAAGACAGGGTCCTGAAAAAGGGACGTTTCTTTATTTGCTGAGTTTGTGTGTGTACATGTATGGAACATTTCAAATGGTACTTTCCTCTGAAACCTTGATGGAAAAATAACTTTAATAGTAGTTTCTACCAGTTACAAAAAGGGTTAGTTTACCTGCTTCAGTTTTCCAATGGTTTCAAAATGCACATCCCTTTCCTTCTCCACCTCTGTCAACTGTAGGTTCACACCATCTATATCAGATGCCTTTCCCTGAATGAGAAACACAAAGAGCACGTATTCCGTTTCAGTTATTTTCACATATCCGATGTAAATCGAATCCGTTTCAGCATAAGGTTACGAGTCACACCATTCTAATGGAATATCTACAGTGATGACAAGATTAACACAACAGTTCCATTCAGAATTAACTTCATGATACTAACAGGATATTTTTTACATTGAAACAGTAGGGGTTCAATTTCAAACAAGCATATCACCAAACCTACCTGCCCAATTCGAGTTAGACATAAACTCATAAGAAACACTTTTAATGGCTAAATAAGTACAGTTCAATAAACATCAGGTACTCAGCAGAAGTGAGTAGCAATGCGAGTCATAGCTTCATCTACCTGAACAAAGTCCACGTACACTCCCAGTGTAGTATTTCCCTGGGCCAACTAGTGTTGTCACGATACCAGAATTGTCCCTTCGATACTGATAGCAGGTTTAGTATCACGATATGATACTCCATGACACAACAATGAAAAGGCCAAAGTCACAGAATGGCACTTGATCCAGACAGAAACTTATGTTCAATCGTTGGGCATCTTCAGAATTCAATATCATTACATTTGAAAAATTGTACATCCAGTTTATTTTTTACAGCCATGGATGCATTAATTAATAAATCATACAATCAATATGACTTTGTTTTTACCAATTACTACAAAACATAAATGGTAATCATTTATTTGAAAGGTACTGTAAATCTCTATTGATAAACTGGGTAAATATGATAGAACTAGGCTATATCGTATTATTTAAAATACAGGTGAATGCAGATTATTAAATGGGAGTGTGTGCATGCTTTGAGTTATTGAGCTTGTAAAATCTGATTTCATGGGGCTACAGATAACAAACAATCCCTCCCATTTAGGAGTTATTTTATTGGCAACTGCTAGAAGAAAATATTCTATTGTACCGATCAATTCTCCATAGAAGAAGCCATCTCCTTTATAAAAGTCTTAAAGTACTGACATCATTGGCTGTGGAATGTGTCTTTGTGGCTATGGAATCTAGAGAAAACAGGAAGGGAGACGAGGGATCGGGGCCGGATTACCAAACGGGGACATGCTCTGGGACCCCCGACCTTCAGCGGGGCCCCAGATAGAAAAACGTGTAGGATTTCAGGAAATTAGCTTTAAAAAACTGCCAAAACATGTCTTAGTCTTCCAACAAAATCGGTAGAAATGGTTGCTTGCTTTATGCTGATTTGCATCGAGCAGTCGTGCCCTATGCAACTGTAGGCCTAAATAAACATGTACTCACAGTCTATATCCGCTATTATGTTGATTGATCCATTCCAGTTAATCATTTTGGATTGAAAAAGTCTAGGCAGCCAAGTCAGTTTGAAGATAAAACTAATTTGATCCCATTCACATTTTCTCACAAACAAATGGGCTATGAATACATAAGGTTACCGCTGGGTTTACCATGGCCAGAGGGACACAGTGAATAGTAGGTTAGACTATGGGCTATGAATACATAAGGTTACCGCTGGGTTTACTCAGATCACTAGTGTTTAGGCTGCTACATTTATGGAAGAGTTTTCACTTGTGTCTGTCTGGAGTCGTGTGATCACAATCACTAAATAAAAGGCCTGAGGAAAGTGGAGAGCACACACCTTAAGATGAATGCATTGTTCCATGAACCTGATTGGTCAAGAGCCTGCAGCAACACTCCAATGTGAAGGACAGAGAAATGGTGCTCGAGTTCAAAACTCCTAAGGCAAATCAGCATTAAAAAAACGAACTTCGCCCCTAACGCTTTGCGTCAATATATTTATTAAACTAAATCAAAAGTTGATTGAAAAGTGCTGTGGCAATGCATCCTCACCACAGGTTTTCCCCTGGAATGAGTAGGTGGAGCAGGCACTTTGCTCTTGGCGGTATAAAGGCTCTGCGGTGACAGACTTGACTCTCTCAATCACGTGAGACACTTGACAGAAGTACCGATCGTAACAACAATTCTAGTAACAAACAGTTGTTTTTTTTCTCTCACAGACAGTAACAAAGTTTCGGTATACCGTGCAACACTAGGGCCAACTGCAGTGAACAAAGCCTACATGCACTCCCAGTCAGTATTCCCCTGGCCCGGAGGAAAGTGTCTGAGTGTGTTGCTGTGTACACCACTCTGCCGTGTCTGAGAAGAGAAAAACAAGTCAAACAACCTCCAGTTGGAGAGAGTGTTCTTCCTGCAGCTTCTCCGTGCTCTCCTGGTGCTCCAGACAGCTCTTCTCCATGCTCTCCTAAACACAGAGAGGAACACCACACCACACACCACACATCAGCACACATGTATTTTTAGAATTCTTTAAAAAGGCTAAACTACTACACATATTTAAAGTCATTAATCATAGTAAATGCTAGAAAACAAAACAAATCTGAGCATAAACAAGTAAGAAGCACTACTGACACCTTGTGGTCAGTGTTCCCGTGACGCCCGTGGTCAGTGTTCCGTGACTCCCGTGGTCAGTGTTACCGTGACGCCCCGTGGTCAGTGATCCCGTGACGCCCCGTGGTCAGTGTTCCCGTGACGCCCCGTGGTCAGTGATCCCGTGACGCCCCGTGGTCAGTGTTCCCGTGACGCCCGTGGTCAGTGTTCCCGTGACCCCCGTGGTCAGTGTTACCGTGACGCCCCGTGGTCAGTGTTACCGTGACGCCCCGTGGTCAGTGTTACCGTGACGCCCGTGGTCAGTGTTACCGTGACGCCCAGTGGTCAGTGTTACCGTGACGCCCCGTGGTCAGTGTTTACGCCCCAGTGTGACGCCCCGTGGTCAGTGTTCCGTGACTCCCCCGTGGTCAGTGTTCCCGTGACTGACCCCGTGGTCAGTGTTCCCGTGACGCCCCCGTGGTCAGTGTTACCGTGACGCCCGTGGTCAGTGTTCCCGTGACGCCCGTGGTCAGTGTTCCGTGACGCCCAGTGGTCAGTGCCCCGCCCCCGTGGTCAGTGTTCCCGTGACGCCCCGTGGTCAGTGTTCCCGTGACGCCCCGTGGTCAGTGTTCCCGTGACGCCCCGTGGTCAGTGTTCCCGTGACGCCCCGTGGTCAGTGTTCCCGTGACGCCCCCGTGGTCAGTGTTCCCGTGACGCCCGTGGTCAGTGTTCCCGTGACGCCCCCGTGGTCAGTGTTCCCGTGACGCCCCCGTGGTCAGTGTTCCCGTGACGCCCCGTGGTCAGTGTTCCCGTGACGCCCCGTGGTCAGTGTTCCCGTGACTCCCCCGTGGTCAGTGTTCCCGTGACGCCCGTGGTCAGTGTTCCCGTGACTCCCCCGTGGTCAATGTTCCCGTGACGCCCGTGGTCAGTGTTCCCGTGACGCCCCGTGGTCAGTGTTCCCGTGACGCCCGTGGTCAGTGTTCCCGTGACGCCCCCGTGGTCAGTGTTCCCGTGACGCCCCGTGGTCAGTGTTCCCGTGACGCCCCCGTGGTCAGTGTTCCCGTGACGCCCCGTGGTCAGTGTTCCCGTGACCCCCGTGGTCAGTGTTCCCGTGACTCCCCCGTGGTCAGTGTTCCCGTGACGCCCCGTGGTCAGTGTTCCCGTGACGCCCCGTGGTCAGTGTTCCCAGTGACGCCCCCGTGGTCAGTGTTCCCGTGACGCCCGTGGTCAGTGTTCCCGTGACGCCCCAGTGTTCCCGTGACGCCCCCGTGGTCAGTGTTCCCGTGACGCCCAGTGGTCAGTGTTCCCGTGACGCCCCGTGACGCCCAGTGGTCAGTGTTCCCGTGACGCCCCGTGGTCAGTGTTCCCGTGACGCCCGTGGTCAGTGTTCCCGTGACGCCCCGTGGTCAGTGTTTGACGCCCCCGTGGTCAGTGTTACCGTGACGCCCGTGGTCAGTGTTCCCGTGACGCCCCCGTGGTCAGTGTTCCCGTGACGCCCCGTGGTCAGTGTTCCCGTGACGCCCCGTGGTCAGTGTTCCCGTGACGCCCCCGTGGTCAGTGTTCCCGTGACGCCCCGTGGTCAGTGTTACCGTGACGCCCCGTGGTCAGTGTTCCCGTGACTCCCCGTGGTCAGTGTTACCGTGACGGCCCGTGGTCAGTGTTCCCGTGACGCCCGTGGTCAGTGTTCCCGTGACGCCCGTGGTCGCCCCGCCCCGTGGTCAGTGTTACCGTGACGCCCGTGGTCAGTGTTACCGTGACTCCCCCGTGGTCAGTGTTACCGTGACTCCCCCGTGGTCAGTGTTACCGTGACTCCCCCGTGGTCAGTGTTACCGTGACGCCCCGTGGTCAGTGTTACCGTGACGCCCCGTGGTCAGTGTTACCGTGACGCCCCCGTGGTCAGTGTTCCCGTGACCCCCCGTGGTCAGTGTTCCCGTGACGCCCCGTGGTCAGTGTTCCCGTGACGCCCCGTGGTCAGTGTTCCCGTGACAGGCATTACTCCGGGCAGTGAAGAGCGCCTCTAACTGCCAATATTGATCACTCATTAACCTCATCTCCAACAGCATTTCTGTATGTTCATGTACAAGCTTTAAAGTGTATAGTGGTACAACACAGCATAACTACACTACATATTCCAGTAAGTACTGGAATATTCTAGTGAATAAATCAATGTGAAAGTGAAGTTGGTCGTGTACCTCAGCATCTTTGAGTCTGCGTTCAAACCAGCCCTTAGTGTCCTCCATGGACTGGACCTGGGCCTGCAGCTCCTCCACACACTGCTGCAGACCCTCCAGCTCCTTATTGCGAGCCTAGAGGTCAAACGTCACATTAATACACAAGCAGAGCACCTCATGTTCTCTCCCTTCTCGTTGGCTATGTGGCCCTGAATCTAAATGTGCCCCGCCCCTTCACCTTCTCGTCTCGGAGCTGTGAGCGGATCCCCTCCTCTGTGCGGTTCTTGTCCTCATGGAGTCCCCTCAGCTCCTTCTCGTAGCGTGCCCGCACCCCCAGCACCTCCTTCTCATGCTGCAGACGCACGTCGCTCAGCTCCTCCTTGTGCCGGGACTTCTCTGTGATTATCTCCATGGCCAGTTCATCCAGCATGGCCTTCCGCTTGTCAGCTGTCTGCAGGGGGAGGGTGACGGAGACGGGAGGATAACTCATTTATGGTGATGATAGATGAACAATAACATTCACACTCATCCAGCACTGATTCACTGTTTCTTAAACAAACCATGAGTCTTTGAATCATAATCCTGAATTCATGTCAATTTGACTCAAAGATAACTCTGTGACATATTATTATTATTATAAGTCCAAGACTGGCACATATGCTAATTGAAGCTGTGCTGTCCATATATGGCCTGTGACCCTGTGGGCAGAATGAGTGGAGCTTGAGATCAGCACTCCCACCTTCACTGGCATACAGTAATGACAATTACTACAGTGCAATGTGTGTATGCCTCCTGTACGCATCTCTGTTCACTGTGTGTGTGTGTGTGTGTGTGTGTGTGTGTGACAGATAGCCCACCTTTTTAGCCTCCTCCAGCTCTTGCTGTAATCGGTCTTTCCATTGGTCCAATACAGTCAGCTGTTCCAACAGTCTGCTGTTGGCACGGTTCCCCTCCTACAGAGAAAAAAAAAGACAGCTAAAGAGAGGATAAAAATACATTTGCAACTCCATATTTTTCCTCCTTGACCTACAATAGAAGACCTTTATCAAAGTACTAACCACTGTAAAAGTGAGGTGCATTTCAGTGCTTCTCGGAGTATGCATGCATTAGAACAATGTGAGGGTCACACAAACCTGTAGCTGAGAGTTAAGGTCATCTCTCTGTGCCAGGAAGCTCTCCTGCTCTGTCCGTCTCTGCTGCAGCTCAACGTTCAGAGCCGTGTTTTGGTCACGCAAAAGGTTCATCTCCTGAGTCTTCACTGTCTGAATCTAATGACACACAACACCCACTAGTTAGGACACACTGAGCTTCACAATGGAACAACATTTGATTACGTTTTACAAAAAAGGTATTTCTAGACTTTGTTTAATGAAACAAAGTGGATCAAATGTGTCAGAAGTGGAGAAAGTGAGACATGAAAAGCAGAAGTTGAACGTCTTTGGATTAAAGCTTTGTAGGAAAAACAACAAACCGTTTGTATTATTGTAAATAGCAGCAATTCATGTCTGAACTATTGAAATAATCACCATCCGTCAGTATGGTGAAAAATGTCTTTACCTCCCTGACTTTATTCACAACAGCTCGACTTGTCATAATGGTGATGCATCATGGGTAATGGCTGGTGAGTGGTGACAGTGGTAGAGTGAATAGTGATGAGGTTCCGTGGGGGGTCCTGGCAGGGCGCGAGTCAGAATACTATACCTGTTCCAGAGCGACTAGGTTAGTCCTGAGAGCATCGTTCTCAGTCAGGATATTCTCCACCTGCTCCTGACTCACAGCACTCTGACACGCTATCTGCATCACAGCACCACACACGGGGTAAACACAAGGGGATGGCCACCCAGGACAGCCATGGAGGGAAGAGAGGAGAGACGGAGGAAAAAGACAACGAGGTGCCGATTGGCAGCACAACAATATGGATTGAAAGAGAAGGGGGAAAGACGAGTTAGATTAATAGGATGGATCATCAACGGGGGTCGGCTGAAATTACCAGAAGAGGATCAGTAAGGTACGGACAACAGAATGAAAAACAAGAAGGATAAATGAGGTAAAGAAACAACGAAAGGACGGTGACAGAAGCCAGATCAGAAACAGAACGTCTGCATGACTTGCCAAAATGACTTGAAGTAAAAAATATTTCCATATTGTAAAAGAGAAAACAAAAAGAGAAGACAACAGCAGACCCAAAATCCTTATCTTATTGTTGTCTGTTCAGAGCGGAGTTGGAGTTCATTAAGACGTGTGACATCACAGAGGACATAAGTGCCAAGTTATGACAAGTCCTAAGTTTTCATAACTGTGACCTTAATTGCCTACCGTCTGTAAGCTGTTAGTGTCTTTAACGACCGATCCACAGGTGCATGTTCATTAATTGTTTATGGGTCATTGAACAAACATGGGAAACAGTGTTTAAACCTTTTACAATGAAGATCTGTGAAGTTATTTGGATTTTTACGAATTATCTTTGAAAGACAGGGGCCTGTTTCTTTTTTTGCTGAGTTTAATACAACTAAAAGTTGAGAGAAAATGTGAATAAGGTTTGCATGTCAGATGCCTTAATTGTTTTGAAACAAATATTTCCAAATTACAGGAGCTGTGATGAACTCAGTTTATACAAATGAAAAAGCTCTACATTATACTACCTACAGTATGGGTATCATACTCTACTTCCATTATACTACCTACAGTATGGGTATCATACTCTACTTCCATTATACTACCTACAGTATGGGTATCATACTCTACTTCCATTATACTACCTACAGTATGGATATCATACTCTACTTCCATTATACTACCTACAGTATGGGTATCATACTCTACTTCCATTATACTACCTACAGTATGGGTATCATACTCTACTTCCATTATACTACCTACAGTATGGATATCATACTCTACTTCCATTATACTACCTACAGTATGGGTATCATACTCGACTTCCATTATACGACCTACAGTATGGGTATCATACTCTACTTCCATTATACTACCTAAAGTATGGGCATCATACTGTAGGTAGTAATTAAGTATTTTGTCCCTTTCTGATTTTCACTATGTTTGTATATTTTTTATACTGAATGTCAGATGTTCAACCAAATTCTAATATTAGATAAAGGGAACCTGAGTTTACAAATCACAACAAAAATATATATTTTTATTTAATTAACAAAGTTATGCAACACCCAATTCCCCTGTGTGTGTTAAATAACCGTTTGGCGAAGTAGGCTATGATTCAATGATAAATTAACAGGCACCGCATCGATATGCAACGCAGGACAAGCTATATAAACTAGTAATATCATCAACCATGTGTAGTTAACTAGTGATTATGTTAAGATTGATTGTTTTTTTACAAGATATGTTTAATTTTTATACTTAATGGTCTTGATGTTCATGACAAAGTCACATATTGTAAAGGGAACCTGAGTTTACAAATTAAATGATTGGTGTAAAAATGCAGATTACCGATTGTTATGAAAACTTAAAAATCGTTTGGCCCGAATTAAAATAGGCTATGATTCAATGATAAATTAACAGGCACCTAGTTTCAAGTCCTGTTTAGGTCTGGACTCTGCCATTCCAAACCTTCAAATATTTAGATTTTTTCCCCCACCATTTTCATGTAGGCTTTTCACACAGGGGCATTGGGTGTTGCATAACTTTGTTTATGAAATAATTATGTAATTGTTGTGTTATTTGTTCACTCGGGTTCCTTTTTATCTAATATTAGGTTTTAATTGAAGATCTGATAACATTCAGTATAAAAAAAAATGCAAAACTTGAGAAACTTAGAAAGGGGGCAAATCCTTTTTTTACAGCATAAAAACTATGTAGAGCAAATTATGGTTAAAAAGTCCTGAGTTTTAGGTCTGACTCTGAGTGGTCCAAACCTTCAAATATTTAGATTTTTTTCCCCCACCATTTTCATGTAGGCTTTTCACACAGGGGCATTGGGTGTTGCATAACTTTGTTTATGAAATAATTATGTCATTGTTTGTGTTATTTGTTCTGAGTGGTGTTTATCTAATATTAGGTTTTAATTGAAGATCTGAGTAACATTGTAGAACAAAAAATGCTCATTGTTTTAGAAATCTCTAAGTGGTGTAGGAACTAACTGATACTCCTCGTTTTACCTGATCTCTGAGTGGTGTAGAACCAACTAATGTCATTGTTTTACCTGATCTCTAAGTGGTGTAGGAACTAACTGATACTCCTCGTTTTACCTGATCTCTGAGTGGTGTAGAACCAACTAATGTCATTGTTTTACCTGATCTCTAAGTGGTGTAGGAACTAACTGATACTCCTCGTTTTACCTGATCTCTGAGTGGTGTAGAACCAACTCATGCTCATTGTTTTACCTGATCTCTGAGTGGTGTAGGAACTAACTGATACTCCTCGTTTTACCTGATCTCTGAGTGGTGTAGAACCAACTCATGCTCATTGTTTTACCTGATCTCTGAGTGGTGTAGAACTAACTGATACTCCTCGTTTTACCTGATCTCTGAGTGGTGTAGAACCAACTCATGCTCATTGTTTTACCTGATCTCTGAGTGGTGTAGAACTAACTAATGCTCATTGTTTTACCTGATCTCTAAGTGGTGTAGGAACTAACTGATACTCCTCGTTTTACCTGATCTCTGAGTGGTGTAGAACTAACTGATACTCCTCGTTTTACCTGATCTGAGTGGTGTAGAACCAACTAATGCTCATTGTTTTACCTGATCTCTGAGTGGTGTAGAACCAACTCATGCTCATTGTTTTACCTGATCTCTGAGTGTGTGTAGAACTAACTCATGCTCCTTCTGTCGGCTCTGTAGCTGCTCCTTCATCTCGCCAACACTCTAAAAAAAACACAGGCAGCAAGAGTCAGCTTCAGCTTCCTACTAGATTCTGTCAGGCTGTCAATCATTTTAGGATATGGGTCTAGTGCATACCTACTACAACCCAGCTAGAAATCTGTTGTGAAGTTAATAAGGAGTATGTATTGTCATAATACAACAATATGAGTACTTCAGGTGCAATACCAATCATAAACAATATATTGAGATTGATCTCATAACAGGACAGGCAATATCGGGATGTGTGACCTGGTTGGCTGACAGCAGATCTCCCTGTAACTTCTGGATGCGGATGTTCAATGACTTTAGCTCCTCCTCCTTCCTCTGTTGAATCTCATCAATTTTAGTCCTGGTGCAGAAATAATGTATTTTAATCAAATGGCATCTGGCTTCTTTTTTTTTTTGTTACATAAAAAAAAATATTTAAAAAAACTCTTCCTTCAGAAGCTTGGTGAAAGTGAAAAACAAATTGAATCTTTATGCATGCCCTTACCTGCTGTCATTATAAAGGGCTTCTTTTTCAGCTTGCGAACGCAGAAAGCTATAAAACAAATCATAAAAAGCCAGTGAGAAAACTGCTCCACCATGAAACCTCCCAGTAGAGGAGATATAAGAGACTCCGAGCGTGAGGCCAGGGCTCTGGAGGCCAGGGCTCTGGAGGCCAGGGCTCTGGAGGCCAGGGCTCTGGAGGCCAGGGCTCTGGAGGCCAGGGCTCTGGAGGCCAGGGCTCTGGAGGCCAGGGCTCTGCCGGTGTGAAAAGAGCCCTTGAGGGGAGATTTGGGCAGACTACTTTGCAGATACAGCAGATGATAGTGACTGATGGCAAAACAAGTTGAGGTTCAGTCTCATTACTCCCGACAGCTGACTGTCCACGGAGCCGGTGCCGAGTGTCACAATGCTATACTGAGCCTGAGACGGCTGCCCAACGATGACAGAGAAACAGCACGATAACAGGACAAGGCCCAGGTGCTTATCATTACTGTCATACTCTGATGTAGTTCATCACAGCTGAGCCAAGGAAACTCAAATACATTCATCCACATTGGCAAGGAAATACAATCGATCTATTATGAAATTGTCTTTTAATGCTTTTTAAGTTTTACTTTGTGTAGAACCAAAGAAATGCCTTCATAACACTTGCAAGGTAAATAGAATCTTACCGGTCTTGTTTTTTCTTCAATTTATCAGAGAGCTAGAAAGCAACACATGGATCAAATCACTTTTCCATTACATGTAGGGGCCTAGATGCTAATATACACTACAGCCTGACCTATACAACGGAGAACACATCTGATCTTATAGTTAGTTACCTTTGCTATTTCTTCTTGAAGTTGAGTGATGTCTGCCTGTTTGGATGACTGGAGGAGAGAAATTAAATATCTAAGTACTTAGATGAAGAGACATAGAAATAGCCAACAAATTGTTGTCTGTCCTTAATTGTGCCTTAGGGAAAGTCTGTCCACAGCGTATCGTATTTACATAAACCCACATACAGTCAATTAGCCTAATAAATGGAGGAGGCAGGTAGTGACCATATTTTTTTATGTACTCTCAGATACAGAGCTGTATATCTTACTGCTTCACTTTGAGGCACGAGGGCAGGTTACATAAAAACTTAATAAAAACTAAATAACAAAACCTATAAATGTTTCTTAGCATAGAGAGCAATTATCACAAAAATCTAAGATCGTTTCTAGGAGAAATGGCCAATTAGTAAAGCATCACCCTGGGTCATTAGCACCTAACCTAGGGTTGTAGGGTGGGTTGTTAGCACCTAACCTAGGGTTGTAGGGTGGGTCGTTAGCACCTAACCTAGGGTTGTGGGGTGGGTCGTTAGCACCTAACCGAGGGTTGTAGGGTGGGTCGTAAGCACCTAACCTAGGGTTGTAGGGTGGGTTGTTAGCACCTAACCTAGGGTTGTAGGGTGGGTCGTTAGCACCTAACCTAGGGTTGTAGGGTGGGTCGTTAGCACCTAACCTAGGGTTGTAGGGTGGGTCGTTAGCACCTAACCTAGGGTTGTAGGGTGGGTCGTTAGCACCTAACCTAGGGTTGTATGTTGTGTCATTAGCACAAAACCTAGGGTTGTGGGATGGGTCATTAGCACCTAACCCAGGGTTGTTCATGGGTCGTTAGCACCGAACCTAGGGTTGGAAAATGGGTTAATAATTACCTCTAGTGCTTGGAGCTGCTCCTTCAGTAGGCGCTTCTCCTCCACCTCAGTGTGCAGGTGCAGCTCCACCTCTGGCCCAAAGCATTGCATTATTGGATTTGGACACAGTGCTGACCACCTAAGAGCATCCTGTTTCATAACTAGCCCGGGGGTCCTCACTGCAGATCCTGCAGGGCACGCAGGTAGTCCAGCTCAGTCTTAAATCACAGTACCCCGACTCACATGATCATCACTTTCTGGGAAAGTGGCAAAAGCATAGCCCCTGTCTATTTCTACAATGCATCTTCTAAACTGATTTGGAACCTAACATTAACCCTAACCACACTACTAACCTTATGCCTAACCCTAAACCACACTGCTAACCTTATGCCTAACCCTAAACCACACTGCTAACCTTATGCCTAACCCTAACCACACTGCTAACCTTATGCCTAACCCTAACCACACTGCTAACCTTATGCCTAACCCTAACCACACTGCTAACCTTATGCCTAACCCTAACCACACTGCTAACCTTATGCCTAACCCTAATCTAGAGGTGAAAGAAACACACACCTATTTAGGCGAGGTGCTGGCTAGCGGAGTAGAACACTTAAAAAACAAAAAGGAGAGCCTCACACTCTAGGAGCTCAGATGCAAAAATATTTATGTCCAACGTTTCTCGACAGACAAGCTGTCTTAATCAGGGTATAACGACAAACACTGTGGAGTGACTCGTTTATATCGTGTTAAAAGACACACAGGTGTCTGTAATCATGGCCAGGTGTGGCCTGATATCATTGGTTAATTCTCATATATTAAAATAGCATACAAAAAAAACATAAATGGATAGCATCTGATCACAGATAATACATAAGCCTACAAACATTTACAATGAATAGCAAAATCACATTAGTCACAAGAATGGCTTCAGATCAAAGTCTACGTTGAGACCGAAGGGAGCAAGGTTCTTTAAATTACAGATCCAGGCAGCCTCTCGTTTTAACAATAAATTGTTGAGGTCACACCCTCTCCTAGGGAAGATAACATGTTCGATGCCAATATAACGTAGAGACGAAATCGAGTGGTTTGCTTCCAAAAAGTGGGCCGCAACTGGTTAAGTCCAGTTTTTGCATCTAATGGTGCTACGATATGTACTTTTAATTTTCGCTTTGTTTTAGCCACATCATTTTTGCCACAAGGACAAGTTAGAAGTTAAATACCTGCCTTAGTGGAGCGCGTGATGACACCTTTGATTGGGATCTGTTTCCCTGTTTGGGAATGTTTGAAGGATCTACATTTGTAAGTGCCATTGCATTGAGCACAGCCATTACATTTGTAGTTTCCATCCAGTAGGGGCGCAAATACACGCTGTGCAGGGATATCTTGGGGTGGCAAATCAGCGCTTACCAATTGATCTCTGAGGTTTCTGCCCCGTGAGAATATGACCAAGGGAAGGTCCGAAAACACATTACCAATAATATCATCGGATCTTAGAATGTGACAATGTTTGTGAACGATTCCCTTAATTTGTTCAGAGCACTTTGAATAGTAGGCAGTTAGAACGCAAGAATGCTTCTTTTTGCGAGACTGACCTTGAAAAAGGTCATGTCTCATTTTGTTTTGAATTTTCTCAATGGCAGTATTAAATCTGACCATTTTTGTACCCCCTCTCCTTGAATTTTCTTTGAGTCTCGGCCATATTTCTGTCGAAATCTGATTTTTTTTTTTTTTTACAATCTTTTGATTTGACAGAATTGGCTGTAGGGCAAACTGTTTTAAGGGAAGTGGGTGACAAATATCAGCCCTCAACAAACTGTTAGGATCAGTAGGTTTCCTGTAAAGATCAGTGTATAAAACATTATCTTGTGTGAGGGGCGGCAGCGTAGAGTGTTGGACTAGTAACCGGAAGGTTGCGAGTTCAAACCCCCGAGCTGACAAGGTACAAATCTGTCGTTCTGCCCCTGAACAGGCAGTTAACCCACTGTTCCCAGGCCGTCATTGAAAATAAGAATATGTTCTTAACTGACTTGCCTGGTTAAATAAAGGTAAAAAAAGGAAAAAAAAAGAATCAATGAAACTGATTTGACGTGTATCAGATGCGCAGCTCTGTTTTGCATCACCCCTCCATAGAACACAAATATCATCAATATACCGTTTCCAAATAATGATGTTAGGCAAGAAAACATTTTTGAGAGGATTGAAAATAGACTTTCTCCATGTAACCATATACAAATTAGCATAGTTAGGAGCCATGGGGGATCCCATAACAGTACCATTCGTCTGAATAAAGAAATCATTTAGAAACATGAAATAGTTATGTGTGAGTACTATTTCAGCCCAATGTTATAATGCAGGCACTGGAAGGTAGTTCATTAGGGTCACGTTGCAGAAGAAAATGTTCCATAGCTTCAATACTGCCCTCGTGTGGAATATTTGTGTATAACGACTCAACATCAAAAGTATCTAACAAAGTATTGTCAGGGAGAGGAAGGATCAAGAGATTCAATGATAGAGATCATACTAGTGGTGTCTTTTACAAAGGAGGGGAGCTGTTCTGAGATCATACTGCTGGTGTTCTTTACAAAGGAGGGGAGCTGTTCTGAGATCATACTGCTGGTGTCTTTTACAAAGGAGGGGAGCTGTTCTGAGATCATACTGCTGGTGTTCTTTACAAAGGAGGGGAGCTGTTCTGAGATCATACTGCTGGTGTTCTTTACAAAGGAGGGGAGCTGTTCTGAGATCATACTGCTGGTGTTCTTTACAAAGGAGGGGAGCTGTTCTGAGATCATACTGCTGGTGTTCTTTACAAAGGAGGGGAGCTGTTCTGAGATCATACTGCTGGTGTCTTTTACAAAGGAGGAGAGCTGTTCTGAGATCATACTGCTGGTGTTCTTTACAAAGGAGGAGAGCTGTTCTGAGATCATACTGCTGGTGTTCTTTACAAAGGAGGGGAGCTGTTCTGCGAGTGGTCTAATAAATAAATAACTGCATCAATGCCCGCTACAATAGGGCGCCCTGGAGGTTTTGTAATATTCTTGTGTAATTTCGGCTAAGTATAAAAAGCAATTTTAGGGTGTTGAATAGCCAAAAAGCCGTGTTCTTTTTCGGTTATCTGACCAGAACTTAAATACCCATCTAAGGACAGTAAAGATTGTGTTCTGAAATTGGGCCGTAGAGTCACTTCTGAGTTTCTTGTAAAAGGTTAACCACACTGCTAACATTGTGCCAAACCCTAAATTAAGATAAAAACAGTGATTTTTGTTTTCAAACATTTTTACAAGTTATCCAGTTTTGACTTTACCACTTGCCCATCTTGTGCGAACCCGGTCGCACGCTCCTGACTGGTCTTTGACATGCTGTAAACAAAAGCTAGATGCCTGCTGGACACATGCCCCACACAGCCTGCATTGGGGAGCAGTGAACTGGACTATGTTCTATCCGATTGGTAGGAAACCAGTGATTAAATTATTTAAGCAACATTTGGTGCTGGGTGGAGGTCGACCGATTAATCTGAATCATTAGTTCTGATTTCAAGTTTTCATAACAATCGGTATGTTTGGACACCGATTACATTGCAACCCACGAGGAGACAGCGTGGCAGGCTCACCACCTGTTACGAGAGTGCAGGCAGCAAGGAGCCATGGTAAGTTGCTAACATAATTATGACATAACATTAAAGGTTGTACAATGTAACAGCAATATTTAGACTTAGGGATGTCACCCGTTAGATAAAATACGGAACGGTTCCGTATTTCACCAAAAGAATAAACGTTTTGTTTTCAAAATTATAGTTCCCGGATTTGACCATATTAATGACCTAATGCTCGTATTTCTGTATGTTATTATAGTATAATTAAGTCTATGATTTGATAGAGCAGTCTGACTGGTGGTAGGCAGCAGCAGGCTCGTAATCATTCATTCAAACAGCACTTTCATCCGTTTGCTTTATGACTTCAAGCCTATCAACTCCAGAGATTAGGCTGGCAATACTAAAGCACCTATTAGAACATCCAATAGTCAAAGGTATATGAAATGCAAATGGTATAGAGAGAAATAGTCCTATAATAACTACAACCTAAAACTTCTTACCTGGGAATATTGAAGACTAATGTTAAAAGGAACCACCACCTTTCATATGTTCTCATGTTCTGAGCAAGGAACACAAACTTGAGCTTTTTTTACATAGCACATATTGCACTTTTACTTTCTTCTCCAACACTGCTTTTTTGCATTCTTTAAACCAAATTGAACAAAATTGATTTTATTTATGTATTATAGTAAGTTAAAATAAAAGTGTTCATTGTTCATTCAATATTGTTGTAAAGCTTATTATTACAAATATATATATATGTAAAAAAAATTGGTATAGGCTTTTTTTGGTCCTCCAATAATCGGTATCGGTTTTGAAAAATCATAAATTGGTCGACCTCTAGTGCTGGGAGTCAACATTGTTAACAAAGATGTCAATGAATTAAGTCAATCACTCTTGTAAAGTAGCACAACAACCAAGGGGGAAAGATGCAACTTTATTATTGCTCTACTAGGCTTTCTAGACTATTTCTGAAGATATATTCTCCATAAGAAAGACTCAACTCACCACTTAGCTCAGTCACTCGCTGTTCCAGTTTGGCACACTTTGCCTCCGCCTGGGGAAAAAAACTAAAGGAAATTAATTTAAGGACAACTCAACACAATGCCATACCACATCCATAATTCAAAACCGTAATCTAAATATGGGGTTGTTTGTGAAATAATCTTTTAATTAAATAACAAATAAACATCAAACCAACCACCATGTATAACACAAAGACTTGATCTAAATAGGGGCTGATTCATGTGTTGAAATACGCCAGTTTGCGTTCCATACTGTAACGATTTAATATGATGTAAAAACATACAGGTACAGCATAATGGACAGAATAAACAGAGCCTTTTGTATGTTGAATAGAGCAACCAGCTCAATAATGAACAACAGCGACCGGTGTATACATTTATGTATGCCTGATACAACAGTGGAAGTGCATCTGAGGATATTTTCAAAATGGCAGTTCCTTTGAAAAATGTGTTTATGATGTCACCTGT
The DNA here is from genome assembly GCF_023373465.1 of Oncorhynchus keta. Classification (NCBI taxonomy): domain Eukaryota; kingdom Metazoa; phylum Chordata; class Actinopteri; order Salmoniformes; family Salmonidae; genus Oncorhynchus; species Oncorhynchus keta. The sequence goes on from NC_068447.1 coordinate 13,854,035, forward strand.
TCCAGTCTGTCATTGGTTCCGGCTGCAGAGTCCTCCCTGGTCTCACTGACGTCAGAGTGCAACCGGACACCGTTGGTGTCAGCCAGGCCATCTGTCTCTGAGGCTTTGGTTTCACTGACCTCCGCTCCCCTCTGGCTCTTTATCTCACTCTCATGGCGCTCCTGAAGGGCTGAGGGGAAAAACACAGCGATGTAAACGGTTAGTAGAGATTTTTGTTTTTAAACTGATGCCGTGTTGCCATTACCAGATACATCTCATCTAAGAAATGCCTTTGACAATGTTGATTTTCTACAACGATAACCAACATAAGCATACCCGTCATCTTTTTCTGAAGGGCAGCGTTCTCTGCCTGGAGGCGCAGTAACTCTCCATCCACAGAGATGGAGATGGTACCGGAGGATTCAGCCTGCAGCCCCTTGCCATCCTTTAGCTCTTTGATTTCATGTTGTAGCTCCTCTATCTGAGTACATAACTAAACAGAGGAATGCAATAAATGAAAAATATTTCTGTAATAAAATCATGAAATGTGATCAGGACGGTGGGGCCTTTATGTTATACAAGCTAGACAAAGGATAGGCCTAAATCACATCTTAATTTACAAGGACATTCCCCTCTTCTGAACCAGTGGCATGTGCGGGAGCAGGGGACATCCAGTACCTTGGACAGCTCCTGCATCAGGGTGCTGTTTTGCAGTCTGAAGTCGTCCTCTTGGCTGTGCAGCTTGCCTTGCAGCATCTCGTTCTCGCTGAGTAATGCATCCACCTCCTGAGCGCACACACCAGACAACCAGTCCATGTAAACAGAAAGTAGGCCCTCTCACACAGGATGTCGACTATCATCCCCACATTTCTAGATTGAATACTCTTACAAAAAACACGATAACAATGTACTTTGCTGATTAGAAAGAATGGTGAATAAGTTGGAGGACATTGCTCTACTTCGATATCATACTTTGATGTGCCGCCACAAATCAGATTTTCCAAAACATTTCCAAATGATCTAAAATACTCTGGGGAAAGGTTAAATATGCATATTTAAACAGCAGAGGGGGCTGTTGACTGCATTAATACAACATTAATTATAAATCAGGCCCATATACATCATATACCTATGCTACAGTCACTGAAGATGTGGAAGAACCGAATGAGTAAATGCATGAAATGAAGTTAACAGACAAAAGGAGTGTGTCCTATGTTCTCTACATGTACTTTGGAATAATCTCTCTATCCATTAAGTTTTACTTGTCACAAGTACAATGATATGCTTAACTTGCAAGCCCTACCCAACTGCGCAGTATTCAATATAAAAAAAACTAATAGAACTACTGAAATAAAACTAAAATGAGAGCAAGAGATATATCTATATAGGGTCAGTTCCAGTACCAACTTTAAAATGTGCAGGGATTACAGGATTATTTGAGGGAAATACAGTATGTGCATGTGGGCTGGAATTAGCAGAAAGTGACTGGTAGTAGGATAAATAATTATAATAATAGTAAACAGTATGGCAGCAGCATAAAGACGTCCGCATGTTTCCCATATCAAAGGTAAGGTTTTTTCCCGGCTGTTCGTGCACACGTAATTATTTCTCGAGCCAAGCCGAAGTCAGTAGCCGAAGTCTACGCCCCTTCATTGGTGATTGGTCAAAAGTCGGGATTCTTCAATGAAGTGTTTGTTATCGTTCAACGACAGATGAATTGTTTTCAAGCTCATTCTTTTTTTCACCAAACACCTTAGTTAGATGTCACATTGTGCGACTAAGACCTCCGACAAAAACAAACGTTTTTTTAAATGTAATTTTTATTTAACTAGGCAAGTCAGGAAAGAACAAATTCTTATTTACAATGACAGCCTACTGGGGAACAGTGGGTTAACTGCCTTGCTCAGGAGCAAAACGACAGATTTACTTAGTCAGCTCGGGGATTCGATACACTTGTTCCTCGTTTTTGAAGTGAAGGTCTTTAAGGGGGCATGTGAGCACACATGTCCGGTTCGCCAACGGCTAAGCACCAGCCCAACCGAAGCATGCAGAAGACTTAAGTGTTTGGTGGGTTTGTGCGTGGTGGTGAGTGTGAGCGTGTAACATTGTCAGTGTAGGCGTGATAGGTGGATATACATGTAAACCGTGCTGAAAGTGACTGGTAGGAGAAATATAAATCATTTTCAAAATCAAAAACACATTCTATTGGTTACATGCGCCGAATACAACAGATGTAGAATTTATCATGAAATGTTTACTTACGAGCCCACTCCCAACAAAGCAGAGTTAAAAAGTAAGAAAAATAGTAACAATGAAATAACAATAACGAAGTTATATACAAGGAGTACCAGTACCGATTAAATGTGCCGGTGTATGAGGTAGTTGAGGTAACACAGTATGTACACGTAGATACATACATTTAAACTCAGTTTTTGACAATTCCAGATATTTAATCATACCCCTTGTCTTAGGTCCGTTAGGATCACCACTTTATTTTATCAAACTTTTCAGGTAGCCTTCTACAAGCTTCCCACAATAAGTTGGGTGAATTTTGGCCCATTCCTCCTGACAGAGCTGGTGTAACTGAGTCAGGTTTGCCTCCTTGCTCACACACGCTTTTTCAGTTCTGCCCACAAATTTTCTATAGGATTGAGGTCAGGGCTCTGTGATGGCCACTCCAATACCTTGACTGTTGTCTTTAAGCCATTTTGCCACAACTTTGGAAGTATGCTTGGGGTCATTGTCCATTTAGAATACCCATTTGCGACCAAGCGTTAACTTCCTGACAGATGTTGAGATGTTGCTTCAATATATCTACATAATTTTCCATCCTAATGATGCCATTTATTTAGTGAAGTGCACCAGTACCTCCTGCAGCAAAGCACCCCCACAACATGATGCCACCCTTGTTCTTCATGGTTGGGATGGTGTTCTTCGGCTTGCAAGCCTCCCCTTTTTCCTCCAAACATAACAATGGTCATTATGGCAAAAAAGTTATATTTTGTTCCATCAGACCAGAGGACATTTCTCCAAAAGTACAATATTTGTCCCCATGTGCAGTTGCAAACTGTAGTCTGGCTTTTTTATGGTGGTTTTGCCGCATTAGCTTCTTCCTTGCTGAGCGGCCTTTCAGGCTATGTCAATAGAGGTCTCATTTTAATGTGGATATAGACACTTTTGTACCGGTTTCCTCCAGCATCTTCACAAGGTCCTTTGCGGTTGTTCTGGGATTGATTTGCACTTTTCGCACCAAAGTATGTTCATCTCTAAGAGACAGAATGCATCTCCTTCCTGAGTGGTATGACGGCTGCATGGTCCCATGGTGTTTATACTTGTGTACTATTGTTTGTACAGATGGACGTGGTACCTTCAGGCGTTTGGAAATTGCTCCCAAGGATGAACCAGACTTGTGGAGGTTACACATTTTTTTCTGAGGTCTTGGCTGATTTCTTTTCATTTTCCCATGATGTCAAGCAAAAAGGAACTGAGTTTGAAGGTAGGCCTTGAAATACATCCACAGATACACCTCCAATTGCCTCAAATGATGTCAATAAGCCTATCAAAAGCTTCTAAAGCCATGACATAATTTTCTGGAATTTTCCAAGCTGTTTAAAGGCACAACAAACTTCTGACCCACTGGAATTGTGATACAGTGAATTCTAAGTTAAATAATCTGTCTGTAAACAATTGTTGGAAAAATTACTTGTGTCGTGCAATAAGTGAATGTCCTAACCGAATTGCCAAAATTATAGTTTGTTAACAAGAAATTTGTGGAGTGGGTGAAAAACTAGTTTTAATGACCCCAACCTAAGTGTATGTAAAATTCCGACTTCAACTGTATAATAAACAGAGCAGCAGAAGCATATGTTAAAAGTGAGAAAGTATGTTTGGGTGATGGACTGTCAGTGTAGTATGTGTGATTGTGTGGTTAGAGTCTAGTGAGTGTCCCTCGAGCCAGTTCAAAACTAATTACAATTAAAAAGTATATGGTAATTTATGCACATGTAAACTGGAGTAATGGCTATTATGGCATATAACATGTATAGCAAGCTAATGTTCATACTATCTTGTCAAGATCATTTGACAGCTTTGAAATATTTTTAGAAGATGCAAGTAACCCACCTGAGCTTTCTTGCTTTTATTCAGAGCCTGAAGATAAAACAAAAAGCTAATCAGAATAGAATCACAAACAAAGGTACCTTTTATTCTGTCTCAAACATGATGCCTTGAGTTTCAGTGCATTGAACTCCACAGCTCTATTATCTCGGTTTAACCTAAATGTAGATTAGCTTGCTATACCTTATGTGCTTTGATGTAATCTTTCTCCAAGGTCACAGTCTTCAGACGAACAGCATTCAGCTCTGGAAAAGAAAACACTAAAATATTGAATATCCCCAGAGCCTAGTATTTTCTTTTCAATCACTGAGACATAACTAACCCATTTTGAAGTTAGATACAGTGCATCACATGGGTTACTACACACACCACACACTTGCATTAAGAGGGAGACTAAATCGGAAGTCCATCCTGGAGTTGCATTTGAAATGCTCTTTTCATTTTAGCAGTAAATATTGATCCCAATTCAAGGGCACCAACTGAGCTCCAGAACATATTTATATTACGAGCTGCTGCTCCTTACCAGTTGTGTTCTTCCGCAGGTCATCTGAAAGTTGGTAGTTCTGTGTCCTCAGCTCTAAAAGCTGAGCCTGGAAAACAACAAACAGGTTATAGAAGGAGGGGATGACATTGCACTAAAACACGTAAAAGCCTTTGACCAGTTAGCCTTGTCAGAGCTAGAACGGCACATAGGACAGGCCTATCTCCTGTTTCTGTAAGGTGGGGCAGCCTAATGTACAAGTATACCCCCTGGACAGGAAGCTAGTCTGTAGCAGGGCCTTACCCCCAGTCCATCTCCTTAATTCTGAGTGCCAAGCAGAGAGGCATCATGTCCCATGTTTTGACTCTTTGGTAAGGGACACTAACCACAAGGCCACGGAGTTGGTTTAAGCCTGTATAAAGGGTCAACTTAATTAAACATTAAAACATCTTACTGTACACAATCTGATTCAGGTGACTTCAGATGAACAAGCAATGCATTATTTGGGCTAGCTAGCCATGGGCACTATCTGGTTTGGAATACTGAACACACCCACTATAATAAACAGTGAATGGCGTCCCGTCCAGTCCCTAAAGGCTGCGAGCAGGCATGAGGATAACTTTGAATGACCAAACAAACCCGTGACCCATAATAAATCTTGGAAAGCTATTAGTTACGCGAAAGTAACTAGCAAGCTAACGTTATAGTTTTCAACGAATGTATTTATTTAAAACATTTAACTAAAACAGCACACAACTATCAGACACGGATGATTGAAATCAATAACTAACAGGAAGATAACTTTGCCATTAATAAAGATATTGTCGTGAAGATTAATGTCATTTCAAGCTAACTAGCTAGCCTAGCCATTTAAGCTAGTTAACGGTTAACTCGCAAACCAGCTAACGTTAGCTAGCTGTTCAACTAATGTTATTTGAACATAAAGCAAACTATTGGGATTATCACATTTGCATGTTTGTATAGAATACTAAAACGATATGACCAAATGCCTGTTGCTTTTGGAATAGCAATTTTTGCTGACACTACCAACATAGCTAGCCACATCCCTGTTAGCCTAGCTAGTAAAGGAAGCTATCACGTTGGCTTTACCGTTCCGTCTTTTAGCTCTGGAAAGGTTGACGGAAAATCCCATTTTCAGAAAATACCCTGAAGGTGACAACAAATTCTAAACAACGGGCATTAAAAATAGACATCTGTCAACCTAGCTACCTGCATCCGATGGAACTCCTCCTCTGATAGTGCCTGCGCCATCTTCACTCAAGCAGCTAGGAAGGACTCTGCTATTAGCAGAGGTCCTGTGTGATAAAAGTGCCCCTGGGAATAGGCTAAACTTTCATGCCTTTCTGTATATCCTTATGGAAAACACGACGTAGTTGTAAATAGAAATGTAAATGTATCGGACGACTTGGCTTTTAGATGAGGGAGGGAGTGCACTATCACTATTTTCCCTAATCTAAACATTACTCCATAGCTAGGTATTGTCATTGCAATAACCACACCTGTCCAGTAGGTGGAGTCCTGAGTCCAGATCCATAACGTCATTTTATAAACTGGGTGGTTTGAGCCCTGAATTCTGATTGGCTGAAAGCCATGGCTTCTCAGACCGTATAACAGGGTATGACAAAACATTTAGTTTTACTGCTATAATTAAGTTGGTGACCTGTTTATAATAGCAATAAGGCTCCTCAGAGGTTTGTGATATATGGCCAATATACCACGGCTAAAGGCCGTATCCAGGCACTCTGCATTGCATAAGAACAGCCCTTAGCCGCCCTTAGCCGTGGTATATTGGCCATCTACCACACCTCCTCCAGACTTATTGCATAAGTGACACAATGGAGGTGCCTCTAGCACTGAATTACCACGTGATTGTAAACTGTGAGCTTATTAGTCCATTTGAAGTAATTGCTTGTTCGCTGTGATTGGTTGTAGGTGTTGTGATACTGATGGTTTGTTGAGACTGATTTTTTGTATGGTTGTGGCTAGTGGATAATAGTTGTTGCCAACTGTAGCTTTAAAAAAAATGTAACCAGGCAAGTCAGTTAAGAACTAATTCTTATTTACAATTGTGCGCAGCCCTATGGCACTCCAAATCGCGGGCAGGTGTGATATAAGCCTGGATTCGAACCAATTATCCCATGCTGCTAAGTAACGTCATGTCTGTCCGTAGATGGGTTATGCTTAGCTCAAATGTTGCAGTTGTCAACAAACCATCAGTATCACCGCACAAGTATGACGAGAAAGCACATCCACCTATTATTTACTATGGCGGTGCGTTTTCCAGAGGCAGAGGGGAAGTGTTGCACAGCGATTGTGTTTGAACCATCATTTCAGTGTCACAGTTGAGTTGACAATCCTTTTTACGGTCTCTGTTTTGAGTGTATGCCTAACTAACTGGTGGCTGTGTGAATTTGGAGACAGATAGGCTAGCCATTTTCTTTTTAACATTGCATCTGAAAAAAAGAAATCACGTGTTGTTGATGAGGCATGTTCTGATGGAACCGTTACAGTTTCAATAAACCATGCATCGATATGCCGCCCTTCTCCAATACGAAGTGTAGGCTATAGCAGTAGAATAAACACCCATATAATACAGACATAGTAAAATCACTGAAGTTTCCTGGCGGTGAATTGTCTGCACGTTGGTTTCATCTGCTCAGAATACTAGCCGAGCACACCTTGGAATACAACAACAATAGGCTTATCCTCATCTCCGACGTGTTTACTAATCTATGGACAATGTAAATAACCACATAGGATATATTTTTTAGAAAGTGTCAGGCTAATTAATATCCCTGAGAATATTATCAGGCTGCAAGTTTTAGGACTACTTTTCAGTCTAAATGGGATTCATGCATTGATAGCCTGCTTGATAACTTTATAATAACACATTATTTAACTGTACAACTAACGTAAAATAATAGAGCTTTTGAAAGTGCGTTGAATGCCTTTTGAAGATGCTTTGAATATTCTTGTTGGAAAAGAATAAATATGCTATACATTTTTCCATTTGTTGTAATAGTAGTGTATTGGAGTTTATGTGAAAGTTCCTCCCCTGTTTTGACGCCAATAAATAAGCCAGTAGCTTTCAATGCGGAAATGTACATGACTTGCCTCACAGTGACAATGACATAAGGAACGTTCCAAGAGGTACACGCGGAACCTAGGCTAATCATCGCACTAGAGATTGGTGCGGCAAGGCGCTCTGCGTTTGTTTAGAATTGTTGTATTGATATAATGGCCGCCCACTGCCTGCCATTTCAAAAGTTAAATTGACATCCCTAGCCGCAGCACGGATGGAGCATCTATCGAGGTTCGTAGGTCAGATGTCCTTGACAGATGACAGCAGAGCAGAGGGCATCATCTCATCGGAGTATAGTGTAAGTGAGAATCCCCATACCTGTATATCAAATGTATATCAAATCAAATCAACTGTTATTGGTCACATGCACATAGTATATTCTCGGGTTATAATTCATTCCCATAGAAAGACAATAAGACCAGGTGATATTTTCAGATGAAAAAAAAAGTATGATTTAAGGCATGTGCAAAGCACTTCGTGGGACTTTCACATTGCAATTGCATTAATTTATTGATTGCAAATAACTGGTTGAATAATGGCTAAATATTGTGTGTACGCTGTGCATGATGTACAACATCACAGGCTGCACATCATACACTGGTCCAGTTGTAGATAAGGGTAGTAAACCTGAGAGGTATGATGATTAAACAAAGTAAAACTAGGCTACTGAATTGTTTGTTTGAATGTTATATCTGCAAATCATGTTGGCTACTTGTTTTCTGTATAGTATAATACAATGCATGTTGTAACTTGTTTTCTGTATAGTTTAATACAATGCATGTTGTAACTTGTTTTCTGTATAGTTTAATACAATGCATGTTGTAACTTGAATGCAGTTGACAAAAACCTTCTTTCAAATCAGTGGCATCTCTCTTTAAGGCACATACAGAAGTGAACCTTGGTTATTTAGTTATGTTTTGACATTACACTGAACTGAATAGCAACATTTGCAGAAGTATATTTTGTTAAACTACTGTAGGCTATTGCTCTTCTTACATGTAAACCTCTGTAAGTGTTAAGATACAGTAGGTAGGCTAGTCCTTTTTTTCCTAATTTAGCTTCCAAAGTTCAAAACTAAGTTATTTATTAACACTGAGGCCACTATGGGAAACATTTCCTTGTTGCAGCTAGTAGACTGTTGCGTAAGATTCTTTATTGACAATGTTCCATTGTGAGGGGTGCCACTGTTTTTACATGCCAGCCTCAGATTGGTTTCAATAAACATCATTCTGTTGACTGTTTGTACCTTGAATTAATGACAGTAATGATCGAAATAGTAATAATACATATGTGAACTATTTTCTAACCAGCCTCATTCAAATCAAATCAAATTGTATTTGTCACTTGCGCTGAATACAACAACCTTACAGTGAAATGCTTACTTACAAGCCCTTAACCAACAGTGTAGACCTTAGAGTGAAATGCTTACTTACAAGCCCTTAACCAACAGTGTAGACCTTAGTGTGAAATGCTTACTTACAAGCCCTTAACCAACAATGTAGACCTTAGTGTGAAATGCTTACTTACAAGCCCTTAACCAACAATGTAGACCTTAGTGTGAAATGCTTACTTACAAGCCCTTAACCAACAATGTAGACCTTAGTGTGAAATGCTTACTTACAAGCCCTTAACCAACAGTGTAGACCTTACAGTGAAATGCTTACTTACAAGCCCTTAACCAACAGTGTAGACCTTACAGTGAAATGCTTACTTACAAGCCCTTAACCAACAGTGTAGACCTTAGAGTGAAATGCTTACTTACAAGCCCTTAACCAACAGTGTAGACCTTACAGTGAAATGCTTACTTACAAGCCCTTAACCAACAGTGTAGACCTTAGAGTGAAATGCTTACTTACAAGCCCTTAACCAACAGTGTAGACCTTAGTGTGAAATGCTTACTTACAAGCCCTTAACCAACAGTGTAGACCTTAGTGTGAAATGCTTACTTACAAGCCCTTAACCAACAATGTAGACCTTAGTGTGAAATGCTTACTTACAAGCCCTTAACCAACAATGTAGACCTTAGAGTGAAATGCTTACTTACAAGCCCTTAACCAACAGTGTAGACCTTAGTGTGAAATGCTTACTTACAAGCCCTTAACCAACAGTGTAGACCTTAGTGTGAAATGCTTACTTACAAGCCCTTAACCAACAATGTAGACCTTAGTGTGAAATGCTTACTTACAAGCCCTTAACCAACAGTGTAGACCTTAGTGTGAAATGCTTACTTACAAGCCCTTAACCAACAATGTAGACCTTAGTGTGAAACGCTTACTTACAAGCCCTTAACCAACAATGCAGTTTCAAGTATTAAATAAATAAATACAAGTAACTAATAATTAAAGAGCAGCAGGAAAATAACAATAGCGAGTCTAGGTACAGGGGGTACCGGTACCGGAATCAATGTGAGGGGCACCGGTTAGTTGAGGTAATATGTACATGTAGGTAGAGTTATTAAAGTGACTTGGCATTGACAATAACAGAGAGTAGCAGCAGTGTAAAAGAGGGGGGGGGCAATGCAAATAGTCTGGGTAGCCATTTGATTAGATGTTCATGAGTCTTATGGCTTTGGGGTAGAAGCTGTTTAGAAGCCTCTTGGACCTAGACTTGGCGCTTCAGTACAGCTTGCCGTGCTGTAGAGGAGAGAACAGTCTATGACTAGGGTGACGGAGTCTTTGACAATTTTTAGGACCTTTCCCTGGTGTAGATGTCCTGGATGGCAGGAAGCTTGTCCCCAGTGATGTACTGGGCCGTACGCACTACCCTCTGTAGTGCCTTGCGGTCAGAGGCCGAGTAGTTGCCATACCAGGCAGTGATGAAAATCGTCAGGATGCTCTCAATGGTGCAGCTGTAGAACCTTTTGAGATCTGAGGACCCATGCCAAGTCTTTTCAGTCTCCTGAGGGGGAAATTATTTTTGTTGTGCCCTCTTCACGACTGTCTTGGTGTGCCAGGACCATGTTAGTTTGTTAGAGACTAAGGAGTGAGAAATGGTGATAATGTAATTATGTCTATATTATGGCATGAAGAAAGCTGTGATATTGTATCAGTATTACTTCAGTCCCTATCTTCACCCCAATCGGGTCTTGAACTAGGGACCCTATGAACACAGCAACTGCCTCCCACGGAGCAACGTCGCCTGTCGCTCGACAAAAGCCGCAGTGCAAGGGAATCAACTAGTTCAAGGTCTCAGCGCTAGTGACGTCAGCGATTGAACTACCACTAGCGCACACAGCAAACTAGCCAGCCATTTCACACCGGTTACGTTATTACATACAGGGCCTTCAGAAAGTATTCACACTCCTTGATTTTTTTTTTACACATTTTGTTGTGTTAAAGCCTGAATTTAAAATGGATTACATTTCTATATGTTTACAAATTAATTGAAACTGAAAAGCTGAAAACTCATGAGTCAATAAGTATTGAACCCCTTTGTTAGGACAAGCCTAAATCAGTTCAGGACTAAAAATGTGCTTAACAAGTCACATAATAAGTTGCATGGACTCACTCTATGTGCAATAATAGTGTTTAACATGATTTTTGAAGTACTACCTCATCTCTGTACGTCAGACATACACTTATCTATATTCTGTAAGGTCCCTCAGTCAAGCAGTGACTTTCAAACACAGATTCAACCACAAAGAACAGGGAGGTTTTCCAATGCCTTGCAAAGGGCACCTATTGGTAATAAAAAAAAAAATAATAATAATATCCCTTTGAGCGTGGTAAAGTTATGAATTACACTTTGTTTGGTGTATCAATACACCCAGTCACTACAAAGATACAGGTGTCCTTCCTAACTCAGTTGCCGGAGAGGAAGGAAACCGCTCAGGGATTTCACCCCAATGGTGACTTTAAAACAATCACAACGTTTATTGACTGTGATAGGAGAAAACTAAGGATGGATCAACAACATTGTAGTTACTCCACAGTACTAACCTAATTTACAAAGTGAATATAAGGAAGCTTGTACAGAATAAAAATATTCCAATACGTGCATCCTGTTTGCAACAAGGCACTAAAGCACGGCTCTCCAACCGTGTTCCCGGAGAGCTACTGTCCTGTAGGTTTTAACTTTAACCCTAATTTAGCCCACCTGATTCTAATATTTAACTTCAACTGGGTTTGGAGTCAAAACCTACGGGAGGGTAGCTCTCCAGGAACAGGGTTGTAAAAACACTAAAACACTAAAGTAATATTGCAACACATTTGGCAAAACAATTAAGTTTTTGTTCTGAATACAAAATGTTATGTTTTGGGCAAATCAAATACAACACATTACTGAGTACCACTTTCCATATTTTCAAGCATCATGTTATGGGTATGCTTGTAATTGTTAAGGACTGGGAAGTTTTTCAGGATAAAAAAATAAACGTATTGGAGCTAAGAGCAGACAAAATTCTAGAGGAAAACGTGATTCAGTCTGCTTTCCACCAGACACTGGGAGATGAATTCACTTTTCAGCACGACAATAACCTAAAGGACAAGTCCAAATATTCACTGGATTTGCTTACCAAGAGGATATTGAATGTTCCTGAGTGGCCTAGTTACAGTTGTAACTAAAATCGTCTTGAAAATCTATGACAAGACTTGAAAATGGCTGTCTAGCAATGATCAACAACCAAGTTGACAGTGTTTAAAAAAATGTACAAGAATAATTTGCAAATATTGTAAGATCCTGGTGTATAAAGCTCTTAGAGGCCCAGAAAGACTCACAGCTGGAATCGCATATTTGTCATTTATTTATGATTTATATTTAACAAACTTTTGAATTTTTCTTCCACTTCGACCTTACAGAGTATTTTGTGTAGATCGTTTTTTGGGGACAAAAGGGCTGAGGGAATATGGATAGTACAGTATGTGGTTACTAATATGTAAAGATTGGTTTCGTTTGATCCTACCTGAGACTTCCTACATTCAAGGTTTAAGCTCTCAATCTACCTCTCTTTTAATTACAGTTTCACAATCATGAAAGTTGCTCCCAACCTCATCTCAGCTTCCATGTCTCTTTGTGTTTGTAGAATATCCGTGATCGAACTTCCATCATCAAGAAAGATCTTGGCCTCACGACGAAAGCCGGGGCACTGAAGGACAATGTAAAGAAGAATCGTTACAAAGACATTTTACCATGTAAGCATAATGATGGAGACTTAAAAAACGTTAGTGGTTTTTACTCTAATTGAAAATTATATTCTTGCTTAATATTAAACTTATCTGAACAAAAACTCATATTTTTATATAGATGACCAGACCCGTGTTCCCCTAACTCTACTGACGAATGACAATGATTCTGACTATATCAACGCCAGCTTCATTAAAGTACGGTATTGTCCTCTCTCATTCAGTAAGTCCGACTGCATTTTATTCAGCTCGGTCTGATGCTGATTATTCTGCTATATCTCGTCTGTCCTCTAGGGTGCAACAGAGACCAGAAAATACATAGCGACCCAAGGACCTCTGAGGCACACTTTGGTTGACTTCTGGCAAATGATTTGGCAGTATGATGTAAAGGTAAGGAAGATTGTATTCAACTTTCCTATAAATGTAGTACAGCAGCTCTGTTGCACAGATGAAGAATGGGAAAATTGTCTCAATCTAATTTTATTTAACTAGGCAAGTCAGTTAAGAACAAATTCTTATTTTCAATGACGGCCTAGGAACAGTGGGTTAACTGCCTGTTCAGGGGCAGAACGACAGATTTGTACCTTGTCAGCTCAGGGATTTGAACATGCAACCTTCCGGTTACTATTCTAACGCTCTAACCACTAGGCTACCCTGCCGCCTCTACACTCTAAACACTAGGCTACCCTGCCGCCTCTACGCTCTAACCACTAGGCTACCCTGCCACCTCTACACTCTAACCACTAGGCTACCCTGCCGCCCTAATGTTACCTCTATTCCTATCCCTGTTTTAGGTTATAATCATGGCTTGCAGAGAAATTGAAATGGGAAAGGTAAATGCCCTTTTAGTCACATTTTGAATAAAAAAAGTTACAGTGGAAGTGTGAACATATTACTGTACTGTATAATTGATCAACTTTGGTGCTGGTCTCCACTTGACTCATAATGTTGTTGTTTTTTTCACTGTCTTTTTTTTATAGAAAAAGTGTGAGCGCTATTGGACAACTGTCAAGGAAACAACCCCCTTTGGTCCCTTTATTGTCTCAAATGTACGTCTTTGTCGATATATCTTCATTATATTGTATACTGTGAAGGTACACAGACCACAGAGAAGTTGTAGCAGCATTGACACAACTTTCAGTTGATCCAGATTTATCTTCTTAGTTGTTTTACTATTCAGGAGTCGTCCCAGACAGATGGGTTGCCTCCCACAATGTCACCAATATTCCAGCATGCACAGAGTGCTGTCCCACTAGGCACAGATGTCAATTTAACGTATATTCCACATTGGTTAAGTGACATATTGAAATGATTCAACCAGTGTTTGCCCAGTGGGGTTGTTTTATAGTCTGGGTTTTCAGAGAATATTCAAGAAGACTTCCCTTTTTACTCAACATCCTCCACAGATGATGTGTCAGTTCCTGTGTACTAAGTTTACTCAGTTTGGTTATTTCATGGCATATTGACTCACATGTTGTTGTCTGCATAAAATCACAGGCACCTGTTTCAGGAAACACTAGAATATTTTTAATTGAAATGTTATCATGTTTTTACAGCTTGAAGAATCCAACCCAAATGAGGAAGTAGTCTTGAGGACTCTGACTGTGAGATTTCATAATGTAAGTGTCCAACTGTGAAACGGGTATTATTTTGTGTTGTTTTCCATCAGCAGCACTAGTCAAATAATTATTCAATATCGTAGAAAAACAAGTCAGTGTTATTATCCACATTGGATAATGTGATATTATTTGTTGGTATCCAGGAAGTTGAATGAGCGGGAGCCCGTGAAGTCATATGCAAACCATGTTTTCTGTTTGTCTAGGAAACACGGACTATCTCTCAATTCCAATACACAGCTTGGCCTGATCATGACATTCCATACACAGCTGGTGGTATTTTAGAAATGATGGATATGGCTCGCAAAGCCCAGGGAAACAACACTAGCCCTGTTCTCATCCACTGCAGGTCTGTTTGTCCCCTATACATGACATACAGCACAGCCCCTAAAATTACTGTCTGCCCAGTGGACTTGTTGTGCTCCGAGAGGAAATTGTCGCACACAGAGACAGACTATGATCTATAAGCCCATTAAAATTCATCAATGCATATCATTCAGTGTTGTTTATCACAAGGCCACATGTACTCCTTGAGCTCCATGTGTTTTAATAATGCCATTTAGCTGGGCGCCTGAGTGGCTCAGAGTTAAAAGGAACTGCATCTCAGTGCCAGAGGCATCACTACAGACCCTGGTTCAATCCTGGGGTGTATTACTACTGGACGTTATTGGGAGTCCCATAGGGCGGCGCACAATTGGCCCAGCATTGTCTGGGTTTGGCCTGGGTAGGCCGTCATTGTATATAAGAATTTGTTCTTAACTGACATGCATATGTTAAATATTCAGGACCTGATGGGGTCTACCGTGTCATATCCAGACTTGGGAACTTCTTTGGTAATGTTTGAGTACTGCTGTTAGAGACTGAATGGAGCAGACCATGTATTTGGTTGTGTTTTGTATTTCCAGTGCTGGTTGTGGAAGAACGGGGGTGATTTGTGCCCTGGATTATGTTCATGATCTTCTTGTCACAAAGGTATGTTATGTTCATGATCTTCTTGTCACAAAGGTAGTACTTATGTTTACTGCATTACATTGATGGCATCATTTAGGGAATTGGTTTTACAAGACCTTTGTAGACTGCAACTAAAAACAATAATACGTGTAAAAATATATATATATTTTTTAAATTTTGGTGGGTATGAGTGTTTTGACTAATGCATTCTCATATTTCTCCACCAGCAAATCAAAGGAGATTTCAATATCATGAAGATTGTAGTGGAACTAAGGAGACAGAGGCCATCAGCTGTTCAGACAAAGGTATTTTATTATCAGACAGAATTACATATGAGAAATTGTGTTTATTTTCTGCAGGGTGTTATATCATGCAATAAATACTGTAATTCTCTCCTGTGGAAATGATGGCTTCAATCATCTTTTTTCTATCATTCCAACCAGGAGCAGTATCAGTTTGTGTTTTCTGCCGTGGCTTATATGTTTGAGAAGGCTTTACGGTCACCTGAGAACAACTACCAGAATCTCACCAAGGTAAGACAGAAACAATTATCAGGTTTTTATAATTGCTATCTCCAACCGACAGATGTCAGCCTTTCTAAAGGCAAAATACAACACAGTATTCAACACATGCCGTACTAGCATTCAGGTTCAAGCAAGCTTTACTAGAACAATAAGACATGAGAGGGTATGGAGTATTATTGGGGATTATTGACACATCTGTTTTGCGGTCAGATGCAGCGTTTACACAGGCAGCAAATTCAGATCTTTTGCCCGGTCAGATCAGATCTTTTGCCCATAATTGGGCAAAAGATCAGAATTGGGTGGCCTGGACAGCCAGAGGTACAAGGCAAAGCTGACACAATATGTCAGTTTGTCTGTTATTAAAAATAGAAACTAACAAAGGTATTTTCCTTGTGTCATCCATTCAATCTGATCATATTATACTTCCGTCTGACATTTCAATGTGATGAGTGGAGTAAAAAGAACATTAAAAAAATGTTACGCAGGAAACCAGCCATCACGCTTCCTCTCTATGCAAATATTGGCACATTGAAGATGATTGTTCACGCATTTTCATACAGAGCCTGAGCTTTAGAGACACAGTCCTATACCTCTCTGGTCCTTAACAGCTTATGTTGTTGTTTATAGAGCAACCAACCTCTCTATGATGACGTTGAGTCTGTGAAGACCTCTCCACCGATAACATCAGCCATCACTCAGCCACTTGAAAAAAGGTAGGAGCGAGAATTCTTTCTTTGTTCAGTCTGATGTGTGATGTGCATCAACATACACACAATAGCAACAGTTTCTGACTTCAATAAGCAGCCTGAGATATTGGCATACCACAGTAAGGTTGTGGAGATGTTGACTTTCAGTTTGCGAGAGCGAGAAAGAGAAAGAGAGGGCGAGAATGAGAGAGAGTGAGAGAGAGGCAGATAGAAAGAGAGAGAGAGGGTGAGAATGAGAGAGAGTGAGAGAGAGGCAGATAGAGAGAGAGAGAGAGAGAGAGAGAGAGAAAGAGAGAGAGAGATTTAGGGAGCTTCCTGTTTTGTACAAGTGATTCCATTGTCATCTATTTCAGTTGGCTGTACAACAGGGTTTTGTGTTTGTTGGGTGTGTAGTTTTAGTGTACATAAGCTTATCGATACCAAGTCATTTATTCATATTTTGATTGATGAAGTCAACTATTACAGAATACAATAGATATGATATGTACCTGCCTTGACAATCAAGCAAACACTATTAAAGTTGCAGTATGTAGCTGTTGTGGTCAAATATACACTACCGTTCAGAAGTTTGGGGTCACTTTGAAATGTCCTTGTTTTGAAAGAAAAGCACATTTTCTTGTCTATTAAAATCACATCAAATTGATCAGAAATACAGTGTAGACATTGTTAATGTTGTAAATTACTATTGTAGCTGGAAACGGCAGATTTTTTTATGGAATATCTTCATAGGCGTACAGAGGCCCATTATCAGCAACCATATATTTCAAGCGGTTTAGTACAATGATTCAATGACACTATACTTGCTTGTTTTATCACAGAAACTGAAATTAGGCTAGTTTTAGCAACCAGGAAATGGCTGAGCAATATCTGCGTAGTGCACCTTTAATATTGCTAAATGTACTGTATATTCAAATACTGTGTTGTCGTTCACGTTGAAGATCTTGATGTGAAAGGGACTTTAAGCCAGTTATTGTTAGTTACATTTGACAGAACTTTAGGGAAACATGATTAATGAATCAGAAGGATGTCACCATTCCTGTACTACTAAACATTCATCATGCTGCAGAGGAAGTGACACACAGGGCTGTTAAACATCACTTTCACATCCTCTTTCCTCCCTCCCATATGTTCAACTGTTTCCCCGCCAGCTCGTATCACAGGCTTAAACACAAATTATCTATATCTCTGTAAACATGGTCAAAGAGTCCGTAGGAAATCAGTATTGTAACATTGACATTTTTAATCAATCTTAATTTCTATACCGATATACTAATGGTAAAAATCCACTGTGGAAGCCCCAGAAAGAAAACGGACTAGATAATGAAACTTCAGTCATATGTATAATAGTTATGGCCATCTAGTGTGTAGAGCAGAAACAATAAGGCCACATTTGTACTTTTTGCTTCTCACTGTTGATGGAATTGTGGATGTCTACTCCTCTTTAGAAATTCTAGTGTGCAGCCCAGAGCGCCTCAACTGTGCCAGCAGACGATGGATGACACCTATGCTGTGGTCAACAAGTCCAAACAGCTTCCGTCACCAGCCTCTTCCTCAGCTCCTCCGGCCGCTCTCCATCACTATGACAACGCAGAGCTGGGCACCCTGAAATGCCCCGCCACTGCTCTCTACAGCACGGTCAAGCCCAAGAGCAGGTGTCCTCCAGTCAATCCACCTCCAGCGGCCTCACCCATATATGACACAGCGAGACCGGCCAATCACAGGCTAGCTGAGGCCACGTTAGGGAAGGAACAGAGTGGCTATGAACAGGTCACAGGTGAGAGCATTTTAGGGAGACCAAACTGAGGCCAGCTCTGATTTTGTTTTAGTCATTATGCCTTGCAAAGAATATCCAGTCTTTTAGAAGAGCATTGTAATCTAGATCTAGTAACCTCAGTCCAATATTGTGAAACTGGGGAAATTGTGTAATGTTTATTTACGACGGCATACACTGTCCTTTTAAGTATTAAATCAATGCGAAAAGTAATTTGAGTCCTACATTGACCACAAAGGAGCAATATTTGTTTTCCATCTTCATTCAGTTTCTTGCCAGTAACAATTCCTTGACAGCCATATTGAGCTGTTTATGTGGAACATTTTTTACTGATTCTTACTGTTTGCTTTTCTCTAGCTGAGCATCATTCCTCGATGGGAGATGACTATGAATATGTTTCAAATCCCATCAAAGACCTGACCAACAGCTGTACTCCTGGTAGCATGGGTGAATATCTGCTTGTGTTTGTGATACTGTTATCCAATGCCTTTTACTGTTACTATCCTGTGCCATTATAGCTACCCAATGTAATATCCATTTCCTCAGAATCTCATGATAATTGTGACTGGATGTCAAAACAAGGCTATGTAAAACTGTTAGTTGTACTTGCAGGTGCCTTCAACTAATCCCAAACACATTTCTCAACTGTCCCTCAGGGTTCAACTGTCGCATTAGGAAACCTAAAGGACCCCGGGATACCCCGGCAGAGTGGAGTCATGTGGAGAGATGATACAGCAACCACATACCAGGCCTGGGAATGGGCTCTTTCTTTTGTAACCCTTTTGAGTTGGTATATTTTTCAGATCTGTTGTACCACTTCTTTATTTATTGTGATTGATATTACTGATGGAAAAAAAAATATATATATATATATATATTATGAAACATCGTCCCATTCTGAGACAGGTATTGTTTTTGGATACTACACAGATTTTGGATCTTCAGCTGTCCCCATTGGAGAAGCCTTTTAAAGAACCATTTTTGGTTCCAGGTAGAACCCTTTCCACAGAGGAACCCTGAAGGATTCCACCTGTAACCAGACATGATTCTTCAAAGGGTTCTCCTATGTGGACAGTTGAAGAAGCCTTTTGGAACTTGTTTTTTCTAAGAGTGTATTTACCAAATTCAAGTTATGGTGTGATGGCACTAACCAACAGGGGGCACTATAGTAACATGGGATAATGAGCTTTTCAATATTAACGAAACAGGTATTTAAAAAAAAATCTCTACTCATTTCTGGTGACATGGACTTACAATAAAGACAAACATTTCTTCAAGGTTCTTTGAAATAAATCTTTGTATTAGTCCTGCTTACTTACCACAATCAATGCAGCATACATGTAGATACAACAAATGTTCTGGTGGATCACATTAAAAACAATGTGCTTTACTTGAAAATACTTTGCTGAACATTCTGTGCTGGAAATACCAGCTTTGAAGATTGACCTCTGACTTCTGTGGCTATGCTGATATTGTGTTTCAGTCACTGAAATCTTCTTACACTCTGAAATGAACATCTGTGTATCTGCCAGATACCAAGCTGATACTCTGTCTGTCAAAAGCAACAACAAAAAAACTGAGAGAAGTCTCTCTGGAGATTAAGTCAGCAATGCACTTAAATAGCTAACATTATAGCTATGTTTTTGTTTACCTTTATTTAACTAGGCAAGTCAGTTAAGAACAAATTCTTAATTACAATGACGGCCTACCCCAACGACGCTGGACCAATTGTGCGCCGCCCTATGGGACTCCCAATCACGGCCGGTTGTGATACAGCCTGGATTCAAACCAGGGTGTCGGTAGTGACACCTCTAGCACTAAGATGCAGTGCCTTAGACCTCTGCGCCACTCAGGAGTTTAGATGTGTGGTCCTATTTCATGTTCCTATAGAAAGTTGCCCATAAGAACTTTTTTTTTAACCCAGCCGTGGAGACCCAACGCTGGGACGAGCGTGTGTGATAGACAATTGAGGGGGTGTTGCTAATGGCTACTCTGTGTTCTAGTTGGCAGTGCATGTGGGATGTCAAGGGTTTAAACTCGGCTGGATGGATAATCACATTCAACAGATGCTAATGTGAAAAGACAATCTAATGACCTGTACCATGGCTTCTCAACCCAAGCCTCCAGCTATCTCATAGCAACCCTTCGCCCAGATTTAGCCACCACACACACACGCACACAAACACATGTTCACATATGCATTTTCACACACACACACACGCACACATTAAAATGCACTAAAGCAAATCAATATTTTGAGCTTTTTTCATTATTATTTGCTGCTGTGTCTGATGTATTGACTGGTGATATTAAATCTCCCTTTATGGGATCAATAGAAACCTTACCTTATCTTATTATAAACTCATGAAAATGAATCAGAACAAAATGAGCCTCTACAAATTATAGTAACTGTCATACTGAGTGGGACGTATTTAATACATCAGACTAAGAAAAGTAGATACAGATGTAGGATCTTAATTTGATCACTCTTTTGTTGCTGAGTATTTTCCTGCACCGAAATGCAGATGAGCTTTGTGATTTACATAGATTCACTGAAAACCCACACTAACACATGGTTGCATTAACAGTATTTAACTTTTTATGTAGCCTATACTTTTGGCCAGCTAAAAGCCTTATCACCGATCAAGCAACATTATGGACTAAAGTAAATTTGCTGCAAGATTGTTTTGCTGTGACAATATAGGTCATATTAAGATCCTACATATGTATCTGGATAGCATTACATTAAAATGTCACAAGTTTTTTTGTATTTTTTAACTATTTAGAATGGATGTTTCTGAAGTTTGTTCATGTTTCCGGAGAGTACAACACAGAGAAAGTGTAAATACCGCCCTCTTAGGACACAATTGTTTCTCGTTATAACCAAGTGAACTAAAACTGTTAACAATAGTCTGTGGCCATTGTGTAAACTCCAGACATATTAGGGTAGGCACTTGGAAATTGATCCTGATCTGTTTAGTCTTTTTACGAGCAAAAAAGTATTGATTGGTCGATACCTTGCATCTGATTTCATTTCCCATCTGTTTTCTTACTGAAATTACCATTCATTACATTCAGGCAAATACATTTTACAGTAAGAACTTTACTATCTTTCAGATCAAATATCAAGGAAATAAATCCATATATGAATAAAGAAAAATAACATTCTGTGTGAAATGAGTGTAAGGGAATTGAAGAGGGAGGGTGAGATTCCAACATGAGCCCAGGCCTTTGTGACTAGGTGTGTTGGTATTGAGTGAATAGGCCAAGTTTTGGATGTATCTTGCTCTGAGCTGCAGAGGGTTAGAGCCAGAAGAAGTGAAGTAGGGGGATGCAGAGGTGAAAGGGAGTTAGTTTGGACCGGTGTCAAAAGGTCTGTGAGACAGGAGGGAGAGAGGGGAAGAGGCTGCTTTCAATTAAAGACCTGGCAGGACTGGACGCTCAGTAGTTTGACTCTGGTGAAAAGAGGCGAAAGTTCAATAGCTGTAATGTAATCCACATAATTACATGTATTATTTATTTTACATTATGACACTTCCAAACCAACAGAAAGTCCACTGGATTACACCATAGCGATGGAATGTGCTGTGAGTGACAGTGCACCTTTAAGGATTGCCAGGATCTGGGCATTCTGTAGCGTTCTCAGAATAACTCTGAGATAAAACATTGTCCAAGGAATGAAACATGTTTATAAAGAGTAAACACAGAAGATAAATATTTGGTAATTGGCAACAGTATGCTTCTTTATTTTGTTCATCGAACATGTGCAGTGCAGTATCACTCAGCTCCACAGTGTTTTCATTTGAAGACGACTAAACAAACACCTCTTTTTGAACAAGTATGCTAGGCCTCCCTTCCTGTTGTCTCCGTGTTCACTGACTCACTCCTCTCTGTCTCAATGTTTTCCTGTCTCAGGGCCTTTGTCAGTTCCCCCTAGCCTTCAAACTGTAATCTAAAATGTGTCACCATCCCTGGATGTGTTTTTTCATTAATCAATTGATATGGGATTAAGCAAAATGACAGCGTAGAGCCGAGGAGTAACTGACTCCTCTCCTCTTCAGTTTGATAATGCCTGTGAGTTGGCCTCTCTGGGGCAAAGAGCTGGTGTGTAGGAGGTTTGGGAATGTACTTTGATTACAGCAAAGGATGCTGGTAGAGCAGGCAGGACCTGTGGTTACAGTGGATTATACTCCCGCTGAAATGTATACATACTGTGCTCTGCCCTGCCTCACTCCCCCATCTCTCTCTCTCTCTCTCTCTCTCTCTCTCTCTCTCTCTCTCTGATCTCTCTCTCTCTCTCTCTGTCCATCATTCTCTCTCTTCAACCACAAAGTACAGCTCTTTCTGTAGCTGAAGCAGAGGGGTGGCACAGAGAGCTGGAACAGGGTGAGTGTGCTGCGTGGCAGTGGCTTTGTGGATGCAGCTCCAAGACTTGGGCTGTTGGCTCGAAGAGTGGAAAGGAGACCACAGGCATGAATTGGATTTCAAGCGGAAAGGCCTGTGTATCAGTGAACGACAGCTGCTTACCAAATTGCCACTCACTTAACCATCCCTGATACCAGCCATTACCTACTGTCCAATACCTATGACATGACGCCCTGAGCATAGACAATCTCTATTGAACGATCACCATACATAGATAGGTATGAGTGGATTGCAAAATTCCGGGAACTTTCAATAAATTCCCTGGTTTCCCAGCAATCCTGGTTGGAGATTTCTGGATTTCCTGCTTATTCCCTTCTTATTCTGGGGATCCTCCAACCGGGATTTCAGAAAAACCAAGGAATTTTACAACCCTATGTACCTCCATCATGATCTCTATAGCAAAAATACATCTGTGTTTTCTGCATCAACAATATTCAATTTTGTTGAGCCGTTGTTTATCGTTGACTCTAGCCTATTAGCATTCCCAATATCACTGTATAAGATACTGCTGTATTTACTGTAGATCACAGGTGATTGATGGCACCTTAACTGGGGAGGACGGCTCATAGTAATGACTGGAACAGAATACATGGAGTGCTATCGGAACACATCAAACACGTGGTTTCCATGCTTGACACAATTCTATTCACACCATTCCAGACATTATTATGAACCAGCCTCCTGCCCTCACTCAATATAGCCTCTTGTCTGTGCAAAACTAATGGATAACTTTACAGAGTTTAGTGCGAACTGAAAAGTAACCCCCTACAAACTGGAATAGTGGGAATACTGTTGTTACTGTTGTTGCCTAGCAACTGTTTCAGCTCTACTTCAAAGTTTTCTTGATTTTTTTTGTTTGTTGTTGCAATAAGATTGAAACTTTAGTGAACTGCAGTGATATGGTGCATTATGATACACACACATTACGCTTTTATTTATTTATTACTGTGCATTGTCACGCTTGATAAGTGTTCTCTTATGTTACATTTTAAGTTTGAGTTTGAGATCAGTTGTTTTCCATTACAAACTCAGGCAAACAAACACATTCGAAAGAAAATGAGCACATAAACCACTGCAGGAAAGGCCCCAAAATATGCCTGTACGATGATACAGGACTACTGGCTTGGTTTTAACGAGACCTTTCATGAGATACAGGCTCAACCAGTCAAATTGTTCCCTCTCCACCTCGCTGTGGTTTGGGGAGGAGGAGGGTGCTCTCTGTGGTCTGGACCCTCTAAACTACACACATGATTTCACTAACAGCTGTAGTGGCTTATTGAGGCCAGATGTGAGGCTCATGGGGCTGAAGCTGCAGCGCTGGGGAAAGAGCAGCCTGGGGACAGGCCTAAGCACTCAGAAGTCAATAGAGAGGGGCATTGTCATGCATGCTGCAACCCTTTCTATGGTGACTTGAGCAAATTAACAGGGAGTAGGCATCAATTTACACGTAGATTCCTCCGTAATAGTCAAATGTTTTGTTTGCCAAGTCTCTCTCTCTCACTCTGTGTGTGTGTGTGTGTGTGTGTGTGTGTGTGTGTGTGTGTGTGTGTGTGTGTGTGTGTGTGTGTGTGTGTGTGTGTGTGTGTGTGTGTGTGTGTGTGTGTGTGTGTGTGTGTGTGTGTGTGTGTGTGTGTGTGTGCACACGTGTGTGTGCACGTGTGTGTGTGTGCGTGCGTGCATGCGCGCGTGTTCGCTTGTCATGAACATTTTCCAACTTGACTTGTTTTACAAAGAAAAACAACCGGGGAATGATCATTTCTGTCTGATCCCTGGAAATGCCCATTAACCATTTTGGATGTTAAAATATGATGTGAGAGTTGAACTCGGCAGAGCAGTTTGGAACCCTCTTTCTTATTTGTCTATTAACTAATTTACTGCCTGGTGACGTCAGGCAGGCCACAACTCCAGGCAAAAAAAATTCAGGCAGTCTTTTCAAACAGCTCTGACACTAACACCTCTGACACTCATTTTCACAATTTCACAGTATTATTCCAACATCCTAGAGTGAAAATATAAAACTCAGAGCTTTTAAGACACGTCTACAATACAGCAACGTCTCAAGTCGTTTTCAGACGCAGGCGATGGCTGGGTGTGTAGGTTGGCTTCTGTACCAGCATGATGCTTTAAAATTATATTCTAGTACAGCTGAAGGTTTTGGCAAAGACCGAGAAGAGGATGAGGATGTCTGTTTCACTCATTGACCATTTTTGTTATTGATTAAATAATCCAAACACATTCTGTCAGCACAAGAAGAATGTTTGTTGTCTGATCCCTGGAGACATTTGACTATCTGCTATGACTGAGTGTGCAAAGCTGTCATCAAGGCAAATGGTGGCTACTTGGAAGAATCTAAACATTTAAAATATATTTTTATTTGTTTGGTTACTACATGATTCCATATGTGTTATTTCATAGTTTTGATGTCTTCACTATTATTCTAACTATTATTCTACAATTTAGAAAATTGTTTAAAAAAATAAAGAAACCCCTTGAATGAGTAGGTGTGTCCAAACTTTTGACTGGTACTGTATATATGAACTAATTTGTTTGATTTTTGCACTCCTATAGCCACTGGGGGGCAGTGGTGGCTTCTATGGGGTAGAGTGCAGTTTCAACCACATCACCCAAACAGAGGCAGCCTCTCAGGCTGACTGACTGACTACAACACAGGCTAATGTTTAACATTGGCCATAATGTTTCCAGCTTCTGAAATTGCCATCATAATATCTCATTTCAAAGGCTGAATTGAAAATATTAATGGGCGCTTAAATTATTTATTTATTGAGGTTAATGAAGTTTAAGTGCAGCAATCCTAACAATATACACTCTATTTACAAAAGTACGTGGACATCCCTTCAAATTAGTGGATTCGTCTATTTTATCCATACCTGTTGCTGACAGGTGTATTAAATTGAGCACACACCCATGCAGTCTCCATGGACAAACATTTGCAGTAGAATGGCCTTACTGAAGAGCTCAGTGACTTTCAACGTGACACTGTCATAGGATGCTACCTTTCCAACAAGTCAGTTCGGAACATTTATTTCCTGCTAGAGCTGCCCCAGTCAACTTTAAGTGCTGTTATTTTGAAGTAGGTGCAACAACAGCTCAGCCACAAAGTGGTAGGCCACACAAGCTCACAGAGCGGGACCACCGAGTGCTGAAGCGCATAGCAGTTGCAACACTCACTACCAAGTTCCAAACTGCCTCTGGAAGCAACGTCAGCACAACAACTGTTTGTCGGGCGCTTCATGAAATGGGCTTCCATGGCCGAGCAGCCGCAGACAAGCCTAAGATCACCATGCACAATGCCAAGCGTCGACTGGAGTGGTGTAAAGCTCACCGCCATTGAACTCTGTAGCAGTTGAAAAGCGTTCTCTGGAGTGATGAATTACACTTCACGATCTCGGCAGTCTGACGGACGAATCTGGCTTTAGCGGATGCCAGGAGAACGCCGTTGTCCACAGACTTCTGGTCATTCAGTGTAACACTCACGACATGTGTGTCTCTAATACACCCTGGCTCCACTCCAACCCCATGAGTAGGCAGGACCCATAGGGGATTACTGCTTCTGAACTGCACGCTCGTGAAATTGCCCGAGTCTAATAATGTACAGTATGCAATCTAATTAATAAGGATACTTCCAGGGAGAACCTGACATCATCACAAATGACAGACTCCACCTAGAGGCTATTTCATTCTATCAAATGGTAAATTAATATTACAGAACTGGACTGAGACCATATCCGGCACTATAAAGACCTTGTACCGTAGTCCTGTATGGAAAATGCCTCCCAATATCATTCTGGTTTCCATTTTTGTGACTGGCATGTTATCATTGTCCCATGATGATAGTACTGCCTGGCATGTTATCATTGTCCCATGATGATAGTACTGCCTGGCATGTTATCATTGTCCCATGGTGATAGTACTGCCTGGCATGTTATCATTGTCCCATGATGATAGTACTGCCTGGCATGTTATCATTGTCCCATGATGATAGTACCGCCTGGCATGTTATCATTGTCCCATGATGATAGTACCGCCTGGCATGTTATCATTGTCCCATGATGATAGTACTGCCTGGCATGTTATCATTGTCCCATGATGATAGTACTGCCTGGCATGTTATCATTGTCCCATGATGATAGTACCGCCTGGCATGTTATCATTGTCCCATGATGATAGTACCGCCTGGCATGTTATCATTGTCCCATGATGATAGTACTGCCTGGCATGTTATCATAGTCCCATGATGATAGTACTGCCTGGCATGTTATCATTGGCCCATGATGATAGTACTGCCTGGCATGTTATCATTGTTCCATGATGATAGTACTGCCTGGCATGTTATCATTGTCCCATGATGATAGTACTGCCTGGCATGTTATCATTGTCCCATGATGATAGTACTGCCTGGCATGTTATCATTGTCCCATGATGATAGTACTGCCTGGCATGTTATCATTGGCCCATGATGATAGTACTGCCTGGCATGTTATCATAGTCCCATGATGATAGTACTGCCTGGCATGTTATCATTGGCCCATGATGATAGTACTGCCTGGCATGTTATCATTGTCCCATGGTGATAGTACTGCCTGGCATGTTATCATTGTCCCATGATGATAGTACTGCCTGGCATGTTATCATTGTCCCATGATGATAGTACTGCCTGGCATGTTATCATTGGCCCATGATGATAGTACTGCCTGGCATGTTATCATTGTCCCATGGTGATAGTACTGCCTGGCATGTTATCATTGGCCCATGATGATAGTACTGCCTGGCATGTTATCATTGTCCCATGATGATAGTACTGCCTGGCATGTTATCATTGTCCCATGGTGATAGTACTGCCTGGCATGTTATCATTGTCCCATGATGATAGTACCGCCTGGCATGTTATCATTGTCCCATGATGATAGTACCGCCTGGCATGTTATCATTGTCCCATGATGATAGTACCGCCTGGCATGTTATCATTGTCCCATGATGATAGTACCGCCTGGCATGTTATCATTGTCCCATGATGATAGTACCGCCTGGCATGTTATCATTGTCCCATGATGATAGTACCGCCCGCTTTGTAGACTGATATAAGGATATTCATTTTTGAATTGCTTAGATCTTTGGAAACACAACAATTAGGATTGCAAAATTTCTGAAGCATGCAATAAATTCCCTGGTCATTTAATAAAAGTTACAAAAATTGTGCAACCATAATTCTAGTAGTTCCAACCCATCTTGGAAGAACACCCGACAGCAAATATGATTGGAGGATGGCTCCAGTAAAGAAGATGGGGTCCCTGTGATGAGGGTCGTGTTTCTCAAAGGAAAACATATGGTCGTTTCATCTACACCAGGGGGTTCATGGTCCTGTATTTCCTCTGCTCACATCTCCTAGCCTTCGGCAGGGGCCCGTTCTCCGAAAGCACAGTGTGGTCGAGGAACATAGGAGGAAGTTCTGTCTTCCTCAAGTGGCTTCAATTAGAGACCGTCACAATTACAGAGGGAGGGAGTACAAGTGGTCAAACCTGCCAAGCTCAAACTCCAACTGGATTACAGGGACAGGGACATGGAGGCTACCACAGCGAGCTAGGCTACTTGGTGATTCCTAACCCACCCAACCAAGGGTTATTTTAGGAACTCTCCGGTTTCTGTGTCTGGACTGATCTAATTTCACTCCGTTCAACCCAATGACTGATTCAACCTCTTCAGACTAGAATACCATACTGCCGTAGGATGCAAATGTTGGTTTTGTATGGTTTCACTTCCAAGGCCCCATGAAGGCCCTTATATGTTGATAAATACAAATGCTTTCAACACGATTAATCTATACCACAACAAAGAGCACTATAGTTTGTGGTGATTTGTATTCTGCTTTAGCTGAATTGTCTTTACTGCACTGTGGGATTGCAAGTGTCATTCCTCCTAAACTGGCTATTACTTGACACATGATTTGAATAAGTGTATTGCTTTGCTGCTTGCTGGTGGATGGCATGAAACCACATAACTGGTGAACGACAGACAACGTTGGTAGATAATAACTCACAATAAGGTGCATATTGAATGTCTTATATATTTACACTGTTCAGAGCAAACGCTATTCTAAAGTAATTTTTATTTTTCAGTTTTCTCCATGTACTGTATTTCTGCATGTTAACAATATAGTGAACAACTTGTTTACAGTGACACTGTTTTGATATTGTCCCCAAGCATCCTGTCTCTTGTTTGAAATGTCTGTTTTTACAATATCTGTAACGGCGTTCTTCGTTTGTTGAAAGAGAGTCGGACCGAAATGCAGCGTGGTGGTTACTCATGTCTTTAATGAAAGAATTGCGGTACATGAAATAACTGATACAAATACAAAACAACAAAACGGAACGTGAAACCTAATTACAGCCTATCTGGTGAAACTACACAGAGACAGGAACAATCACCCACGAAATACAAAGTGAAACCCAGGCTACCTAAATACGGTTCCCCATCAGAGACAACAAGAATCACCTGACTCTGATTGAGAACCGCCTCAGGCAGCCAAGCCTATACTAGACACACCCCTAATCAACCACAATCCCAATGCCTACAAAAACCCCAATTCGACAATACAATAACCCCATGTTACACCCTGGCCTGAACAAATCATTAAAGAAAACACAAAATACTAAGACCAAGGCGTGACAATATCCAACTACATATCCTTTAATATTGGTTTTATATTGAGGAATAAACATTAGGTTTATGAAATTGAAACCTACTTATTTCTGTCTTAACATCTATAACTTATCAGGTTATGACTTCAAGGAACTTTCTGTTCTTCATTAAAATAAATATGTCAATCATATTAGCAATTTTTTTTTTATTCCGAATAGTAGCAGATCTATAACGTTAATTCAGATCTCTTGGAACGGGAAGGTGTGCGGTTTATAAACGTTTATAACGGTTTTATTGCATGTTTTAATAACAAAGTGACGATTATGTCCACGTGAGGGAGTTTAGATTTTTTATTTTTTATTTTGCAACATATTTAACTTTCACATTTTTCTCTTCCTTATTTTGTATCAAACATCTCTATCCGCCTTGAAAATCCAGCCTTCTCTCTAACATCTGGGTTTGGTAGAAAAATACTCGATTATGGGTGAGCCTTTTCCAACTACTATTAGGGTAGATTTAAGCGCATGCCAAATGTGATCATATATAATCATTATTCAAAAACACCAAATGTGAAGACAAAACGGTATTGTAATTAAATCAATGTAATAATGCATTAATAACTTAATGTAGCAATTATATTTGATCTTATTCTATGGTTTAGTGAGCAATAATGAGTTTGAATCCCCTTGTTGAAAGTGGTACGTTCCATAAAGGGATAGCTACCCAGCCTTGCTCATCCAGGAGAAAATAAGACCGTTCCTAATGTGTAGAGAGTGCCATGCGATTCAAGCAGTGACTGTTCTGTTGGTTTATTTCGAGGATTTTCCGCAGAATTATAACTAATTAACACATAATTATAGGCCTATATGATAACCGCGGGAAAAAGAACTGCACGTGGTTGTGGATGTAACTGT
This sequence comes from Oncorhynchus keta, assembly GCF_023373465.1. NCBI lineage: Eukaryota > Metazoa > Chordata > Actinopteri > Salmoniformes > Salmonidae > Oncorhynchus > Oncorhynchus keta. The sequence goes on from NC_068447.1 coordinate 13,884,399, forward strand.
TGCACTTTAAGTACAGGTAGGTCCACGAGCCTGTGTTTCGTTACTGATCTCATTTTACGATGCTGCTGAAACATAGTGGCTAGCGTTTGAATCCGAAGCATGCTTTTTAAACCATGACTGGGCTTTATAAGACTTTTAAAACATCATGCAGTTTGTATACTGAAAGTGTCGATAACACACTAATAAGCAATAGTCAGTAGGACTGCATGCTTTAGTTGTATAATGCTTTTAGAAAGGGTGCATGAGGTCTTTGGCTGGATATGTAAGCAGCATAGTGTGATGCAAGGAGCCGCCGCCGCTCCTTTCAGAACAAAGCCAAAGGGGCGTTAAAAACATTAGTTATCTGATGGAAAAACAGACCCATTTGCATTTGTGATCATTTCATTTAACATGTGAACGCCCTGGTCTTCATACATAGTTCTTTTTTTTTTTTTTGCCAAACGAAACGTTAATTATATTCCTCCATGTGCATCTATCTGATAACATCATGGATATTTTCCTAGAGTTTATTAAACCAAAACACAGACAGTAGACTAACTATCATGTAGGTTGATTGTCAACATTAACGTTTATCTTGGCAGATGAATGTTATCAAATGGACTAAAATAGTCTTCCAAGCAGGTCCTAACGTTACCAATTGGATTACTCTGGCTGCTTCACGAACAGGGTGTATTCGGCTCCGGGTTGTTTTCACATATAGGCTACCGTATGACACATCTGTAACAGCTCCGGTGAAATATTGTCACGTGACCTCACGTTTTTATCAGAAAAATATGCATATGAATTAGAAACATATTCCATTCTGTGACTAATTATCATGTAATAGTGTACCCATTGCTTGTGATGTCCTTCTCAATAATTAAGACAACGGATTTCTTCATAATGCAATTTCAAATCACGTAGCCTATTTTATCCCAATGGAGTATTGATGGTTTCATAAGGGAGGAAACTGCAGGTGATACAATGTGTATCTTCACAACAATGAAGAGTATAGCCAAAGTTGGCAACAATGATATTTAAATAACAGGTTAAACGGAGATTGCATTTTACACAGGGTCAACACACGGGCAGCCCTGCACACGTGTCACAAAACATTTGTCTCTTGTCTGATGTCTGGTTGTCTTTGTTGTTATCATGGCAGCATAATGTACGTTTCCAGACTAATCACGATAGTTTGAGATTATTAGGGAAATAAACTAATGTAGGGACAACCTTTCACCCTCACTTAACCCCCCCCCCCATATGAATGAGGGATTTAGCCTATTCCCACAGGTTAAAGCACTAACAGCTGTATCTGCAGCATTCATGAATGGGAAAATTGGTTGTGGAAAAAAAGGCTATGGAACCCCTAATACACTAAATTGTTTACCTCAAAACCTATTGTCTCAGCTATATCAGAGAGCAGATATGGCCAGCCAGGTCAGGCATGGGATCTTGAAATCACAGGAGCAAGATTCCACCCTGCATTTGTCATTGTATAAGCTTACAAAGGGGCATTAAGAGTTTCATGATATCATTGACTGAGTAAGTGTCCAGGCTGAGTTGGTCAGGGACAGTCATAGACATTGGTAATCACTGAGCAATAGCTTCTGTCTACAAGCCGTTTGTCAGTTTAATGTCATCCTCTCCATTGTCTGCTGCTGCTCTGCCATGAAGGTAACACACTTAGCTTTTATCTTTAATGACATCTGTCTTTTCCCCCCTCGGCAGGTGATTTCTGTCCCCCTCTTCCCAAAGGTAATGGGGGAGGTTTTTAATGGATACACCCTCTAGACGAGGTTACATATGATAGGTTACATGTAGAGTAGAAACACATTGAGTTTATTTATTGTTGAATAAAGGTTAAAACATGTTTTATTATAACGTGAACCTCATGTGTTGAGGCTCATGCTCACAGTTTTATCTTGGCCATTGTAATGGATAAAGTAATGCTACCCATTCATTAATTGTCTGACCAAAAACCAAAGGGAGCATCCCAATGGGAACACTCTGGTTTTCCATACCACTATCTGTGGCTGTGCAATGGAATATCCATTCCATACCCATGTTGTCCCGTAGCTCAATTTGTGGTACTGTTGAATCAGCTGTGTAATAAGCTAGTTTCCCTGAAGTGGTGTTTTGTGTGAGTGGTGTTTGGTGTGAGTGGTGTTTGGTGTGAGTGGTGTTTGGTGTGGGTGGTGTTTGGTGTGAGTGGTGTTTGGTGTGAGTGGTGTTTGGTGTGAGTGGTGTTTGGTGTGAGTGGTGTTTGGTGTGAGTGGTGTTTGGTGTGGGTGGTGTTTGGTGTGGGTGGTGTTTGGTGTGAGTGGTGTTTGGTGTGGGTGGTGTTTGGTGTGGGTGGTTGGTGTGAGTGGTGTTTGGTGTGAGTGGTGTTTGGTGTGGGTGGTGTTTGGTGTGGTGGTGTTTGGTGTGAGTGGTGTTTGGTGTGGGTGGTGTTTGGTGTGAGTGGTGTGTTTGGTGTGAGTGGTGTTTGGTGTGAGTGGTGTTTGGTGTGAGTGGTGTTTGGTGTGAGTGGTGTTTGGTGTGAGTAGTGTTTGGTGTGAGTGGTGTTTGGTGTGGGTGGTGTTTTGGTGTGAGTGGTGTTTGGTGTGAGTTGTGAGTGGTGTTTGGTGTGGGTGGTGTTTGGTGTGAGTAGTGTTTGGTGTGAGTGGTGTTTGGTGTGGGTGGTGTTTGGTGTGAGTGGTGTTTGGAGATCGGTTTGCAACGCCAGGATAGTTGGTTCGATTCCCTGGAACACCCATACTCGTTTGGATAAAAGTGTCTGCTAAATGGCACATATGATTATTTATTAATTATGGACAACATTGGGCCAGTGTCTCAGCCAGGATGCCTGTTCTAATGTCTGGTGTAACAGTGGGAGAACAGAGGGAACTTCTGACCCTGGAATCATACAGAATGATAAACAGGACTAAAATAACAGGCAGAGGAAACAATCACATGACACTTAGAGTTCCTCTTTCCTCCTCTGTGATGGACTTAGCACCATTGAGATAGAACTGTTCCAGAGCTTCACAGAAACCAGAACCCAGAAGCCTGATTTAGATGTAGTCATGTGTAATGTATGCCAAGGCCAGGTGCATACTCAGATCTAGTCTTTAGTTTGGGTGGATGTTTTATCAATTCACCACATACTGTAAGTGCTAATGTACTTATTCTTAAAATAGATGCAAGCTCTATTCCTCCCAAAACATTTACATTTTTCTGGCAAAAATATAAGTTAATTATGAAAGGAAACATCTTGGTGTTCATGCCCCATCTGCAGTAGTTTACTGTATGCAGTAAGAGGCAACGTACCATTATGTGAACTAATGACTAGTGAGTGCCTTTGAAATGAAACTCTCAAATATTCTTGGTTTTCGTCATCTGTACCCATGAGTGGACAGCATCTTCAATAGGAAACAGAGCAATTCTTTTTTTTAATCATGTGCTGTTGACCCTCATTAGAGAAGTACTGGTGACAAGAGAGTGGTGTTTTCAGAGTCCTTGATTAGGTGAAATGGCGATTGCCCTGATTGCTTCTTTGTGTTCACGTTCCACAGACTCTTTCCATTCCTAACGGTTTTTCTAAAAACATGGCCCCCCTCTCATCTCCTCCTTTAAAGGAGATTGTGTTTGATGACAGTCAGCAGTAACTAGTCAGTATTTGGGGACCGAGTGGCGCAGTAGTCTAAGGCGTCACTACAGACCCGGGTTCATCCCGGGCTGTATCACAACCGGCCGCGATCGGGAGTCCCATAGGGCGGCCGGGTTAGGGCAGGGTTTGGCCGGGGTAAGCCGTTATTGTAAAAAATAATTTGTTCTCAGACTGACTTGCCTTGTTAAATAAAGGTTAAATAAATACAAACCTTTTTTTAACAGATTATTCTGATGTTCCCATCCATCTTTCATTTGATCCAACTACACTAGCAGCTAGTTGTTAATGTACATAATGGTGTAATGGAGAAAGTGAGGAGTTGGGCTGAGGCTTGAAATTGCATAACCTGAATGCGCTTGTTCATTTTTATTAAGTAATCAGAAGATTGCCATTTAATATTGGGTGTGTGATCTGTCCCGTAATAGTTTAGATGTCACGACCCAAACAAAGCCGTTGGTAGGTATTGAGTAATAGCCTAGTGAAGCTATCACATATTACAAATCGCATCACATACCCTAGGCTATGCTCCACACTAGTAAGTCTTCAGCTAAACCTTATCTCTGTCAAATGAGCTTGCTCTCGGGTGGTTAGGGGTTGCACCATATACTCGTACATGGACACGCACACACACAAACACACACACACACACACGCACTCACACACACACACACACACACACACAAACACAACACGCGCACACACACAACACACGCACACACACACACACACACACACACACACACACACACACACACACACACACACACACACACACACACACACACACACACACACACACACACACACACACACACACACACACACACACACACACACTCCCTCTCTCTCTTACTCTCTCTACTGTAAAGATTACTGAATGAACTTGAGCCTGTAAAACCTGTAATTATTCTCACTGTTCGGGCAGGGAGGTCTTATTTCCCGCTGAGGTTTCAAATGTTATTTACAGTTGTTATTTAAGTCAATCATTAGAGTCTGCTTTTTAATTCAGCTGCAACACCATCTCTGCTTTGGAATTCTGAACCTTCAGGTCGAGATTCTCTGCTAAAGGAATTCAGCTTCTACTGGCACCAGTCAGTGCTCCCCTCTCTTCTGTGGTAATGAAATCATTGTGACTGCTGCTCAATAGTAATCCACAAGTCAGGAAATGTACTACAATACAGCATTGTATTGCAATGGGCAATGACTGGGGGGTTTGCGCTGAATTTAAAGGCGGCAAGTGGCCTCGTCTATTCTATTTCTGACCATTATGAGGGCTTTCTGTAGTCACAGACATGTATGGGAAGGGTGCATACTCAAGCTTCAGAATTGCTTGTTGCTCGATTTATTTTTCCTATCGATCCCTGAGCATTTTCACAGCCGATAGATATTTTGCATGCATTGAAACCTTCTACCATTTGTTATGAAATTTAAAACAGATTTATCAAACGGCGGTTGCTAATGAGAACGTGTTGCGCTGATCTTTGCAGCCGTAATGATTCTATCCGTTTGAGGTATTCATGAAGCGTATTTCATTGTCATGAGTGGATGAAAGAAAAGCATGGGGAAATGTCTCTTTTCACACCAGACTATCACTGTCATTCTTGTCCACGTTGATCCATTCAGACCTGTGGGCACAACTGAATCATTTTCTCCATAAGGGTAATCAGTTTTGATAAAGGTGTTGATATTCCCATCTGTTATTGAATGTGGAATAAAAATGCATTAAAGGAGAGTACTGCCAGTAAAACTAAACTATATAATAAAACAAAATAAACGATGAGATGGATGATTGGATTTGTGATGAGTTCTGTGTTTTCCTGCCCTCTCTGTGACTAATACGTGAAGACTCATAATCAGTGAGGTCAGAGGCAACATGACAAAGATACTTTTGTTATTACTGAAACTCACCAAACACTGTGGACACACTAAATGAGTTGACAGGCAGAATATCAAGCAGTCCTTAGTAAGAGCTAGAGGTGTTGTCTGTCTCTGTCTGTCTCTGTTTGTCTGTCTCTGTTTGTCTGTCTCTCTCTGTCTGTCTGTCTGTCTGTCTGTCTGTCTGTCTGTCTGTCTGTCTGTCTGTCTGTCTGTCTGTCTGTCTGTCTGTCTGTCTGTGTGCTGCTAATACCTGAAACCCCAAACAGATTATTAAAGAACCATTCTTCCTGTGTTCCTACTTCCTATCCCAGTCCTAGCCCAGGCTGTTGAGGTGCCATACGGGTCTTTTCCTATCCCAGCCCTGGCCCAGGCTGTTGAGGTGCCATAAGGGTATTTTCCTATCCCAGCCCTGGCCCAGGCTGTTTGAGGTGCCATGTTTTCTATCCCAGCCCTGGCCCAGGCTGTTGAAGTGCCATAAGGGTCTTTTCCTATCCCAGCCCTGGCCCAGGCTGTTGAGGTGCCATAAGGGTCTTTTCCTATCCCAGCCCTGGCCCAGGCTGTTGAGTGCCATAAGGGTATTTTCCTATCCCAGCCCTGGCCCAGGCTGTTGAAGTGCCATAAGGGTCTTTTCCTGTCCCAGCCCTGGCCCAGGCTGTTGAGGTGCCATACGGGTCTTTTCTGTCCCAGCCCTGGCCCAGGCTGTTGAGGTGCCTGTCTATCCCAGCCCTGGCCCAGGCTGTTGAGGTATTTTCCTATCCCAGCCCTGGCCCAGGCTGTTGAAGTGCCATAAGGGTCTTTTCCTATCCCAGCCCTGGCCCAGGCTGTTGAGGTGCCATACGGGTCTTTTCCTATCCCAGTCCTAGCCCAGGCTGTTGAGGTGCCATAAGGGTCTTTTCCTATCCCAGCCCTGGCCCAGGCTGTTGAGGTGCCATAAGGGTCTTTTCCTATCCCAGCCCTGGCCCAGGCTGTTGAGGTGCAATAAGGGTATTTTCCTATCCCAGTCCTAGCCCAGGCTGTTGAGGTGCCATAAGGGTATTTTCCTATCCCAGCCCTGGCCCAGGCTGTTGAGGTGCAATAAGGGTCTTTTCCTATCCCAGCCCTGGCCCAGGCTGTTGAGGTGCCATAAGGGTCTTTTCCTGTCCCAGCCCTGGCCCAGGCTGTTGAGGTGCTAAGGGTCTTTTCTATCCCAGCCCTGGCCCAGGCTGTTGAGGTGCAATAAGGGTATTTTCCTATCCCAGCCCTGGCCCAGGCTGTTGAGGTGCCATAAGGGTCTTTTCCTATCCCAGCCCTGGCCCAGGCTGTTGAGGTGCAATAAGGGTATTTTCCTATCCCAGCCCTGGCCCAGGCTGTTGAGGTGCAATAAGGGTCTTTTCCTATCCCAGCCCTGGCCCAGGCTGTTGAGGTGCAATAAGGGTCTTTTCCTATCCCAGCCCTGGCCCAGGCTGTTGAGGTGCCATAAGGGTCTTTTCCTATCCCAGCCCTGGCCCAGGCTGTTGAGGTGCAATAAGGGTCTTTTCCTATCCCAGTCCTAGCCCAGGCTGTTGAGGTGCATAAGGGTCTTTTCCTATCCCAGCCCTGGCCCAGGCTGTTGAGGTGCCATAAGGGTCTTTTCCTATCCCAGCCCTGGCCCAGGCTGTTGAGGTGCAATAAGGGTCTTTTCCTATCCCAGTCCTAGCCCAGGCTGTTGAGGTGCCATAAGGGTCTTTTCCTATCCCAGCCCTGGCCCAGGCTGTTGAGGTGCCATAAGGGTATTTTCCTATCCCAGCCCTGGCCCAGGCTGTTGAGGTGCAATAAGGGTATTTTCCTATCCCAGTCCTAGCCCAGGCTGTTGAGGTGCCATAAGGGTATTTTCCTATCCCAGCCCTGGCCCAGGCTGTTGAGGTGCCATAAGGGTCTTTTCCTATCCCAGCCCTGGCCCAGGCTGTTGAGGTGCCATAAGGGTCTTTTCCTATCCCAGCCCTGGCCCAGGCTGTTGAGGTGCAATAAGGGTCTTTTCCTATCCCAGCCCTGGCCCAGGCTGTTGAGGTGCAATAAGGGTACTTTTCCTATCCCAGCCCTGGCCCAGGCTGTTGAGGTGCCATAAGGGTCTTTTCCTATCCCAGCCCTGGCCCAGGCTGTTGAGGGCAATAAGGGTATTTTCCTATCCCAGCCCTGGCCCAGGCTGTTGAGGTGCAATAAGGGTCTTTTCCTATCCCAGCCCTGGCCCAGGCTGTTGAGGTGCAATAAGGGTCTTTTCCTATCCCAGCCCTGGCCCAGGCTGTTGAGGTGCCATAAGGGTCTTTTCCTATCCCAGCCCTGGCCCAGGCTGTTGAGGTGCAATAAGGGTCTTTTCCTATCCCAGCCCTGGCCCAGGCTGTTGAGGTGCAATAAGGGTCTTTTCCTATCCCAGCCCTGGCCCAGGCTGTTGAGGTGCCATAAGGGTCTTTTCCTATCCCAGCCCTGGCCCAGGCTGTTGAGGTGCAATAAGGGTCTTTTCCTATCCCAGTCCTAGCCCAGGCTGTTGAGGTGCAATAAGGGTATTTTCCTATCCCAGCCCTGGCCCAGGCTGTTGAGGTGCCATAAGGGTATTTTCCTATCCCAGCCCTGGCCCAGGCTGTTGAGGTGCCATATGGGTATTTTCCTATCCCAGCCCTGGCCCAGGCTGTTGAGGTGCCATAAGGGTATTTTCCTATTCCAGCCCTGGCCCAGGCTGTTGAGGTGCCATAAGGGTATTTTCCTATCCCAGCCCTGGCCCAGGCTGTTGAGGTGCCATACGGGTATTTTCCTATCCCAGCCCTGGCCCAGGCTGTTGAGGTGCAATAAGGGTATTTTCCTATCCCAGCCCTGGCCCAGGCTGTTGAGGTGCCATAAGGGTATTTTCCTATCCCAGTCCTAGCCCAGGCTGTTGAGGTGCAATAAGGGTATTTTCCTATCCCAGCCCTGGCCCAGGCTGTTGAGGTGCCATACGGGTATTTTCCTATCCCAGCCCTGGCCCAGGCTGTTGAGGTGCAATAAGGGTATTTTCCTATCCCAGCCCTGGCCCAGGCTGTTGAGGTGCCATAAGGGTCTTTTCCTATCCCAGTCCTAGCCCAGGCTGTTGAGGTGCAATAAGGGTATTTTCCTATCCCAGCCCTGGCCCAGGCTGTTGAGGTGCCATAAGGGTCTTTTCCTATCCCAGCCCTGGCCCAGGCTGTTGAGGTGCAATAAGGGTCTTTTCCTATCCCAGTCCTAGCCCAGGCTGTTGAGGTGCCATAAGGGTCTTTTCCTATCCCAGTCCTAGCCCAGGCTGTTGAGGTGCCATAAGGGTCTTTTCCTATCCCAGCCCTGGCCCAGGCTGTTGAGGTGCCATAAGGGTCTTTTCCTATCCCAGCCCTGGCCCAGGCTGTTGAGGTGCCATAAGGGTCTTTTCCTATCCCAGCCCTGGCCCAGGCTGTTGAGGTGCCATAAGGGTCTTTTCCTATCCCAGCCCTGGCCCAGGCTGTTGAGGTGCCATAAGGGTCTTTTCCTATCCCAGCCCTGGCCCAGGCTGTTGAGGTGCAATTAGGGTCTTTTCCTATCCCAGTCCTAGCCCAGGCTGTTGAGGTGCAATAAGGGTCTTTTCCTATCCCAGTCCTAGCCCAGGCTGTTGAGGTGCAATAAGGGTCTTTTCCTATCCCAGTCCTAGCCCAGGCTGTTGAGGTGCAATAATCGTCTTTTCCTATCCCAGTCCTAGCCCAGGCTGTTGAGGTGCAATAATCGTCTTTTCCTATCCCAGTCCTAGCCCAGGCTGTTGAGGTGCCATAATGAATGGCACCTGTTGAGGTGCCATTCATTCCAGAAGCTCTGACCAGTGGGTGGGTGGGTGGGGGCGATGTCTGACCCACTGATCACTATAGCATTACCCTGTGGTCTGCTACAAATATATCGCAGCGCATCCTAATTTTCCACTGTTTGTTTGTATATTTTCTGTTGTTGTCATGTTCTCTTTTCCTAGTAGCAATACTTCCTAATTAACAAATGTGCTCAGGATTAGTGTTAGTGATGGCTATAAAGGTTTATTAGCAATCCATTGAGTGAAGGTAGTGGGACAGACAAGCCCTGGCACCAGCCCTACAATCAATACACTCCCCCAAACCTCCCTCACACTCACAGCTGTGTCAGTGGCTGACTTGCACATTTAGTCATTAATATCTCAAAATCGACTACAGTCAGGAGTTGGTGGTGGGGGGAGGGGGACACTGAAAAGTGATGAAAATTGAACGAGATTTTTCTCCATCTACTTTGAGGGGACACTACTTACTCATGTATTCAATACTGCAATCCATCCTAACCAACATGTCTTTTTCATTTCAGACATGAACCACTGAACTGAGACAGACAAAGGACTGCAATAAGCTCACGTGACGAGCTCTATTCTCCCACCACCAAAAGATCTCCATCATGACACCCAAATGGCTGGTGGTATTTGTCCTTTTTCTCCACTCTGGGACTAACAATACATTCCCCATGGTCCCGACCGAGCTCCCCCCTGAGACAGGCACCTACAGGGTCACAGACACCAGCCTGACTCATCTCACAGTGCACAGCCGGACGGGAGAGGTCTATGTGGGAGCAGTGAACCGCATCTTCAAGCTGTCTGCCAACCTAACAGAGCTGCGTTCACACATGACTGGCCCCGTGGATGACAACGCCAAATGTTACCCCCCTCCCAGCGTCCGAGCCTGTGCACATAAACTGGAGTCCTCTGACAACGTCAACAAGTTGCTGCTGGTTGATTACGCTGGCAACCGCCTGGTAGCATGTGGAAGCATCTGGCAGGGAGTGTGTCAGTTCCTGCGACTGGAGGACCTCTTCAAGCTGGGAGAGCCCCATCACCGCAAGGAGCATTACCTCTCTGGAGCCAGGGACGCTGACGGCATGGCAGGAGTGGTGGTTGACAGTGCAGAAGGGAAGTGGAAGAATGAGAAGAAGGGGGGCAGCCGTCTGTTCATTGGGGCAGCCATCGATGGCAAGTCAGAGTATTTCCCTACCCTGTCCAGCCGTAAACTGGTCACTGATGAAGAGAGTGTTAACATGTTCAGTCTGGTCTACCAGGATGAGTTTGTGTCATCACAAATCAAGATACCCTCCGACACCCTGTCCCTCTACCCGGCGTTTGACATTTACTACGTGTATGGATTCTCCAGCCGTACTTACATCTATTTCCTGACGTTGCAGCTGGACACACAGCTCACCCAGATGGATGCCACCGGTGAAAAGTTCTTCACCTCCAAGATAGTGCGGATGTGTTCCAACGACACTGAGTTCTACTCTTACGTGGAGTTCCCCCTGGGCTGCACCAAGGATGGGGTGGAGTACCGGCTGGTCCAGTCCGCCTACAAGCACCGTCCAGGTCGGATGCTGGCCCAGGCCTTGGGGCTGTCTGAGGACGAGGATGTGCTGTTTGTGGTGTTCTCCCAGGGCCAGAAGAACCGGGCCAACCCGCCTCGGGAAACAGTCCTGTGTCTCTTTACCCTGCATCAGATCAACCTGGCTATGAGGGAGAGGATCAAGTCGTGTTACCGTGGGGAGGGCAAGCTGTCCCTGCCCTGGCTGCTCAACAAGGAGCTCCCCTGCATCAACACGGTGAGTCATCACCATTTCATTTCAGTAGTTCCGCTCAAATCAAGTACTTCTATCCTGCCTCAGGCCCCAGCCCCAGAGCAGGCAATATTCTGCTGGGTTAGCATTCATATTTCATCCATACCTCATTAACTTCAATAGCCCAAATTCTCCATGAATATATTGAAACATTTAACAGGCTTGCAAACACGTTCTAGGCAAAGGATATCTTAGCCAGTCTCCACCTTATGACGCTTTGGTATTTTTACATCCAGAATCATATTTCGAGTGACTATACAACATGAAAAGTCACAGCTGATGTATACTATGTTTGATAAAAATGGAAGAATTTATATTCCAGTAAACGTTATCCGGGATAAACCGTAAGACAGAGCAGTTTATGTTGATGGAGGGTTTTCTCCTATGAAGCTGACTCCAGTCATATCACTGTACTGTGAGGCAACTCGTGAAACATACAGTGAAGTAGTGATCCATCTAAATACTGTGCAGCAGGCAGGGCATTTAAACGGATGCATCTTTAAAAGGGCACCTCTCTCAAGGATTTAAATCAAGAACAGTTGAAGAGCTGCTGCCAAAACTGTACTTATAAGATGTTCTGTCAAGGCCTGTGTATAAAGGTACATTTCCCTCCCTCCTTGTGCCCTAATGGCTGATGGCACCCCGTTAGTTTTTGGGTCGGAGCTGGGCGGATGGAGAGGAGAACTACGAGTATCAGTAGCTGACCTGGGTCCTATAAGGAAGCGGGGCATGTTTTTATTAGGAGCAACAGGGCCCCCTGTAGCTGATGCAAATCTGCTCTTGATGATGGCCTGGTTCATGGACATCATTAGCCCCTTCTCATGCGCAGAAATAGCCCTTGCCCACATCATGAGAGTGTGCGTGCCAGACTCTGGCACAGGCCTTGTTTGATATAGTTATCCTTCATAAAGGCTCAGCAACAATAATCGTTTGTTCCTCTGACACCGGCATGTTTTGAATCACTATACATGCCAAGAATTCACCGGTGCTTTTTATTACATTTCTTATCATAGTAATTGATGACATGTTCATGTTTCTTTATGTATGTTAGAGGTGTAGTGAAACTCCCAAATTCTATTTGCGTTTTGTGTATTCCAGGCCCTAAATGACTAAATAGGCTCCATTTGATCCCAACTTTGATACATTCTGAACATTGTCCCCTTCTCGTTTTGTTTTACAGCCGAAGCAGATTGGTGATGACTTCTGTGGGCTGGTGTTGAACCAACCTCTTGGGGGTCTGCGGGTGATAGAAGGGACCCCTCTCTATGACGACGGCGTGGACGGTATGGGAGCGGTAACAGCCTACACCTATGGAGATCACTCCGTGGTGTTTGTGGGAACCCGAAGTGGACGCCTCAAAAAGGTAAGGGAGACATTCTGATTCTTTCTGTTCAAATGGGCCGATCAGTTATTCCCTGGCAGCTGTGTTACAATTCTCTACACGAAGCCATACCAGGTGAAGAAGGCCTGGGGGAAAACCTGGTGCTGTAGGCAGAGATGGGATTTCACCCAACACCAACCACTTTGTCCGATTTCTTTTGCGCTGGGATTCAATATTTGTAGAACATTGCATGATACAGTACAGAATGCTTTTTTGGTCAAAAGCAGGATTGAATATTCCGTGATATTTCTAGTGGAAGCCATGAGGGTCTTTTCTCAGTTGTCTCGATAAAAGAGTTATGAAAATAAACGATATTTCTCTGGGTAGGAACTTGTTGTTGTGTAGATATGACCTTCCTGACTTGAGTTGGCGGTAGAATATGCTCAGCCTCCATCTTATTCTGAATGGATTTATTTTCGGTTGCCGCTCTGCTGGGAGTTGACACAATGTTATCATCGCGGCTCAGTCATTTAAAATAGATGAAGAACATCAGTTAGTCATTCTGGGTTGAAATGCTGGGTACCTTATATTCAATGGAAGCTTGTTTTGTCAGAATGCTGTTTTAAATCCACATGTATTTTGTTTTGAATACCACTGACCTGGATGGCACTTCATTTCTGATCAAAGTAACATCAGGGGATCTTATGACATCAACTCTATAGAAATGTTACCTTCTTATTACTCTGTTGAGTTCATTGTAGTTCAACATGTTATGCATTATAGACTTTTTGATTTCTCTACAGTACCAGTCAAAAGGTTGGACACACCTACTCATTCAAGGGTTTTTCTTGATTTTTACTATTTTCTACATTGTGGAATAATAGTGAAGACATCAGCACTATGAAATAACACATATGGAATCATGTAGTAACCAAAAAAGTGTTAAAACTAATCAAAATATATGTTTTATTTGGGATAGTTCAAAGTAGCCACCCTTTGCCTTGATGACAGCTTTGCACACTCTTGCCATACTCTCAACTACATGATTCCATATGTTATTTCATAGTTTTGATGTCTTCACTATTATTCTACAATGTAAAAAATAGTAAAAAAGAATAATAAAATAATAAAAACCCTTAAATGAGTAGGTGTGTCCAAACTAGATATTTTTCATCACACCTCCTCATGTGGATCTGTGGTTTCCATCCAGTGAACCTCAGACTGGCGTGGAGACAGAGTTGTAGTAGAGTACACAGTAATAGGTCTTTAGTTATAAGCACTAACCAATGACTTCTAGGATTCATTTAAAGACTACGATGATTTTGTCCTTTCATAACTGTCTGACATTGAAAAGTAAAAACAGTTACTGGAACACCATCTAGAAGGACTTGGAACACCATCTAGAAGGTCTTGGAATACCATCTAGAAGGACTTGGAACACCGTCTAGAAGGACTTGGAATACCATCTAGAAGGACTTGGAACCCCATCTAGAAGGACTTGGAATACCATCTAGAAGGGCTTGGAACACCATCTAGAAGGACTTGGAACACCATCTAGAAGGACTTGGAATACCATCTAGAAGGACTTGGAACACCATCTAGAAGGACTTGGAATACCATCTAGAAGGACTTGGAATACCATCTAGAAGGACTTGGAACACCATCTAGAAGGACTTGGAATACCATCTAGAAGGACTTGGAACACCATCTAGAAGGACTTGGAACACCATCTAGAAGGACTTGGAACACCATCTAGAAGGACTTGGAATACCATCTAGAAGGACTTGGAACACCATCTAGAAGGACTTGGAATACCATCTAGAAGGACTTGGAACACCATCTAGAATTTTGGACATTCTGACATAATGATAACCCCGCTGAATGTGGCGTTGCCTGGAGAGGGATACATTTGATGCTATTTCAGTCACTCTCCATTGGTTTTGTGGACAGGAGAACGCAGTTTGGCGCCCTAGCAGAGAGAATCATGGTCTACTCCCACAATGTTCTATGAAAAGAAAAACAGCCCATGACTCACCCTGCCCTCTGTGCCTACTGTTTACAACAATAACATTATACCAAATGGTGCTGCTGAGAATTGATGCCCTCACTTTCCTACTCGGCCAACTCCAAAACATCATCCCTCCCCTAGTGTTCTATTAGATTCAAACTAGTGTGTGCTATTGCTTATCTTTGACTATCGAGTCATTTAGTCTACTTTCTCGGCCTTTGAAATAAAAGCCTGAGATTGGATGAGAAGACATTTTTATAGTACAATCAGTAAGATAATGTTTTTTTTACATTTATTGGAATCAATAATCATTCTCTTATAAATGCCTCAGTCCCTGGTCCTTGTATAAGTTAAATGGGTGGTCTGTCCCAGTTAACCATTTCATATGAGAGAAATTCCATGAGATCTTGGGCAGGATGTAGAGACTGACTTAGCTACTTTTCACTTGACACAGTGATTATAATGCTTGGGACAGAAATGAATTACACCCCAGTTCTGTGTTCTTACCATCCTATTCCCAGAGCAGAAAGTAAAATGTGCTCACATACACACTGAAAAGCATGGGCTTAGTTAGAAAGTATTCTCCTTGGATAGTAGTGACGTGTTTTGTTTTCTATTCCGATTATTTATGAGGTCCCCTGTTGATAACGTATATCAATATATTCCCTACCTCCCATCTTCTTGCTTGTTGCTAAGATGACTGGGTCACAAGGCTATGTCTACAAGCCAAGTTTGGGGTATTTAGCCCATACTGATGACAGTATCTGTCAAGATGATTCAGTACCTAATATGTTTAAAAGATCTGCATTGATAATACAGAGAGATATTTAGCATCATCTCAACTGCGCATTATCCCATCTCGAGTTTTTAAGATGCTTTTTTATTTATTTGTAATAATGACAATTACAACAATACTGAATGAACACTTATTTGAACTTAATATAATACATCAATAAAAATCCATTCAGCCTCAAATAAATAATGAAAGATGTTCAATTTGGTTTAAATAATGCAAAAACAAAGTGTTGGAAAAGTAAAAGTGCAATATGTGCCATGTAAAAAAGCTAACGTTAGATAAACGAGTAATATCATCAACCATGTGTAGGTATAACTAGTGATTATGATTGATTGATTGTTTTTTATAAGATAAGTTTAATGCTAGCTAGCAACTTACCTTGGCTTCTACTGCATTCGTATAACAGGCAGGCTCCTCGTGGAGTGCAATGAGAGGCAGGTGGTTAGAGCGTTGGACTAGTTAACTGTAAGTTTGCAAGATTGCATCCCCTGAGCCGACAAGGTGAAAATCTGTTGTTCTGCCCCTAAACAAGACAGTTAACCCACCGTTCCTAAGCCGTCATTGAAAATAAGAATATGTTCTTAACTGACTTGCCTAGTTAAACAAAGGTATAAAAAAATGTATTTTTAAATCTGCAAAATCGGCTCCCAAAAATACTGATTTCCGATTGTTATGGAAACTTGAAATCGGCCCTAATTAATCGGCCATTCCGATTAATCGGTCGACCTCTAATGCAGATCATCATCATTAATTCATTAGGTGTGTAAAAACTGTAATTTGCATTATTTACTAACACAGTTGTAGGAATTGGGGATTATTTAATTTGTGAGTGGATTATGTGGTTGTGGTGCATGGATTATTGGGAAAGAAGAAGCAGGAGCCTGCAGAGGCCAAGCCCTGACAGGGAAGTCAAACATTCACACAATCTAAAAAGAGCTTATTCCCACCAGCCACTGGCTGCTTTGTTGTTAAACCCAATCTCAATAGAAACCCAATAGATTACAGTTACACTTAACAGAAAGTGGATATTGCACAGGTTTCATCCTGTGGGTGTTATGTTTTTAATGTTGTCCGGTGAAATGCTGCTCTGAGGGATAGATTGTTGTGGCCCAGTGTGGAGTATTAGACTACCTGCCATAATAGGGAGCTAGAGAATGCAGGAGGAGGCTATATAATCGCACCATATCTCCTCCCAGAATGGCTTGTTTGTTTTGGCAAGAGATCAGAGAACACAAGCCGCTTTCTGGAGCCATGCGGAAATTACCCATGAGCCCCTAGTATTTCCTGTCCCCTACCAATGTCTTTCACAGTGGCATATGTAGGAGAGAGGAACCAGCGTTAGGTCTAACTGAGAATATGAAAATAATAATAATTTTAAGTTGTGAAAACGGAGCTGAGCGCTGCTTTGAATGTATTCGTGTTGATTTCTGAGATAATACTTTGAGGCAAACACAAAGGGACATCATAATTATAAGGTTATAATTATGAGTGAACGATGATTGCATCTGATTGATTTGATTTCGCACCTGCACTCTTGTGCAGGTAATGAACAGCTGTGTCCTTGTTTGGGATTCTGTTAATTCTATTACACACTATTGTGACACCGAGCAAGATGCATTCAGCTGAAACAACTGTAATATAATCAACGGTTTGCAAAAAGCATTGAAATGTAGATAGCACAGTGGCGTTAATATAACAGTGGTTGGTTGGTATCATGCACCTCCCCATCACCACTGTGGAGGAGGCTACAGTGAGACATCTATTACTGTTGAAATAGGGAAAGGCCTTTCTGGATCACATAATCTGACTCAGCAACAGGCTGTGTATGAGACCAAGGTTGTCAGGTGTATTTTATTGCTTGTGCTGGTGTGGTGCCACTGCTGATGCTATTGTGTGTGTGGGTGTGTCTGTATGTGTGTTTCTGTATGTGTGTGTCTCTGTGTGTGCCTGTGTGTGCGTGTGCGAGCGTGTCCAACTGTGTGTGTGTGTGTGTGTGTGTGTGTGTGTGTGTGTGTGTGTGTGTGTGTGTGTGTGTGTGTGTGTGTGTGTGTGTGTGTGTGTGTGTGTGTGTGTGTGCATAAACTGTTCTAGTTTTTGAATGCTAGCCATCCTATCTCGTCTTCCAAAGGGAACTCATGCAAATCATGTTTCCAAGACAGTTTTTAATAATAATTTGTTTTAATATTAAAGCTAAAGCAATAGTTTGTTTTATTGTTGGCTTTTCATAATAGTGGAAATATTTAATAGCTGGGACTCAATAATAAATACTGCCATAAGCTGAGAATATATTGAATATATTATTAAGATTCAACATTTTACTGTAGTGGCAATCCATAGCACAGTAGTGATGGGGGGGAAAATCTATACATTTACATATTGCAATATTATTTTGGCCGATATTATCTTGATACTTTGACTCTAAGTAATTTTTTTTTTTTTTTTACATACATCATATCGGTACTTAAGTATCATAATAATATCGTATCGTGAGGTCCCTGCCAATTCCCACCCATATAGGACAGTCAGTAAGATCTGACCATCCTATAGGTTACCCCCCCTAACAGTTTATATGTACAGCAGTAGACAAGCTGTACAGGTCAGGCGTTACCTGTATGACATGGTCTGCACCCCCGTGTGTGTGTAACCTTTATTTAACTAGGCAAGTCAATGTCTCCTGTTCTATTTTCCCTGCGTCTGTCCTGAGTGGCGTCAGCCTCAAATTGGAATGGAAGCTAATTCAGCAGTATAAATCAGTGTTGGGTGAATGGGCTGTGAAGCAGGCCAGGGCCCAGATTTACGAGCCGCCCCAGCCCACGGCAGGTTTGATCGTGGGGAAATCTGTTTGCCATAAATCCCCCGGTCCAGAACAAGGCTGAGTGATGTTGGGTCTGGAGAGCAGGGGCCATTGTTCTCCATGTGTTGTTGATGCTGGAGTGTTGATGCTGGAGTGTTGATGCTGGAGTGTTGATGCTGGAGTGTTGCTGCTGGAATGTTAATGCTGGAGTGTTAATGCTGGAGTGTTGATGCTGGAGTGTTGATGCTGGAGTGTTGATGCTGGAATGTTAATGCTGGAGTGTTAATGCTGGAGTGTTGATGCTGGAGTGTTGATGCTGGAGTGTTGCTGCTTGAGTGTTGATGCTGGAGTGTTGATGCTGGAGTGTTGATGCTGGAGTGTTGATGCTGGAGCGTTGATGCTGGAGTGTTTCTGCTTGAGTGTTGATGCTGGAGTATTGATGCTGGAGTGTTGATGCTGGAGTGTTGATGCTGGAGTGTTGATGCTGGAGTGTTGATGCTGGAGTGTTGATGCTGGAGTGTTGATGCTGGAGTGTTGATGCTGGAATGTTGATGCTGGATTGTCCACTCACATGTAAGGGAGAGTTCTGAAGAGCTTTTGCTACAATATCTCTATTAGATCATTGTCGTGTGGAAGTGTGCCAAGTGTGTTATATTTCTATGGCATACATTTGAGATTTCTTGTGGCTTTTGATTCTGTTTGGATGGTGTTCTTATGGTGAAGAAAGAATTCCTGGACTTGTGCTACTTTTCATTGACATTTTCAAGGTTGTCGAGCAATTCAAGCAACGTCTCACAAAACATACGGTTGGTGATTCATAGAAATGGCTAAGCAATCAGCCTTTCCAAGGGTCAAGGGATCAAGTGAATTTCTGCCAGGTTTTAGATCCTGAGAATCTTGTGTTGAACCTGAAAAACACTAACCACTAACCAGCTATTCATTAACTAGAGATTCCTCTGCCTTTTTCTACAGGTCTCAGTTCCATTAATGTTTACTACATACAGTTAGTTGCGTTGAAATATATGTACACCTTCACACTTCGCACTATTAGCAATTTCTTCTGAAATAAGCTAAAATTAAATCAAAATTTGTTTGATTTACAACTGCACGGGACCAAGATTTTTTTATTTTTATTACATTTTTCAATTCAAAGTAAAAACAATTTCCTGATCTTAATTATTTAGGATTCAAATGCATTTTTGAGGCAAGTGATTCTCGTTTACGGTGTAATTGATCTCATCTGTGCTAAGTTGCAGGTGCCTACCGGGTAAAAATAACTATTTAACCAGTTTTGAAAATAATAAACGAAACATTCTGCTCCATTACACTTTGTAAAGTGTAAGGGTGCCAATTTATACACTACCGTTCAAAAGTTTGGGGTCACTTAGAAACATCCTTGTTTTTGAAAGAAAAGCACATTCTTTGTCCATTAAAATAACATCAAACTGATCAGAGATACAGTGTAGACATTGTTAATAATTGGGGCGGCAGGGTAGCCTAGTGGTTAGAGCGTTGGACTAGTAACGGGAAGGTTGCGAGTTCAAACCCCTGAGCTGTCGTTCTGCCCCTGAACAGGCAGTTAACCCACTGTTCCCGGGCCGTCATTGAAAATAAGAATGTGTTCTTAACTGACTTGCCTGGTTAAATAAAGATTTTTTTTTAATATTGTAAATTACTATTGTAGCTGGAAACATCTGATATTTAATGGAATATCTACATAGGTGTACAGAGACCCATTATCAGCAACCATCACTCATGTGTTACAATGGCATGTTGTGTTAGCTAATCCAAGTTTATCATTTTAAAAAGCTCATTGATCAATAGTACCCGCAAAACACCAGTCTCAACATCAACAGTGAACAGGCGACTCCGGGATGCTGACTGTCCTGAATCAGGACAACAGTTTTCAGCTGTGCTAACATAATTGCAAAAGGGTTTTCTAATGATCAATTAGCCTTTTAAAATGACTTGGATGAGCTAACACAACATTGGAACACAGGAGTGATGGTTGCTGATAATGGGCCTCTGTACGTCTTTGTAAATATTTAATTAAAAATCAGCCGTTTCCAGTTACAATAGTCATTTACAACATTAACAATGTCTACACTTTATTTCTGATCAATTTCGATTTTATTTTATTAATGGACAAAAAAATGTACTTTTCTTTAAAAAACAAGGACATTTCTAAGTGACGCCAAACTTTTGAACAGTAGTGTATAGTTGACCACAACTGTAACGACATTGTAGACAATCTCTCTGTTGCCCCAGTAACTACCCAACACACGAGTAGCAGACTAGTAGCATACCTCTCAACAGACCATCACACAGCAGTTCCCATCAGCTTTGCCATGCCCAGAGTGAGCTGTTGTCCTGTTTGACAGGAGCACAGGGTTCGGGAGAGCCAGAGAGGAAGGTCGCTGCTGTGGTGGTGAGAATGGGAGAGAAAGGAGAGCTGTTAAACAGTAGAGAGTTTTAGATGTGGTTGGGGGACGGGGACGGGGGTATAGCTTCCAGATGTGTATCTCATTCTCTCTACCATCTTTCCTTCTGTATTTAACTTCTTGTGATGAAGCTATGTTGCTGATGGAAGAGCAAAGTGGGCTTGTTTTTACTCTATACTTGAAACATGGGGATGTATGCTATGACAAGTATCCATTAAATACAACATAAAAGGGTTACTGAGTTGTTATTTATACAGCACATTTCAGACATGGAATGCAACACAATGTGCTTCACAGGGAAAATAACAAATAAAGAGCAAGGAAAATAAAAGCTGAAATATTTACTACAAACTGCCCAAATCTGTCCCTCTTGGATATGTCCTCGTCTGAGCATATTCTTTTTTATAATTTAATGGCGTCCCTCTCATAACTTCATTAAGGTCACCGCTGCCATCATCGTAAATGCACAGTGTTTAGGAGCAGCACTTAAGCACCTGTGTCTGGCTGTCTGCTATAAAGTCTCAGTCCTCCTGCCTCCCGCCTGGTGAGTCAGAACCTGCCTTCAGTAGGAGGGAAACATTTCTCTTCATCTTTACGACTTTCTAGGCCATTCCGTCATGAACGGGAACAGTTTCTAAAAAATCTTCCACAAGAAAATGATGTATTTTTTTTTCAGTTGGTCAAGATGCAATGTAGCTGCAAAAGCCTGGCTCTGCCTGCCAGACACATTCCCTGCTGTCCTGCTGTCTCCCTGTCTCTGACTGCAGGCTCTAGCATCAGGCTGGACGTAACCTTGGTAG
Source organism: Oncorhynchus keta (assembly GCF_023373465.1). Lineage (NCBI taxonomy): Eukaryota > Metazoa > Chordata > Actinopteri > Salmoniformes > Salmonidae > Oncorhynchus > Oncorhynchus keta. Next base: position 13,905,666 of record NC_068447.1, read on the forward strand.
TCTGCTGGGGTAACGATCCAGTAGGTTTATCGCTTGTCTTCTTCTGTGACCCCACATATCAACCTCCCTGCTGTTTCTGGACGATGAAAGATCATCATGAGTCAAGATGTATTATGTTGACAAACAAGTGAGGCATGCTGAAATTGCATGAATATATTTGTAGAGGCCCAGGAACATCCCTTTCATAAGATGTTGATGATAGGCTAATGCTTTTGTAGAAACACTGTAGTGATGTACCGTGGTATAGTTCATCTGTCATTACCTATGAGGAATTCTCCACTACCCATGATTACATTTTCCTGTTAAACAACAATGTTGCCGTTTTAGTTGCAGCATGTGTGTGAAATTTCTTGGCAACCGAGAGTCTCGAATTAAGAACATGGTACTTTATTTGACCTTCAATGAACACTGTTTGGCCTCATGAAATTTCCCTGCAAATGTTCCCCTCAGCACAAGGGGTGATTAGAGATGAGTTATTTAATAAAGAGGCCGACAAAGACAAGCTCTGTCTTCCTGACCTGTATGATACGACTACACACAACAAAAACGGTTGTCCCCCTGACCAACACGGACCCTATTCACTCTCGCCAATCTACAGACGACCCTGCTGTGGATTGTGACCGAGTATGTCAAACCTCCACGTTCCTGCTAATGCTGTAAATGCATCAACATACCTCCAGAGTTAGACTTTCAAACGGTTATGTTGAAAAGATTTGGAGAGTGAAACTGAATTGACCTTGGAGCCTCTTTGATTCTCTGGATGAAGTCGTCAGCACGGTACAGAATGATGTGGATTTTAGGTCTACATCTCTGCTACTGTTATGGAATGTCTTATTGGTCGTTTGTGTCTTGTTGTGATGAGTGTGTCCAGATAGAGCTGGTGTAACTGATAGAGATAGAGATGGTGTAACTGATAGAGATAGAGCTGGTGTAACTGATAGAAATAGAGCTGGTGTAACTGATAGAGATAGAGCTGGCGTAACTGATAGAGATAGAGCTGGTGTAACTGATAGAGATTGAGCTGGTGTAACTGATAGAAATAGAGCTGGTGTAACTGATAGAAATAGAGCTGTTGTAACTGATAGAGATAGAGCTGGTGTAACTAATAGAGATGGAGCTGGTGTAACTGATAGAGATAGAGCTGGTGTAACTGATAGAGATAGAGCTGGCGTAACTGATAGAGATAGAGCTGGTGTAACTGATAGAGATAGAGCTGGCATAACTTATAGAGATAGAGCTGGTGTAACTGATAGAGATAGAGCTGGTGTAACTGATAGAGATAGAGCTGGCGTAACTGATAGAGATAGAGCTGGTGTAACTGATAGAGATATAACTGATAGAGATAGAGCTGGCGTAACTGATAGAGATAGAGCTGGCGTAACTGATAGAGATAGAGCTGGCGTAACTGATAGAGATAGCGCTGGTGTAACTGAGAGATAGAGCTGGTGTAACTGATAGAGATAGAGCTGGTGTAACTGATAGAGATGGAGCTGGTGTAACTGATAGAGATAGAGCTGGCGTAACTGATAGAGATAGCGCTGGTGTAACTGAGAGATAGAGCTGACGTAACTGATAGAGACAGAGCTGGTGTAACTGATAGAGATAGAGCTGGTGTAACTGAGAGATAGAGCTGGCGTAACTGATAGAGACAGAGCTGGCGTAACTGATAGAGATAGAGCTGGCGTACCTGATAGAGATAGAGCTAGTGTAACTGATAGAGATAGAGCTGGTGTAACTGATATAGAGATAGAGCTGGTGTAACTGATATAGAGATAGAGCTGGTGTAACTGATAGAGATAGAGCTGGTGTAACTGATATAGAGATAAAGCTGGTGTAACTGATATAGAGATAGAGCTGGTGTAACTGATAGAGATAGAGCTGGTGTAACTGATAGAGATAGAGCTGGTGTAACTGATAGAGATAGAGCTGGCGTAACTGATAGAGATAGAGCTGGTGTAACTGATAGAGATAGAGCTGGTGTAACTGATATAGAGATATAGCTGGTGTAACTGATAGAGATAGAGCTGGTGTAACTGATATAGAGATAGAGCTGGTGTAACTGATATAGAGATAAAGCTGGCGTAACTGATATAGACATAGAGCTGGTGTAACTGATATAGAGATAGAGCTGGTGTAACTGATAGAGATAGAGCTAGTGTAACTGATAGAGACAGAGCTGGCGTAACTGATAGAGATAGAGCTGGCGTAACTGATAGAGATAGAGCTAGTGTAACTGATAGAGATAGAGCTGGTGTAACTGATAGAGATAGAGCTGTTGTAACTGATAGAGATAGAGCTGGTGTAACTGATAGAGATGGAGCTGGTGTAACTGATAGAGATAGAGCTGGTGTAACTGATAGAGATAGAGCTGGCGTAACTGATAGAGACAGAGCTGGCGTAACTGATAGAGACAGAGCTGGTGTAACTGATAGAGATATAACTGATAGAGAGAGCTGGCGTAACTGATAGAGATAGAGCTGGCGTAACTTATAGAGATAGAGCTGGCGTAACTGATAGAGACAGAGCTGGCGTAACTGATAGAGACAGAGCTGGTGTAACTGATAGAGATATAACTGATAGAGAGAGCTGGCGTAACTGATAGAGATAGTGCTGGCGTAACTTATAGAGATAGAGCTGGTGTAACTGATATAGAGATAGAGCTGGTGTAACTGATAGAGATAGAGCTGGTATAACTGATATAGAGATAGAGCTGGTGTAACTGATATAGAGATAGAGCTAGTGTAACTGATATAGAGATAGAGCTGGTGTAACTGATATAGAGATAGAGCTGGTGTAACTGATATAGAGATAGAGCTGATGTAACTGATATAGAGATAAAGCTGGCGTAACTGATATAGAGATATAGCTGGTGTAACTGATAGAGATATAGCTGGTGTAACTGATATAGAGATAGAGCTGGTGTAACTGATATAGAGATAAAGCTGGCGTAACTGATATAGACATAGAGCTGGTGTAACTGATATAGAGATAGAGCTGGTGTAACTGATAGAGATAGAGCTGGTGTAACTGATAGAGATAGAGCTGGTGTAACTGATAGAGATAGAGCTGGTGTAACTGATAGAGATAGAGCTGGTGTAACTGATAGAGATAGAGCTGGCGTAACTGATAGAGATAGAGCTGGTGTAACTGATAGAGATAGAGCTGGTGTAACTGATATAGAGATATAGCTGGTGTAACTGATAGAGATAGAGCTGGTGTAACTGATAGAGATAGAGCTGGTGTAACTGATATAGAGATAGAGCTGGTGTAACTGATATAGAGATAAAGCTGGCGTAACTGATATAGACATAGAGCTGGTGTAACTGATATAGAGATAGAGCTGGTGTAACTGATAGAGATAGAGCTAGTGTAACTGATAGAGACAGAGCTGGCGTAACTGATAGAGATAGAGCTGGCGTAACTGATATAGATAGAGCTAGTGTAACTGATAGAGATAGAGCTGGTGTAACTGATAGAGATAGAGCTGTTGTAACTGATAGAGATAGAGCTGGTGTAACTGATAGAGATGGAGCTGGTGTAACTGATAGAGATAGAGCTGGTGTAACTGATAGAGATAGAGCTGGCGTAACTGATAGAGACAGAGCTGGCGTAACTGATAGAGACAGAGCTGGTGTAACTGATAGAGATATAACTGATAGAGAGAGCTGGCGTAACTAATAGAGATAGAGCTGGCGTAACTTATAGAGATAGAGCTGGCGTAACTGATAGAGACAGAGCTGGTGTAACTGATAGAGATATAACTGATAGAGAGAGCTGGCGTAACTGATAGAGATAGAGCTGGCGTAACTTATAGAGATAGAGCTGGTGTAACTGATATAGAGATAGAGCTGGTGTAACTGATAGAGATAGAGCTGGTATAACTGATATAGAGATAGAGCTGGTGTAACTGATATAGAGATAGAGCTAGTGTAACTGATATAGAGATAGAGCTGGTGTAACTGATATAGAGATAGAGCTGGTGTAACTGATATAGAGATAGAGCTGATGTAACTGATATAGAGATAAAGCTGGCGTAACTGATATAGAGATATAGCTGGTGTAACTGATAGAGATATAGCTGGTGTAACTGATATAGAGATAGAGCTGGTGTAACTGATATAGAGATAGAGCTAGTGTAACTGATATAGAGATAGAGCTGGTGTAACTGATATAGAGATAGAGCTGGTGTAACTGATATAGAGATAGAGCTGGTGTAACTGATATAGAGATAGAGCTGGTGTAACTGATATAGAGATAGAGCTGGTGTAACTGATATAGAGATAGAGCTGGTGTAACTGATATAGAGATAGAGCTGGTGTAACTTATAGAGATAGAGCTGGTGTAACTGATATAGAGATAGAGTTGGTGTAACTGATAGAGATAGAGCTGGTGTAACTGATAGAGATAGAGCTGGTGTAACTGATATAGAGATAGAGCTGGTGTAACTGATATAGAGATAGAGCTGGTGTAACTGATATATAGATAGAGCTAGTGTAACTGATATAGAGATAGAGCTGGTATAACTTATATAGAGATAGAGCTGGTGTAACTGATAGAGATAGAGCTGGTGTAACTGATATAGAGATAGAGCTGGTGTAACTGATATAGAGATAGAGCTGGTGTAACTGATAGAGATAGAGCTGGTGTAACTGATAGAGATAGAGCTGGTGTAACTAATAGAGATAGAGCTGGCGTAACTGATAGAGATAGAGCTGGTGTAACTGATAGAGATAGAGCTGGTGTAACTGATATAGAGATATAGCTGGTGTAACTGATAGAGATAGAGCTGGTGTAACTGATAGAGATAGAGCTGGTGTAACTGATATAGAGATAGAGCTGGTGTAACTGATATAGAGATAAAGCTGGCGTAACTGATATAGACATAGAGCTGGTGTAACTGATATAGAGATAGCTGGTGTAACTGATATAGAGATAGAGCTGGTGTAACTGATATAGAGATAGAGCTGGTGTAACTGATAGAGATAGAGCTGGTGTAACTGATATAGAGATAAAGCTGGTGTAACTGATATAGAGATAGAGCTGGTGTAACTGATATAGAGATAGAGCTGGTGTAACTGATATAGAGATAGAGCTGGTGTAACGATATAGAGATAGAGCTGGTGTAACTGATAGAGATAGAGCTGGTGTAACTGATATAGAGACAGAGCTGGTGTAACTGATATAGAGATAGAGCTAGTGTAACTGATATAGAGATAGAGCTGGTGTAACTGATATAGAGATAGAGCTGGTGTAACTGATATAGAGATAGAGCTGGTGTAACTGATATAGAGATAAAGCTGGCGTAACTGATATAGAGATAGAGCTGGTGTAACTGATAGAGATAGAGCTGGTGTAACTGGTATAGAGATAGAGCTGGTGTAACTGATATAGAGATAGAGCTAGTGTAACTGATATAGAGATAGAGCTGGTGTAACTGATATAGAGATAGAGCTGGTGTAACTGATATAGAGATAGAGCTGGTGTAACTGATATAGAGATAAAGCTGGCGTAACTGATATAGAGATAGAGCTGGTGTAACTGATATAGAGATAGAGCTGGTGTAACTGATATAGAGATAGAGCTGGTGTAACTGATAGAGATAGAGCTAGTGTAACTGATAGAGACAGAGCTGGCGTAACTGATAGAGATAGAGCTGGCGTAACTGATAGAGATAGAGCTAGTGTAACTGATAGAGATAGAGCTGGTGTAACTGATAGAGATAGAGCTGTTGTAACTGATAGAGATAGAGCTGGTGTAACTGATAGAGATGGAGCTGGTGTAACTGATAGAGATAGCTGGTGTAACTGATAGAGATAGAGCTGGTGTAACTGATAGAGACAGAGCTGGCGTAACTGATAGAGACAGAGCTGGTGTAACTGATAGAGATATAACTGATAGAGCTGGCGTAACTAATAGAGATAGAGCTGGCGCTTATAGAGATAGAGCTGGCGTAACTGATAGAGACAGAGCTGGTGTAACTGATAGAGATATAACTGATAGAGAGAGCTGGCGTAACTGATAGAGATAGAGCTGGCGTAACTTATAGAGATAGAGCTGGTGTAACTGATATAGAGATAGAGCTGGTGTAACTGATAGAGATAGAGCTGGTATAACTGATATAGAGATAGAGCTGGTGTAACTGATATAGAGATAGAGCTAGTGTAACTGATATAGAGATAGAGCTGGTGTAACTGATATAGAGATAGAGCTGGTGTAACTGATATAGAGATAGAGCTGATGTAACTGATATAGAGATAAAGCTGGCGTAACTGATATAGAGATATAGCTGGTGTAACTGATAGAGATATAGCTGGTGTAACTGATATAGAGATAGAGCTGGTGTAACTGATATAGAGATAGAGCTAGTGTAACTGATATAGAGATAGAGCTGGTGTAACTGATATAGAGATAGAGCTGGTGTAACTGATATAGAGATAGAGCTGGTGTAACTGATATAGAGATAGAGCTGGTGTAACTGATATAGAGATAGAGCTGGTGTAACTGATATAGAGATAGAGCTGGTGTAACTGATATAGAGATAGAGCTGGTGTAACTTATAGAGATAGAGCTGGTGTAACTGATATAGAGATAGAGTTGGTGTAACGATATAGAGATAGAGCTGGTGTAACTGATAGAGATAGAGCTGGTGTAACTGATATAGAGACAGAGCTGGTGTAACTGATATAGAGATAGAGCTAGTGTAACTGATATAGAGATAGAGCTGGTGTAACTGATATAGAGATAGAGCTGGTGTAACTGATATAGAGATAGAGCTGGTGTAACTGATATAGAGATAAAGCTGGCGTAACTGATATAGAGATAGAGCTGGTGTAACTGATAGAGATAGAGCTGGTGTAACTGATATAGAGATAGAGCTGGTGTAACTGATATAGAGATAGAGCTAGTGTAACTGATATAGAGATAGAGCTGGTGTAACTGATATAGAGATAGAGCTGGTGTAACTGATATAGAGATAGAGCTGGTGTAACTGATATAGAGATAAAGCTGGCGTAACTGATATAGAGATAGAGCTGGTGTAACTGATATAGAGATAGAGCTGGTGTAACTGATATAGAGATAGAGCTAGTGTAACTGATATAGAGATAGAGCTGGTGTAACTGATATAGAGATAGAGCTGGTGTAACTGATATAGAGATAGAGCTGGTGTAACTGATAGAGATAGAGCTGGTGTAACTGATAGAGATAGAGCTGGTGTAACTGATATAGAGATAGAGCTGGTGTAACTGATATAGAGATAGAGCTAGTGTAACTGATATAGAGATAGAGCTGGTGTAACTGATATAGAGATAGAGCTGGTGTAACTGATATAGAGATAGAGCTGGTGTAACTGATATAGAGATAGAGCTGGTGTAGCTGATAGAGATAGAGCTGGTGTAACTGATATAGAGATAGAGCTGGTGTAACTGATAGAGATAGAGCTGGTGTAACTGATATAGAGATAGAGCTGGTGTAACTGATATAGAGATAGAGCTGGTGTAACTGATATAGAGATAGAGCTGGCGTAACTGATATAGAGATAGAGCTGGTGTAACTGATATAGAGATAGAGCTGGCGTAATTACCGTGTAAATGACGGTTATGGATGAAGACCTTCAGGATTATATAACAACATCTGGCTGAAGACGGGACGGCCAGGCATTCGTGTGGTTGAGTCCGTTTCTGCGGTAACACGGACTCTTAACAACATGATGAAACGTTGAAACTGCTAAAAACAAGCAATACCTGCCTGGTATTGTGATGCATTAATGTCCATGGTAATGTAAAATGTTAACTGATGTGGCTGATGCAGGACTGTATTTTTAAAACATTGCTATTCAAACGGTTACGACGACTGTGGTCATTTGGCTGGCCAATTACCGTCATCCAAAATCCCCTGACCGGTACAGTCCTATGTCCCGACAGACTGCCTCATAAGAAAACAGCATTTGACATGGTTTCTTGCAAGGACAGAATACAGAAAGATTAGGAGTCGTAAAGGCCTAACAAACTGTCCGTGAACACAGTGTGGGTTATGTTTGGCTTTTTAACATAGTTGGGCCAAAGAGGCTGATTTAATATTAATGTTCCCTTTACGTTAACCTATTTTAGTTTAATTAGGCCTGACTCCCTATTTCAAGGGAGTGACCCAAGGCTATGGTTAGGCTTTGGCTTATAAAATGGCTCACCACCCCATTTTGGCAAACAACTATCTCTGGACTATTTATATGTTTTGTTTCATGTCATTTTTTTGCTTTTCTAGTTTCTGTAAAGGAAGGAAACTGGATATTTTGAGACTGACATGGTTTGTCCAAAAGTAACTAGCATTGTCAATTCCTGCGATCATGTTGGAGGCAGAGAGCTAATTGGTGTCAGGGATTTCTTCCATTGACGGAGAGGCGGACCAAAGCGCAGCGTGGTTGTTTTGATTCATGTTTTAATAAATCACTTCACATGAACAAACTAACAAAAACAGTGAAAACCCAAAACAGCCCTATCTGGTGCAAAACACAGAGACAGGAACAATCACCCACAAACACACAGTGAAACCCAGGCTACCTAAGTATGATTCTCAATCAGAGACAACTAATGACACCTGCCTCTGATTGAGAACCATACTAGGCCGAAACATAGAAATACCCCAAAACATAGAAAAACAAACATAGACTGCCCACCCAACTCACGCCCTGACCATACTAAATAATGACAAAACAAAGGAAATAAAGGTCAGAACGTGACAATTGGAAGAGACAGATGGTGAAAAAACTCACCAGACATACACCTTTAATCCTGTTCTAAATGAACAAGCAGACACCTTTAATCCTGTTCTAAATGAACAAGCAGACACCTTTAATCCTGTTCTAAATGAACAAGCAGACACCTTTAATCCTGTTCTAAATGACTAAGCAGACACCTTTAATCCTGTTCTAAATGAACAAGCAGACACCTTTAATCCTGTTCTAAATGACTAAGCAGACACCTTTAATCCTGTTCTAAATGAACAAGCAGACACCTTTAATCCTGTTATCCTGTTCTAAATGAACAAGCAGACACCTTTAATCATGTTCTAAATGAACAAGCAGACACATTTAATCCTGTTTTAAATGACTAAGCAGACACCTTTAATCCTGTTTTAAATGACTAAGCAGACAACTTTAATCCTGTTCTAAATGAACAAGCAGACACCTTTAATCCTGTTCTAAATGAACAAGCAGACACCTTTAATCCTGTTTTAAATGACTAAGCAGACACCTTTAATCCTGTTCTAAATGAACAAGCAGACACCTTTAATCCTGTTTTAAATGACTAATCAGACACCTTTAATCCTATTCTAAATTAACAAGCAGACACCTTTAATCCTGTTCTAAATGAACAAGCAGACACCTTTAATCCTGTTCGAAATGAACAAGCAGACACCTTTAATCCTGTTCGAAATGAACAAGCAGACACCATTAATCCTGTTCTAAATGAACAAGCAGACACCTTTAATCCTGTTCTAAATGAACAAGCAGACACTTTTAATCCTGTTCTAAATGAACAAGCAGACACCTTTAATCCTGTTCTAAATGACCAAGCAGACACCTTTAATCCTGTTCTAAATGACCAAGCAGACACCTTTAATCCTGTTCTAAATGAACAAGCAGACACCTTTAATCCTGTTCTAAATGAACAAGCAGACACCTTTAATCCTGTTCTAAATGACTAAGCAGACACCTTTAATCCTGTTCTAAATGAACAAGCAGACACCTTTAATCCAGTTCTAAATGAACAAGCAGACACCTTTAATCCTGTTCTAAATGACTAAGCATACACCTTTAATCCTGTTCTAAATGAACAAGCAGACACCTTTAATCCTGTTTTAAATGACTAAGCAGACACCTTTAATCCTGTTCTAAATGAACAAGCAGACACCTTTAATCCTGTTCTAAATGACTAAGCAGACACCTTTAATCCTGTTCTAAATGAACAAGCAGACACCTTTAATCCTGTTCTAAATGAACAAGCAGACACCTTTAATCCTGTTCTCAATGAACAAGCAGACACCTTTAATCCTGTTCTCAATGAACAAGCAGACACCTTTAATCCTGTTCTAAATGAACAAGCAGACACCTTTAATCCTGTTCTAAATGAACAAGCAGACACCTTTAATCATGTTCTAAATGACTAAGCAGACACCTTTAATCCTGTTCTAAATGAACAAGCAGACACCTTTAATCCAGTTCTAAATGAACAAGCAGACACATTTAATCCTGTTCTAAATGACTAAGCAGACACCTTTAATCCTGTTCTAAATGAACAAGCAGACACCTTTAATCCTGTTTTAAATGACTAAGCAGACACCTTTAATCCTGTTCTAAATGAACAAGCAGACACCTTTAATCCTGTTCTAAATGACTAAGCAGACACCTTTAATCCTGTTCTAAATGAACAAGCAGACACCTTTAATCCTGTTCTAAATGAACAAGCAGACACCTTTAATCATGTTCTAAATGACTAAGCAGACACCTTTAATCCTGTTCTAAATGAACAAGCAGACACCTTTAATCCAGTTCTAAATGAACAAGCAGACACCTTTAATCCTGTTCTAAATGACTAAGCAGACACCTTTAATCCTGTTCTAAATGAACAAGCAGACACCTTTAATCCTGTTTTAAATGACTAAGCAGACACCTTTAATCCTGTTCTAAATGAACAAGCAGACACCTTTAATCCTGTTCTAAATGACTAAGCAGACACCTTTAATCCTGTTCTAAATGAACAAGCAGACACCTTTAATCCTGTTCTAAATGAACAAGCAGACACCTTTAATCCTGTTCTCAATGAACAAGCAGACACCTTTAATCATGTTCTAAATGACTAAGTAGACACCTTTAATCCTGTTCTAAATGACCAAACAGACACCTTTAATGTAAGACTTATTACAACCTATACACATTGGAATTGAGTGTATGTGTAAACATCCCAAATCCTTTTAAGGGATAAATCCGTCTGCAAGACAGACACGGAATCTATTACCTGTTGTCTTCACGTGCTGCCTGGTCGGCCAGCTGGCCTCTCCTCATCTCATGGGAGGCTTGATCTCAGTTTCTCCCTCCATTTAGTCAGTGTGTGGTGTATCAGCCGTTTCAGATGTATGATGTCAGTGGTAGGGGATTGTGGGATATGTATCCGGGGGCCTCAGAGAACCAGGGGTGAAAGTGGATTTTGCTCAGCGACTTTCTAAGCCAGGCACCTGGAACTAGGTAATCTTCCCAGAAAGAAAAAAATGAGAATGAGAATGAGGATTGGGGATGGAAGGGAGGGAGGAGTGGGGATAGGAGGGAGGGAGGGAGGGGAGTGGGGATAGGAGGGAGGGAGGAGTGGGGATAGGAGGGAGGGGGATGGGAGGGAGGGCGGGTGGGGAGGGAGGGAGGGGAGGGGAGGGGAGGATTGGGAATGAGGATTGGGGATGGAAGGGAGGGAGGGAGGAGTGGGGATGGGAGGGAGGGAGGGGGAGGCGTGGGGATGGGAGGGAGGGAGGGAGGGAGGGAGGGAGGGAGGGAGGGAGGGAGGGAGGGAGGGAGGGAGGGAGGATTGGGAATGAGGATTGGGGATGGAAGGGAGGGAGGGAGGGAGGAGTGGGGATGGGAGGGAGGGAGGGGGGTGGGAGGGAGGGGAGGAGTGGGGATGGGAGGGGGGGGGGAGAGGGGTATTTCTCTAAAAGACTGATTTGAGAAGTGAAGCAAATGGAAAAAAATGGGTGGGGGTGTATTGGGCTCATAACCTGTTCAGAAATATATGTGAGATGATTGTTTATGGACACATGTTTATGGGTGTAAACATGGACATGATGGCTAAGTCTACATATGAGCTACGTATCAAACTATTGGTGCATCAAATGCCATCACATTTACCTGTTGATGTTCTGTTTAAAAGTGTCTGCTCCACCACCTTTAGTTTCAAGTTAGTCAGACATAGAATGATTAGATTTGTCTTGCCTTCGTAACCCCTGTTTCACTGAGGAGAGGAACAAGCAAAGACCTAAGACAATCCTTGTGGAAAAATGAAAATGAGCAACGAATTTAGTCTCTAGGAGAATTGTAGGTTGGCTTTTGACGATCTTGAAAGGGGTAGTGATGAAATCTGTCAAATGAATCAGTTTAGTATTTCTGATTTTTCTGTCATTACTGTCCATTGTCTCTGGGGAAGTTGAAGGCAGGAAACACTCCTCTATGGAGCACAGTAACGGGGAAACAAAGGTCTGTGTGTGTGTGTGTGTGTGTGTGTGTGTGTGTGTGTGTGTGTGTGTGTGTGTGTGTGTGTGTGTGTGTGTGTGTGTGTGTGTGTGTGTGTGTGTGTGTGTGTGTGTGTGTGTGTGTGTGTGTGTGTGTGTGTGTGTCTCTGTCTGTGTGTCTGTCCGTGTGTGTCCGTGTGTGTGTGTGTGTGTGTGTGAGTGTTTGTGTGTGTGTGCGTGTCTGTCTGTCTGTGTGTGTCTGTCCGTGCGCGTGTGTGTGAGTGTGAGTGAGTGTGTGTGTGTGTGTGTGTTGTGTGTGTGTGTGTGTGTGTGTGTGTGTGTGTGTGTGTGTGTGTGTGTGTGTGTGTGTGTGTGTGTGTGTGTGTGTGTGTGTGACGGTTTGGCTCTAATAAGGCTACATATAAAACCTGCTTCCGGATCATCACATTATTCTGATCAGAAGGTTTATATTATACTTTCTACAGTATTATGTAACACATACTGCATGTACACTGCCAGTGGAATCTGATTCATGTGTTTGTTGTTATATAAAGAACAGGAAAACTATGCAGATTCACACATTCCAGGAGATGTTTTGTGCAAATGGCATTTCCCATTTTTTCCCCTCCTCCAGATCCAAGACAAGGGTTTCAACAATATGACACGAACATCCTCTCATCAAAATGCTGATCAGCTCCATACACTGAATAATATAATAATAAGAATGTTGCTGCTGCTTGTTTTGAGATATTTCCTGACAGTAATTAATTACCTCAGCACTGTTTTCCCGTTCTGTCGGGGTTCAGTGTTTAGTGTGCCGAGAGGTAGGATGTGACGGCTGCCCTCACCATTGTTGCCTGGGATAGATTTCTAAATGAATCATGCAATCTTGAAAAGCGTTGCTTAATGGCAGTTTGCACAGTAGATTAGACCGACCCCAGTCCCCTTGCGCCCGGATTAGATGGTGGTGCAGCGATTCGTCTCCCTCTGCTGAAGATACAGCAGCGCTCACAGTGTTTAGATGCTGTAAATTCATTCTCCTGGTTGAGATTGAGCGCTAGGAACATCTGAGAGGGATCATTCTTAACTGACCATTTCCATTGGTTGGAAACAGCTGCTATAGCGGACTCGTTTAATGACGTGCTCATGCTCTTACTGTTAATTACATTTGCAGCCTTTAAACTGTATCCATGGCCGAGGCCTTCAGTCCAGCCCCAGGCCGTGCTGCAGCTTGTTTTCTTAATCAACACCCCAGACATTTTGTTAATCAACACCCCAGACAGAGGCAGAGACGAAGGGGTCACCGTGTCTCAGTGCGGTTAGCAGAAACACCCTGACCTCTGTTTGCGCCTGAGGATTTTTTTGGGCTGTAGTGCTCTGCCTTGTGCTGTCTGGGTTTATCTACGCTGAACAGATCTGCTGTGTGTTCCGCTCTGTGGGGGAAATGCTGTTCCAGCCATGGGTGAGCTGGTGCCACTGGCCCTGAGCGGCGCTAGCCCGGTCCTCTGTTTACACAGCTTTTATCCTCATTTTGCTCACATGGCCTCTGTTAGCGTGTTGTCACCTCATCCACAGCACAGCCTCACAGTTTTTACTGTTTAGTTTTGGGGCCCTGAGAGTTAAATGTGACCTTGGGTTTTTAACTGCCCTTGTAATGATCTGAACATCCTTTTTGAAATGTGTTTTTTGTCTTCCCCTCTGATGTTGTACATCATCTGTGAAGATGACAAATTAAGACCTCCTCTTCCTTCTTTGAATGATTATTTTCCATGTATTTGTTCGATAACTATTGATTACCCTTCTTCTCAGCACACACAGAGAGGATATGCCAGATGTCTGTGTGGAGGACAGTGTGCCTCGGAAGATTTTCTGCCTTCACATGAGGTGTAATCATATCCTGCTGGCAGTGTCATATTGGTTGTCTCCCCATCAACCTCCGTTTCCAACCCCCCGGCCTCATCCTACCCGTCAGTCCACGGCTTAATCAGCCCTGACTGGCTCTTTCTTAAAGTGCATTGTGGGGTGCACGTTCCCTGTCGAAGAGCTGACAGTCCCCCTAAGTAACTACAGTGTCCTCCAGCACCTCTATAGCGTAGCCTGCTGCTACACGGCTGCTCCTGTCTGCTCAGCCTCCTTTGTCTCCACAGCATCACTATGACAGAGTGCATTGATAAAAGAGACACACCGTCAGTGTGGCATTATGAGCTTCTAATAGTATGTGTCCAATTCTTTCCCCTTATGTTGCGTTTAAGGCTCTAACTGCTAATGGCATTGTCAGGCTGAACAGCCGTTTGAACGGGGAGAAGGACGTTGATGTCTGTGCAAACCTTTCACCATCAAAGTCCCCCCCCCCCTCACGCGCGAGGCAGGATGGTAGCTTGGAACAAAAATCTTCTTAAGGCCCTTTATATAGCATCCATTTTCATAGCCACCTCAGAGAATTGACAAGGATTTGAAGAATGGGACAGTGTGGTTTATTACAACATTTTATTCATTCAACAACAAAACAATCTGTTTCAGATACAGATGTCGCATCTTAATTTGAGCCAGTTTGCTACAGCAGGAAAGAATCCTGGAGCAGCAGGAAATGTGTATTATAATTAATGGACATTTTTGTAGGGGTTGAATCCCTTTTCGTAAGGGATCAAGAATTACATTTCAAAGTGAAAATTACAAAAACTTCAAAAGCCTTTTAAACCTCAAATAGCCACAAGTTTGACATGTTATCCTGCAACAAGGTGATCAAATGAATATCCTACAGCTGCATGACCCTTAACCTCTAGATTGAGCTTTTTGAAATGTTTACTTCACCGTACATGAAATACGTGTCTTGTGCTTGGTCTGCTTTGTGCTATTTAATGTTATGACCATTTTTGTGTCCACATGAGAATTTACTGGTGTACAGGAAACAAGGTACAGAAATAGCAAGAGACAGGTCCTGTCTTCTGTCAGAGGAGAAACCCAGTCTGTCTCCATACGAAAAAAGCAGCATTCAATTCAAATCTGAAACGTCTGATCTTGATTAAATCATTCTTCTGGAAGATTAGTTACTTATTGCATTTAGTTTCTGATTTAAGATGAGTAAATGATGACATATTGTAACTCACATGGCTAAATAAGATTTTCATTTGAATTACAATTCAAGTTTGTTCTAAAAACAGACGACCTCACATTTTACCTTGACAGAGGTTTTATATAATCTCTAGAAAGTGCCTTCTACATCTTCAGAAACGAGAAACCAGTAGCAGATCCAAAGCATGGTTTGTAATGCAGCCTAGAGGTAGTCTGCTGAAGACCACTGTTATCCAACACAGACAGTAACATTCCATTACTGACATATTTATTTTGGCGCGGCCAGCACAGTACATCTCAGTGCCATAGAATAAGAGAGAGAAAACTCCAACTGATAAATGTTCTTTTAGACACGAGATACTTCCCAGTTCCCGGTGTTTATGATTAGGGGTCCGGTAGGGATCCTGCCTGTTGAACCGGTCCAACACCCCCCCTTCGGTCACCAGGCGTCCCCTCCCCAGGATTGACTTACCGCAGGCTGGCTACATCATGCTGAAGACATTTACAGGCCCCCAGAGCCCCACGGCCCGGCACTCTCTCCCCTCTCTCTATGTCTTGATGAAGTCAGGGAGGGAGAGGCTGGGTCGGGATCCACATTGACCCCCTCCCATAAAGGGTAGAGCATCTACATAAAGATGAAAGAAGATCATGAAAATAAGACAGAAATATGAAAGGAATTTAATTGGGGCAGCGAGGGATAGAGATGAGGAACAAACGAAGACAGAGTGAAGTGTATGTCTGTCCCTCGCCTGGGTGATGACATACCTACAGTAGTGGTAATAAGGTCAGGTAACCCCGCCCTCCTTGAGTGATGACATACCTACAGTAGTGGTAATAAGGTCAGGTAACCCCGCCCTCCCTGGGTGATGACACACCTACAGTAGTGGTAATAAGGTCAGGTAACCCCGCCCTCCCTGAGTGATGACACACCTACAGTAGTGGTAATAAGGTCAGGTAACCCCGCCCTCCCTGGGTGATGACACACCTACAGTAGTGGTAATAAGGTCAGGTAACCCCGCCCTCCCTGGGTGATGACACACCTACAGTAGTGGTAATAAGGTCAGGTAACCCCGCCCTCCCTGGGTGATGACATACCTACAGTAGTGGTAATAAGGTCAGGTAACCCCGCCCTCCCTGGGTGATGACATACCTACAGTAGTGGTAATAAGGTCAGGTAACCCCACCCTCCCTGGGTGATGACATACCTACAGTAGTGGTAATAAGGTCAGGTAACCCCGCCCCTCCCTGGGTGATGACATACCTACAGTAGTGGTAATAAGGTCAGGTAACCCCGCCCTCCCTGGGTGATGACATACCTACAGTAGTGGTAATAAGGTCAGGTAACCCCGCCCTCCTTGAGTGATGACACACCTACAGTAGTGGTAATAAGGTCAGGTAACCCCGCCCTCCCTGGGTGATGACATACCTACAGTAGTGGTAATAAGGTCAGGTAACCCCGCCCTCCTTGAGTGATGACACACCTACAGTAGTGGCAATAAGGCCAGGTAACCCCGCCCTCCCTGGGTGATGACACACCTACAGTAGTGGTAATAAGGTCAGGTGACCCCGCCCTCCCTGGGTGATGACATACCTACAGTAGTGGTAATAAGGTCAGGTAACCCCGCCCTCCTTGAGTGATGACACACCTACAGTAGTGGTAATAAGGTCAGGTAACCCCGCCCTCCTTGAGTGGGGAACTGTTTTTGGCTCAACCTTGGTCCGCTTGGGTCGTTGTCAGTAGTAGGGAGAATCATAACAAAAAGCTTTACAGTACATTTGAGATGTAGACTTCAGTGAGAGTGAGAGCACTTTACTTGACAAAGAGCTGAGTCAGCCCCAGTTCTGAGAGCCCTCTGCTCTCCTCCCAATTAGCCTCCAACTATCTGCCTCGAAACAGAAGCAAGACGACTCAGCCGTCATCCAGACATGATTGAGTCCATTGTTAAATTAATTAACATAAAGTGTACTGGAATGAGTGAATGCCTGAATCTGGCCATTTTATACATTGCATATGAATGTATAACATATGGGCTGTACCATCGTCATCGGCCACATTATTAAAATGTAGATAAAGAGTTTGCTCAGCAAATCTGTCTCTTGCAGTGGCGATGGACTTATAATAGCATGAATTGACTTAATTCTGTTTTTAAACGTGTATATCCAGTCTCCACTGTCTCTCTGTGAGGGCCACTATATTCTCATCCAATTATTAAAGAAAGGCGTAATGATATTTTAATCAATGTTATTGATTTTCCAGGGTTTATGACTCCATTGAGCCCTGAGGTAATACTGTCTACAGTGTAGGACAGAGGAGCTAGAGCCCTGAGGTAATACTGTCTACAGTGTAGGACAGAGGAGCTAGAGCCCTGAGGTAATACTGTCTACAGTGTAGGACAGAGGAGATAGAGCCCTGAGGTAATACTGTCTACAGTGTAGGACAGAGGAGCTAGAGCCCTGAGGTAATACTGTCTACAGTGTAGGACAGAGGAGCTAGAGCCCTGAGGTAATACTGTCTACAGTGTAGGACAGAGGAGCTAGAGCCCTGAGGTAATACTGTCTACAGTGTAGGACAGAGGAGCTAGAGCCCTGAGGTAATATTGTCTACAGTGTAGGACAGGTGAGCTAGAGCCCTGAGGTAATACTGTCTACAGTGTAGGACAGAGGAGCTAGAGCCCTGAGGTAATACTGTCTACAGTGTAGGACAGAGGAGCTAGAGCCCTGAGGTAATACTGTCTACAGTGTAGGACAGAGGAGCTAGAGCCCTGAGGTAATACTGTCTACAGTGTAAGACAGAGGAGCTAGAGCCCTGAGGTAATACTGTCTACAGTGTAGGACAGAGGAGCTAGAGCCCTGAGGTAATACTGTCTACAGTGTAGGACAGAGGAGCTAGAGCCCTGAGGTAATACTGTCTACAGTGTAGGACAGAGGAGCTAGAGCCCTGAGGTAATACTGTCTACAGTGTAAGACAGAGGAGCTAGAGCCCTGAGGTAATACTGTCTACAGTGTAGGACAGAGGAGCTAGAGCCCTGAGGTAATACTGTCTACAGTGTAGGACAGAGGAGCTAGAGCCCTGAGGTAATACTGTCTACAGTGTAGGACAGAGGAGCTAGAGCCCTGAAGTAATACTGTCTACAGTGTAGGACAGAGGAGCTAGAGCCCTGAGGTAATACTGTCTACAGTGTAGGACAGATGAGCTAGCTGAGGTAATACTGTCTACAGTGTAGGACAGATGAGCTAGCTGAGGTAATACTGTCTACAGTGTAGGACAGATGAGCTAGCTGAGGTAATACTGTCTACAGTGTAAGACAGAGGAGCTAGAGCCCTGAGGTAATACTGTCTACAGTGTAGGACAGAGGAGCTAGAGCCCTGAAGTAATACTGTCTACAGTGTAGGACAGAGGACCTAGACGAGTAGTCATGAGACCAACCTCATCAATACTGGTGCTTGGTTAGTTTCAGAGGAGGCCGTTATGGGGAAAGGATTTACATTGTACATTGTGACTGGTTGGAAAACTAAACCTGTTTGAGACATAACACAACTAGAGCCACAGGCAGGAAATCTGATGAGGCCGGAACTTAAAGGTAAATCAATTATTATTCGGTTGCCAGGGAGATTTACGCAAATCTGGCATTTCCCCGATGATTCTTCTTGTTTTTATTTGTCTCTCTCTCTCTCTCTGTCCCTACTATCTCTCTCCTCAAGATGTGATTAAAATGTTTGTGTTGTTGTCTGGGAGAACCCACTGGGATCACTTGAGAATGCTGCTTGGCACATAGCTGTGGATTTGGCCCTACAGTCTGGGAGTGTTCTGGGGTCTGCTGCTTGGCACATAGCTGTGGATTTGGCCCTACAGTCTGGGAGTGTTCTGGGGTCTGCTGCTTGGCACATAGCTGTGGATTTGGCCCTACAGTCTGGGAGTGTTCTGGGGTCTGCTGCTTGGCACATAAGTGTGGATTTGGCCCTAAAGTCTGGGACTGTTCTGGGGTCTACTGCTTGGCACATAGCTGTGGATTTGGCCCTACAGTCTGGGAGTGTTCTGGGGTCTGCTGCTTGGCACATAGCTGTGGATTTGGCCCTACAGTCTGGGAGTGTTCTGGGGTCTGCTGCTTGGCACATAGCTGTGGATTTGGCCCTACAGTCTGGGAGTGTTCTGGGATCTGCTGCTTGGCACATAGCTGTGGATTTGGCCCTACAGTCTGGGAGTGTTCTGGGGTCTGCTGCTTGGATGGAGTGAGACTGTTTAGGCCTGACCTTGGAAGTTGTCTCCGGACCACTGAAATAAAATGGTGATAGAAGTAGTGTGTAATGCTTCATGTTGAATTATTTAGGAGGTCTCTGAGGTAAATATTTGACATTTTCTGTGTATTCAAAAAAATGTGCATGAGCAACAGAACGTTAGCCTTTATGATTTTTGTTTTGTTTTGATTAATGACCTAAATGCTCAAAATGTGGACAGGGTGTCGACCTTAGAAATGCGGTAAACCAAGCAGGCAAACTGGCTTGTTTCCTCTTTTTTTTTTGCATAAGGCCTTGTGAATAGATAGGCTATAATACACACCATGCTGAGTGATAAGACATACGTCATAAGTATTGTTATAAATAATATCATGACATAGGTTATATGATATTATAAACTGGGTGGTTAGAGCCCTGAATGCTGATTGGCTGACAGCCGTGGTATATCAGACCGTATACCCCAGGTATGACAAAACATTTATTTTTACTGCTCTAATTAAGTTGGTTACCGGTTTACAACAGTAATAAGGCACCTCAGGGGTTTGTGGTATCTGACCAATATACCACGGCTAAGGGCTGTGTCCAGGCACTCCGCGTTGCGTCGTGTGTAAGAACAGCCTTTAGCTGTGGTATATTGGCCATATACCACACCTCCTCGTGCCTTATTGCTTAAGTAGACAGTACATACGTTATATGTAATCAGTTGAAGAAAGGAAAGTGACCTCCAGTTTGGTTTGGTTGGGGGCTGTTAGAAACAGATTGATCTGCCTGTGTGTCCCACAGCTTTCACCTCTTTCCCACTTCTGCCTCTATCAATTTGTAACAATGAGTGTCAGTGCAGAGGGGGACCAGGGGGTGTCCAGACAGACCCTCCCTCTGGGTGGTGAGGGGGAAGGGAGTGGCGGTTGTGTGACTGCATGCCTTGGGGAGGCAACCCCGCTGGTTGGTGGTCCGGTGTTGTTTGTTCCTCTCTCGCTGCGCACGCGTGTGTGTGTGTGTGTGTGTGTGTGCGTGTGTGTGTGTGTGTGTGTGTGTGTGTGTGTGTGTGTGTGTGTGTGTGTGTGTGTGTGTGTGTGTGCTCTGTATCTTAGTCACTTTAATTGTTTGTAAATATTGCATTATGTATTTTGGGTATATGTGGTGAAACTTAGATATTACTTGTTAGATATTACAGCACTGTCAGAGCTAGAAGCACAAGAATTTCACTACACCCGCAACAATGGTTAAATACCTGTTAAACACGTGTATGTGACCAATACAATTTGGTTTGATTTGATTATGCTTGTGTGTGTGTGTGTGTGTGTGTGTGTGTGTGTGTGTGTGTGTGTGTGTGTGTGTGTGTGTGTGTGTGTGTGTGTGTGTGTGTGTGTGTGTGTGTGACAAGAGGGATTGAAAGCGATTAATGAGCTTAGAGCTCCTCCTCCACAGAGCTCCTCCTCCTCCACGGAGCTCCTCCTCCTCACCCCATTAGCTCCTCAAGGGTTAATGGTTCAGTGAGCAATGCTTTGGATTGGGTGACGCATCCAGGGGCTCTCTGGGTAGTTATGTGAGCTAAGCAGACAAGATGGTCAGCTCAGCTGCACACAGAGGAGCTGCCCTCCATCGTGTTCATCTATTGTTTACTGAACACCCTTGGCCAATGAGGTTCATTAGTCATGACACAGGCTAGTTGCGGATGTACCACACCAGTAATTCAGTATCTAATACACAGGCATGTCTTCACCACACACAAATAGGCAGACGAAGTGGGTCAGTCAAAAGGATCCCTTTTAGAGATAGTGTCAAACTAATTATATGGACCAATGCTCTCTTTGAATGTAACTATTTTATTCAATATGACAATAGCTAGTTACTGTATATACAAATGAAATAGCTGGTTTTTGTGGATGAAGGAAAACGGCACACAGTATTACCAGAGATACAATACGTCTACTTCACTTTCGAGATGTTTTTCTGGCCGAGGGGAAACGCCACTGGCTTATGTTCATGTGAAGATACTCTCTGGAAATGTTCTTTCCTCAGAACGGCTATTGGAGGTTTATAGAGTAAGACTGGGACTACTACTGCTGTAGTACAAGAGCTAGAGAACCGGGGACTTGGGAGTGCCAGTCAGTGCTTTAAATAGATCTGTATGTTTTGAAACACCTGTTCACTGGAAATGTGAGCAGAGCCAGGAGTCGACTTGGATTAGAATCCATCACTGAAACACAAATGGGCTGACAGATATTAGGCTATGATAATCAACAATCACATTAGTTATATAATTGCAGGGATTTGTCATTGGGGGCCTTTAAGTGGGTAAATGAATATAAGTGGGATTTGCTTACGGCCCAGACGACTTGTGTAGTCCTATCATCATCATCATCGGCATCATCAGTAATATTGGAGATAGTAATTAATGTACCCCAGGTAACCATATCATCTCCCCCCATCTTCAGCTATGATGACAGAGAGAGAGAGGAGACAGAGGGGGAGGGAGGGAGGGAGGGGAGACAGATTGGAGTGCCCTCCAGGAGAGGCCTGCTGCTGTGGGGGTGTCAACAGTGGCTCCCTCCCCTGGTTGCCCACAGACACCCATTCCGAGTGGCACAGCGGTCTAAGGCACTGCATTTCAGTGCTAGATGCGTCACTACAGATCCTGGTTTAATTCCAGGCTTGTATTACAACCGGACGTGGTTGGGAGTCCCATAGGGCTGCGCACAATTGTCCCAGTGTCGTCCGGGTTAGGGTTTGGCCGTGGTAGGCCATCATTGAAAATAAGAATTTGTTCTTAACTGACTTGTTAAATAAATAGAAATCCCTTCTTGGTGGAGAGCAATAGATCAGTAAAATGGCCTCCCTTTATCCACCGAATCAGTTGTCTATTTCAGACCCGCTGGACAATCTATGGTCTCAAAATGTTAAAAAGAGAGTTGAAAAGTCATAGGAAGCTTTATAAGGCCAAATGTATCTGGATTTTTAATCTGTGGCCTGAAGAGGAGAGATTGAAAGGTCCAACACCGAGGGACTGCAACACAGTGTCCAGATTGATTCACACAGGAACTAAAAGCTTTCTTTACTGAAGAGAGGGTCAAAAAATGTCCTTCTCCCCACATTTGGCCACAGATATTTTGAATCATAGTCGATGTATGATGATGAATGATCAGACGATCTCTCTTTTCAGGATAAATGTCTTGGGAAAGAGAACATCTCAGTCAGCTCTGATCAACACTTGTGTGAAACTACAGCCTCTATACATTCTCTGAAAGTGTGTAATTTAGGAGCAGCAAACCCTCTGTGGAAAACATTAATTATCACCTCCAGTTAACGAGTGGATTCTAAAACGAGGGCTGGGGCCCTGGGCAAAGGGAGGAGATGTGAGGATGAGGGCTGGGGCCCTGGGCAAAGGGAGGAGATGTGAGGATGAGGGCTGGGGCCCTGGGCAAAGGGAAGAGATGTGAGGTTTGGAGATGGGGCCCTGGGCAAAGGGAGGAGAGGTGAGGATGAGGGCTGGAGCCCTGGGCAAAAGGACGAGATGTGGGGATGAGGGCTGGAGCCCTGGGCAAAGGGAGGAGATGTGAAGATGAGGGCTGGGGCCCTGGGCAAAAGGATGAGATGTGAGGATGAGGGCTGGAGCCCTGGGCAAAGGGAGGAGATGTGAGGATGAGGGCTGGGGCTCTGGGCAAAGGGAGGAGATACGAGGATGAGGGCTTGGGCCCTGGACAAAGGGAGGAGATGTGAGGATGAGGGCTGGGGCCCTGGGCAAAGGGAGGAGATGTGAGGATGAGGGCTGGGGCCCTGGGCAAAGGGAGGAGATGTGAGGATGAGAGCTGGGGCCCTGGGCAAAGGGAGGAGATGTGAGGATGAGTGCTGGGGCCCTGGGCAAAGGGAGGAGATGTGAGGATGAGGGCTGGGGCCCTGGGCAAAGGGAGGAGATGTGAGGATGAGGGCTGGGGCCCTGTGCAAAGGGAGGAGATGTGAGGATGAGTGCTGGGGCCCTGGGCCAAGGGAGGAGATGTGGGGATGAGGGCTGGTGCCCTGGGCAGAGGGAGGAGATGTGAGGATGAGTGCTGGGGCCCTGGGCAAAGGGAGGAGATGTGAGGATGAGTGCTGGGGCCCTGGGCAAAGGGAGGAGATGTGAGGATGAGGGCTGTTGCCCTGGGCAAAGGGAGGAGATGTGAGGATGAGGGCTGGGGCCCTGGGCAAAGGGAGGAGATGTGAGGATGAGGGCTGGGGCCCTGGGCAGAGGGAGAAGATGTGAGGATGAGGGCTGGGGCCCTGGGGCAAATGTGGGTTTGGAGATGGGGCCCTGGGCAAAAGGATGATGTGAGGATGAGGGCTGGGGCCCTGGGCAGAGGGAGAAGATGTGAGGATGAGTGCTGGGGCCCTGGGCAAAGGGAGGAGATGTGGGGATGATGGCTGGGGCCCTGGGCAAAGGGAGGAGATGTGAGGATGAGGGCTGGGGCCGTGTGCAAAGGGAGGAGATGTGAGGATGAGTGCTGGGGCCCTGGGCAAAGGGAGGAGATGTGAGGATGAGGGCTGTTGCCCTGGGCAAAGGGAGGAGATGTGAGGATGAAGGCTGGGGCCCTGGGCAAAGGGGGGAGATGTGGGGATGTTGGCTGGGGCCCTGGGCAGAGGAAGGAGGTGTGGGGATGTTGGCTGGGGCCCTGGGCAGAGGAAGGAGGTGTGGGGATGTTGGCTGGGGCCCTGGGCAGAGGAAGGAGGTGTGGGGTTTGGAGCTGGGGCCCTGGGCCCTGGGCAGAGGAAGGAGGTGTGGGGATTTTGGCTGGGGTTCCCTGGGCAGAGGAAGGAGGTGTGGGGATTGGAGCTGGGGCCCCGAGCAGACGAAGGAGGTGTGGGGATGTTGGCTGGGGCCCTGGGCAGAGGAAGGAGGTGTGGGGATGTTGGCTGGGGCCCTGAGCAGAGGAAGGAGGTGTGGGGATTGGAGCTGGGGCCCTGAGCAGAGGAAGGAGGTGTGGGGATGTTGGCTGGGGTCGAAGGAATCACAGGCCAGGTGCTGCTCCTCTATTGTGGGGTGTCTCTTTTCCTACAGACATACAGAGCTCTATTGACACAGACGGTTTTTGTCTTAACTCTAACTTCACACATCAGATAGGGGTGTATGGGGTTTTACGTGTTAGATGTCAGAGGCACACAAAAAGCCCAGGCTCAGGGGTGATAGTGTTTCTGTGAGTCTGTGTTGACTAGGCTGACATGCTGCTATTCAAGTTAAGGGCGTACAAACTCCCCCTTTCCCATAGAGCGGAGAGAGACAGAGGTTCAAAGGGCCAACCAATGGCAATCATTTACAGGCGTGGACAAACACACATTTTTTATTTAACTAGGCAAGTCAGTTAAGAACAAATTCTTATTGACAATGATGGCCTACAGAAGGATAGAGGGATATTCACATGCACTGATTGATTCAGGAGTTCAAGCCAAGAATGTGTGTGCTAAGTAACAGGCCTATACGAAAAAAGGTAAGAAAATGTATGCTCTCACTACTGTCAGTGGCTCTGGATAAGAGCATCTGCTGGAAATATCCACCTGGAGATGAACCAATGATTTATACTGTCTATACACAAGATGACTGATAGGGGGCGCTGTGTTGAAGCCACCGTGCCTCCACCAAGCCACTCCTCCACCAGAAATGCATTTATTAATGTCTACATTCGTTTGGCCACACCTTAATGCATACTTCAAAATTGAATTATGTGAGATAAACATTAACAAAAATATAAAGATATATATAAAAATATTGCCCTTAAAGTAAAATATTTAGAGATGACTAATGTTACTGTCCCCACTACAACAAAGTTCATACTTAAATACATGTACTTTTGTCCTTTGAATTGAAATAGAGTAGAATTCCATTCATTCCTATGGAGGACTGCTCTTACTGGGTAGTGTCAATATGGCCGACCGGTGGCTTCAATTACGGTCAATTTGAGCTGCGGACCAAGAATGTCACGTTGCCAGCAACAATGAAAGGTAAGACAAGGATTTAATGTGAATTGAAAAGCCACTCCGCTCCTTCATCCCTCGTAGTGGGAATAGGGTCTTACTGACACACCTCAAATGGTACTTCTATGTCTTTCTTCTCTCCTCCCTCTCTGCTGCCACAAATGCATGAGGGGGGCACTGGAAACTACAGCCAGCTCTTTGGAGATGGACTAAATTAGATTACTAGGCTTCCAAATGTCTCAAATGTCATTATTTAGTGCACAGAAACCGATTTGGGTCAGCCACAAATATATAGGACGACTTCAAATTGTTTATATAGAGGTTGTGTTATACATTGTAACTGGAAGGTCATACATCTTGACCAGGAACACGTTGTAAAAGGTCAGCTGGTTGGGGTGTTGCAGGCCCACAACCCTCTTGAGTCTGTGTTCTAGAGGGGGGTAGAACCATGGACATGGAATCCATAGAACTCCCCATTCATGTCAATGATGGCAGAAAGGTTCCAAGCCTTTTCTAAGGATTCTATTTATACGGGTTGAACAACAGGGTGCTGATGTGACCCACTGCGTGGATTCCTATCCACTCAACACAAACACTGACAACGTTCCTGTGTCCGTATGATAGTTTTAGTTGTCAGTGTTAATCATGGGGTCGGATGAATGTATGTGAAGAATATGTGGTGTGTATGCAGACAAAATAATTTAATATTATATATGTTAATTAATGTTATTATATGTTATTATACCTATTAGCAGCGACACCACTGTATGACTGCTTTAAAACACACACACACACACACACACACACGCACGCACGCACGCACACACGCACACACACACACACACACACCCACCCACACCCACACACACACACACACACACCCACCCACCCACACACACCACACACAAACACACACACCCACACACAACACACACACCCACACCACCCACACACACACCCACACACACCCACACACACCCACACCCACCCACACCACACACACACACACACCCACCCACACACACACACCCACACACCACACACACACACACACACACACACACACACACACACACACACACACACACACACACACACACACACACACACACACACAATTAAATTAAGACCAATATACCAAACAAATTCCTCATACGCACTCATGACAAACGGCAACGTAAATAACAATGTGTCTCCAGCGCAATCAACAGTACACTACGCTGAGTATGTGGAATGCTACCAGACACCCAGGTAGTGTAAAGACGGAGTATAGAGTCTATGAACCCACGCAGAGTAATGGATGTGGATATCTACAGTAACGGAGTCAGTCTCCACCACTGGCAGCTGGTCATTCCCCGTTTAGGGTGAGGAGGGAGGGCATTCATGTTCTCGCACCAGTCACAGACGTAGAGCGAGAGAGAGGGAGAGAGAGAGAGACAGAGAGGGAGGGAGAGAGAGAGTTAGAGGAGAGAGGAGAGGGAGAGAGAGAGACAGAGAGGGAGAGAGAGAGACAGGGAGGGAGAGAGAGAGGAGAGAGACAGAGAGAGAGGACAGGGAGAGAGAGAGAGGACAGGGAGAGAGGAGAGGGAGAGAGAGGACAGGGAGAGAGAGGGAGAGAGACAGAGAGAGAGAGGACAGGGAGAGAGAGGGAGAGAGACAGAGAGAGAGGACAGAGAGAGAGAGAGGGGAAATGTTCTAAGTGTTCCATCCCGTCTGAGCTACAGAACCTGAGTGCATGGCATTCCTGTCCAGTAACCCTACACCTCTGGGTTGGCAGGCATAGGGTGTGGAGAGTAGGACACCTGGATTCCTTCAATCTCTGTTTAATTGTTTTGTCAAGGCCTCACATTACGGAGCTCTCAGGCAGGGCCAAGCCAAACACAATAAATGTGTTAAGTGAATTTTAAGTGAATTCTGTCTCTGATGCTTTGAAAAACACTTTTTTTTTAAAAGTGAAACTAAGATAAACAGAATACTATTTCAGACACTGATATACATTACCAGTCAAAAGTTTGGACACACCTACTCAAGAGTTTTTCTTTATTTGTACTATTTTCTACATTGTAGAATAATAGTGAACATATCAAAACTATGAAATAACATATGGAATCATGTAGTAACCAAAAAAGTGTTAAACAAATCAAAATATATTTTATATTTGAAATTCTTCAAAGTAGCCATCCTTTCCCTTGATGACAGCTTTGCACACTCTTGGCATTCTCTCAACCAGCTTCACCTGGAATGCTTTTCCATCAGTCTTGTAGGAGTTCCCACATATGCTGCTTTTCCTTCACTCTGCGGTCCAACTCATCCCAAACCATCTCAATTGGGTTGAGGTCTGGTGACTGTGGAGGTCAGGTCATCTGATGCAGCACTCCATCACTCTCCTTCTTGGTCAAATAAACCTTACAACAGCCTGGAGGTGTGTTGGGTCATTGTCCTGTTGAAAAGCAAATGATAGTCCCACTAAGCTCAAATAGCAAAAAATAAATAAAACCCCTTGAATGAGTAGGTGTGTCCAAACTTTTGACTGGTGCTGTAATTTACCACTCGGGCCCCTGTCAAGCTATTTCTTTGATCATACAATGAAGGTGGATGACAAAACTGATATTTATTTGCAAATTAATTCAACCAACTTTCCGAAATCAACTTTACGAATAGAGATGATGGGGAATGAGTACTGGTTGTGTCAACACTGTACTCTACTATGCCGAAGCCCTGTATTCCTGACAGTCAGAGAGAGATTCAACACTGTACTCTACTGTGCCGAAGCCCTGTATTCCTGACAGTCAGAGAGAGATTCAACACTGTACTCTACTATGCCGAAGCCCTGTATTCCTGACAGTCAGAGAGAGATTCAACTCTGTACTCTACTGTGCCGAAGCCCTGTATTCCTGACAGTCAGAGAGAGATTCAACACTGTACTCTACTGTGCTGAAGCCCTGTATTCCTGACAGTTAGAGAGAGATTCAACACTGTACTCTACTGTGCCGAAGCCCTGTATTCCTGACAGTTAGAGAGAGATTCAACACTGTACTCTACTATGCCGAAGCCCTGTATTCCTGACAGTCAGAGAGAGATTCAACACTGTACTCTACTATGCCGAAGCCCTGTATTCCTGACAGTCAGAGAGAGATTCAACACTGTACTCTACTGTGCCGAAGCCCTGTATTCCTGACAGTTAGAGAGAGATTCAACACTGTACTCTACTGTGCCGAAGCCCTGTATTCCTGACAGTCAGAGAGAGATTCAACACTGTACTCTACTGTGCCGAAGCCCTGTATTCCTGACAGTTAGAGAGAGATTCAACACTGTACTCTACTGTGCCGAAGCCCTGTATTCCTGACAGTCAGAGAGAGATTCAACACTGTACTCTACTATGCCGAAGCCCTGTATTCCTGACAGTTAGAGAGAGATTCAACACTGTACTCTACTATGCCGAAGCCCTGTATTCCTGACAGTTAGAGAGAGATTCAACACTGTATGTACTCTACTGTGCCGAAGCCCTGTATTCCTGACAGTTAGAGAGAGATTCAACACTGTACTCTACTATGCCGAAGCCCTGTATTCCTGACAGTCAGAGAGAGATTCAACACTGTACTCTACTGTGCCGAAGCCCTGTATTCCTGACAGTCTGAGAGAGATTCAACACTGTACTCTACTGTGCCGAAGCCCTGTATTCCTGACAGTCTGAGAGAGATTCAACACTGTACTCTACTGTGCCGAAGTCCTGTATTCCTGACAGTCAGAGAGAGATTCAACACTGTACTCTACTGTGCCGAAGCCCTGTATTCCTGACAGTCAGAGAGATTCAAGATTCAACACTGTACTCTACTGTGCCGAAGCCCTGTATTCCTGACAGTCAGAGAGATTCAACACTGTACTCTACTGTGCCGAAGCCCTGTATTCCTGACAGTCAGAGAGAGATTCAACACTGTACTCTACTGTGCCGAAGCCCTGTATTCCTGACAGTCAGAGAGAGATTCAACACTGTACTCTACTATGCCGAAGCCCTGTATTGCGAAGCCCTGACTGACAGAGAGAGATTCAACACTGTACTCTACTATGCCGAAGCCCTGTATTCCTGACAGTCAGAGAGAGATTCAACACTGTACTCTACTGTGCCGAAGCCCTGTATTCCTGACAGTCAGAGAGAGATTCAACACTGTACTCTACTGTGCCGAAGCCCTGTATTCCTGACAGTCAGAGAGAGATTCAACACTGTACTCTACTGTGCCGAAGCCCTGTATTCCTGACAGTCAGAGAGAGATTCAACACTGTACTCTACTGTGCCGAAGCCCTGTATTCCTGACAGTCTGAGAGAGATTCAACACTGTACTCTACTGTGCCGAAGCCCTGTATTCCTGACAGTCAGAGAGAGATTCAACACTGTACTCTACTGTGCCGAAGCCCTGTATTCCTGACAGTCAGAGAGAGATTCAACACTGTACTCTACTGTGCCGAAGCCCTGTATTCCTGACAGTCAGAGAGAGATTCAACACTGTACTCTACTGTGCCGAAGCCCTGTATTCCTGACAGTCAGAGAGAGATTCAACACTGTACTCTACTGTGCCGAAGCCCTGTATTCCTGACAGTCAGAGAGAGATTCAACACTGTACTCTACTGTGTCGAGAGATTCAACCTACTCTATTCGAAGCCCTGTATTCCTGACAGTCAGAGAGAGATTCAACACTGTACTCTACTGTGCCAGCCCTGTATTCCTGACAGTCAGAGAGAGATTCAACACTGTACTGTACTACTGTGCCGAAGCCCTGTATTCCTGACAGTCAGAGAGAGATTCAACACTGTACTCTACTGTGCCGAAGCCCTGTATTCCTGACAGTCAGAGAGAGATTCAACACTGTACTCTACTGTGCCGAAGCCCTGTATTCCTGACAGTCAGAGAGAGATTCAACACTGTACTCTACTGTGCCGAAGCCCTGTATTCCTGACAGTCAGAGAGAGATTCAACACTGTACTCTACTGTGCCGAAGCCCTGTATTCCTGACAGTCAGAGAGAGATTCAACACTGTACTCTACTGTGCCGAAGCCCTGTATTCCTGACAGTCTGAGAGAGATTCAACACTGTACTCTACTGTGCCGAAGCCCTGTATTCCTGACAGTCAGAGAGAGATTCAACACTGTACTCTACTGTGCCGAAGCCCTGTATTCCTCACAGTCAGAGAGAGATTCAACTCTGTACTCTACTGTGCTGAAGCCCTGTATTCCTGACAGTCAGAGAGAGATTCAACACTGTACTCTACTGTGCCGAAGCCCTGTATTCCTGACAGTCAGAGAGAGATTCAACACTGTACTCTACTGTGCCGAAGCCCTGTATTCCTGACAGTCAGAGAGAGATTCAACACTGTACTCTACTGTGCCGAAGCCCTGTATTCCTGACAGTCAGAGAGAGATTCAACACTGTACTCTACTGTGCCGAAGCCCTGTATTCCTGACAGTCAGAGAGAGATTCAACACTGTACTCTACTGTGCCGAAGCCCTGTATTCCTGACAGTCAGAGAGAGATTCAACACTGTACTCTCTACTGTGCCGAAGCCCTGTATTCCTGACAGTCAGAGAGAGATTCAACACTGTACTCTACTGTGCCGAAGCCCCCTGTACACTTCCTGACAGTCAGAGAGAGATTCAACACTGTACTCTACTGTGCCGAAGCCCTGTATTCCTGACAGTCAGAGAGATTCAACACTGTACTCTACTGTGCCGAAGCCCTGTATTCCTGACAGTCAGAGAGAGATTCAACACTGTACTCTACTGTGCCGAAGCCCTGTATTCCTGACAGTCAGAGAGAGATTCAACACTGTACTCTACTGTGCCGAAGCCCTGTATTCCTGACAGTCAGAGAGAGATTCAACACTGTACTCTACTGTGCCGATTCAACTCTGCTCCTGTATTCCTGACAGTCAGAGAGAGATTCAACACTGTACTCTACTGTGCCGAAGCCCTGTATTCCTGACAGTCAGAGAGAGATTCAACACTGTACTCTACTGTGCCGAAGCCCTGTATCCTCCTGACAGTCATTCCTGACAGAGAGATTCAACACTGTACTCTACTGTGCCGAAGCCCTGTATTCCTGACAGTTAGAGAGAGATTCAACACTGTACTCTACTGTGCCGAAGCCCTTGTATTCCTGACAGTCAGAGAGAGATTCAACTCTGTACTCTACTGTGCCGAAGCCCTGTATTCCTGACAGTTAGAGAGAGATTCAACACTGTACTCTACTGTGCCGAAGCCCTGTATTCCTGACAGTCAGAGAGAGATTCAACACTGTACTCTACTGTGCCGAAGCCCTGTATTCCTGACAGTCTGAGAGAGATTCAACACTGTACTCTACTGTGCCGAAGTCCTGTATTCCTGACAGTTAGAGAGAGATTCAACACTGTACTCTACTGTGCCGAAGCCCTGTATTCCTGACAGTCAGAGAGAGATTCAACACTGTACTCTACTGTGCCGAAGCCCTGTATTCCTGACAGTTAGAGAGAGATTCAACACTGTACTCTACTGTGCCGAAGCCCTGTATTCCTGACAGTCAGAGAGAGAGCCCTGTATTCCTGACAGTCAATTCAACACTGTACTCTACTGTATTCCTGCCAGAGAAGATTCCCTACTCTATTCCTGACAGTCAGTCAGAGAGAGATTCAACACTGTACTCTACTGTGCCGAAGCCCTGTATTCCTGACAGTCAGAGAGAGATTCAACACTGTACTCTACTGTGCCGAAGCCCTGTATTCCTGACAGTCAGAGAGAGATTCAACACTGTACTCTACTGTGCCGAAGCCCTGTATTCCTGACAGTCAGAGAGAGATTCAACACTGTACTCTACTGTGCCGAAGCCCTGTATTCCTGACAGTCAGAGAGAGATTCAACACTGTACTCTACTGTGCCAGAAGCCCTGTATTCCTGACAGTCAGAGAGAGATTCAACACTGTACTCTACTGTGCCGAAGCCCTGTATTCCTGACAGTCAGAGAGAGATTCAACACTGTACTCTACTGTGCCGAAGCCCTGTATTCCTGACAGTCAGAGAGAGATTCAACACTGTACTCTACTGTGCCGAAGCCCTGTATTCCTGACAGTCAGAGAGAGATTCAACACTGTACTCTACTGTGCCGAAGCCCTGTATTCCTGACAGTCAGAGAGAGATTCAACACTGTACTCTACTGTGCCGAAGCCCTGTATTCCTGACAGTCAGAGAGAGATTCAACACTGTACTCTCTGTGCCGAAGCCCTGTATTCCTGACAGTCAGAGAGAGATTCAACACTGTACTCTACTGTGCCGAAGCCCTGTATTCCTGACAGTCAGAGAGAGATTCAACACTGTACTCTACTGTGCCGAAGCCCTGTATTCCTGACAGTCAGAGAGAGATTCAACACTGTACTCTACTGTGCCGAAGCCCTGTATTCCTGACAGTCAGAGAGAGATTCAACACTGTACTCTACTGTGCCGAAGCCCTGTATTCCTGACAGTCAGAGAGAGATTCAACACTGTACTCTACTGTGCCGAAGCCCTGTATTCCTGACAGTCAGAGAGAGATTCAACACTGTACTCTACTGTGCCGAAGCCCTGTATTCCTGACAGTCAGAGAGAGATTCAACACTGTACTCTACTGTGCCGAAGCCCTGTATTCCTGACAGTCAGAGAGAGATTCAACACTGTACTCTACTGTGCCGAAGCCCTGTATTCCTGACAGTCTGTATTCCTGACAGAGAGATTCAACTACTCTACTGTGCCTGACAGTACTCTACTGTGCCGAAGCCCTGTATTCCTGACAGTCAGAGAGAGATTCAACACTGTACTCTACTGTGCCGAAGCCCTGTATTCCTGACAGTCAGAGAGAGATTCAACACTGTACTCTACTGTGCCTGAAGCCCTGTATTCCTGACAGTCAGAGAGAGATTCAACACTGTACTCTACTGTGCCGAAGCCCTGTATTCCTGACAGTCAGAGAGAGATTCAACACTGTACTCTACTGTGCCGAAGCCCTGTATTCCTGACAGTCAGAGAGATTCAACACTGTACTCTACTGTGCCGAAGCCCTGTATTCCTGACAGTCAGAGAGAGATTCAACACTGTACTCTACTGTGCCGAAGCCCTGTATTCCTGACAGTCAGAGAGAGATTCAACACTGTACTCTACTGTGCCGAAGCCCTGTATTCCTGACAGTCAGAGAGATTCAACTCTGTACTCTACTGTGCCGAAGCCCTGTATTCCTGACAGTCAGAGAGAGATTCAACACTGTACTCTACTGTGCCGAAGCCCTGTATTCCTGACAGTCTGTATTCCTGAGAGAGATTCAACACTGTACTCTACTGTGCCGAAGCCCTGTATTCCTGACAGTCAGAGAGAGATTCAACACTGTACTCTACTGTGCCGAAGCCCTGTATTCCTGACAGTCAGAGAGAGATTCAACACTGTACTCTACTGTGCCGAAGCCCTGTATTCCTGACAGTCAGAGAGAGATTCAACTCTGTACTCTACTGTGCCGAAGCCCTGTATTCCTGACAGTCAGAGAGAGATTCAACACTGTACTCTACTATGCCGAAGCCCTGTATTCCTGACAGTCAGAGAGAGATTCAACACTGTACTCTACTGTGCCGAAGCCCTGTATTCCTGACAGTCAGAGAGAGATTCAACACTGTACTCTACTGTGCCGAAGCCCTGTATTCCTGACAGTCAGAGAGAGATTCAACACTGTACTCTACTGTGCCGAAGCCCTGTATTCCTGACAGTCAGAGAGAGATTCAACACTGTACTCTACTGTGCCGAAGCCCTGTATTCCTGACAGTCTGTATTCCTGAGAGAGAGATTCAACACTGTACTCTACTGTGCCGAAGCCCTGTATTCCTGACAGTCAGAGAGAGATTCAACTCTGTACTCTACTGTGCCGAAGCCCTGTATTCCTGACAGTCAGAGAGATTCAACACTGTACTCTACTGTGCCGAAGCCCTGTATTCCTGACAGTCAGAGAGAGATTCAACTCTGTACTCTACTGTGCCGAAGCCCTGTATTCCTGACAGTTAGAGAGAGATTCAACACTGTACTCTACTGTGCCGAAGCCCTGTATTCCTGACAGTCAGAGAGAGATTCAACACTGTACTCTACTGTGCTGAAGCCCTGTATTCCTGACAGTCTGAGAGAGATTCAACACTGTACTCTACTATGCCGAAGCCCTGTATTCCTGACAGTTAGAGAGAGATTCAACACTGTACTCTACTGTGCCGAAGCCCTGTATTCCTGACAGTTAGAGAGAGATTCAACACTGTACTCTACTGTGCCGAAGCCCTGTATTCCTGACAGTCAGAGAGAGATTCAACACTGTACTCTACTGTGCCGAAGCCCTGTATTCCTGACAGTCAGAGAGAGATTCAACACTGTACTCTACTGTGCCGAAGCCCTGTATTCCTGACAGTCAGAGAGAGATTCAACACTGTACTCTACTGTGCCGAAGCCCTGTATTCCTGACAGTTAGAGAGAGATTCAACACTGTACTCTACTGTGCCAAAGCCCTGTATTCCTGACAGTCAGAGAGAGATTCAACACTGTACTCTACTGTGCCGAAGCCCTGTATTCCTGACAGTCAGAGAGAGATTCAACACTGTACTCTACTGTGCCGAAGCCCTGTATTCCTGACAGTCAGAGAGAGATTCAACTCTGTACTCTACTGTGCCGAAGCCCTGTATTCCTGACAGTCAGAGAGAGATTCAACACTGTACTCTACTGTGCCGAAGCCCTGTATTCCTGACAGTCAGAGAGAGATTCAACTCTGTACTCTACTGTGCCGAAGCCCTGTATTCCTGACAGTCAGAGAGAGATTCAACACTGCACTCTACTGTGCCGAAGCCCTGTATTCCTGACAGTCAGAGAGAGATTCAACACTGTACTCTACTGTGCCGAAGCCCTGTATTCCTGACAGTCAGAGAGAGATTCAACACTGTACTCTACTGTGCCGAAGCCCTGTATTCCTGACAGTCAGAGAGAGATTCAACTCTGTACTCTACTATGCCGAAGCCCTGTATTCCTGACAGTCAGAGAGAGATTCAACACTGTACTCTACTGTGCCGAAGCCCTGTATTCCTGACAGTCTGAGAGAGATTCAACTCTGTACTCTACTATGCCGAAGCCCTGTATTCCTGACAGTCTGAGAGAGATTCAACTCTGTACTCTACTGTGCCGAAGCCCTGTATTCCTGACAGTCAGAGAGAGATTCAACACTGCACTCTACTGTGCCGAAGCCCTGTATTCCTGACAGTCAGAGAGAGATTCAACACTGTACTCTACTGTGCCGAAGCCCTGTATTCCTGACAGTCAGAGAGAGATTCAACACTGCACTCTACTGTGCCGAAGCCCTGTATTCCTGACAGTCAGAGAGAGATTCAACACTGTACTCTACTGTGCCGAAGCCCTGTATTCCTGACAGTCAGAGAGAGATTCAACACTGCACTCTACTGTGCCGAAGCCCTGTATTCCTGACAGTTAGAGAGAGGTTCAACAACAGCACAGAAGTGTTTTAACTAGGAGAGTGCCTCACGCTAAACTCCATGAACTCTGTTTGTGTTTAAACATCGGGACATACAGTATCTGTTGTGTACCCTTCCAGACAGTGTACACCTTTTCTACTCAAAATGACTGAAATGAATCTGACAGATTAGAACTGGCAGTTGGATGATTACAGCATAGCTTGTCAAGCAGATACTGTGTACACATCTGGGGATAAACCTTGTATAGCCCAGGGGTTAGGCCAGGGATTAGGCCAGGGTTTAGGCCAGGGTTTAGGCCAGGGATTAGGCCAGGGTTTAGGCCAGGGATTAGGCCAGGGTTTAGGTCAGGGATTAGGCCAGGGTTAAGGCCAGGGATTAGGCCAGGGAGACCAGGGTTTTAGGCCAGGGATTAGGCCAGGGTTTAGGCCAGGGATTAGCCCAGGGGTTAGGCCAGGGATTAGGCCAGGGATTAGGCCAGGGTTTAGGCCAGGGTTTAGGCCAGGGTTAAGGCCAGGGTTTAGGCCAGGGATTAGGCCAGGGGAGACCAGGGTTTTAGGCCGGATCCCAAATGTCGGTCTGTCAAACGGGGAAAAAAATATTAATCGCAGGATTTTCTGAGTTACCTCAAATGAAGCTGTAATTTAAGGTTTTTCATAGAAAAACATTACATGAATATTGACGTCTTGATTTTGTCTAAAGTAACATTTAGTGAAATTTGGTAATTGGGAAAACACACTTTATTTAACCTCAATGTCTACTTGTTTTTACATTGCATTGTTGTTTTTAGCTGTATAGGTGATGTATGTGGGATGTTTTCAGTGAATTCTGAACACTTTCAGACAATACGATTAAACAAGATGAAAAAATATTTCTGCACTAAAATAACAGATGAACTCTGACAGCCCCAACAACAGATTAAACACATTTTAGACAAGGGATCGGTGTAAAACGTTTACAGTTCTATACAATACAATATTATCTATCCACAATGTATGTTCTTAACCCTAAATATACCAACAACTAAAAGCATTGTATTTGGGACAAATCATTCTCTAAACCTTAAAGCTTGTCATGAATAATGTGTTGAGGAGACTAAACTGCTTGATGTAACCCTAGATTGTAAACTGACATGGTTTAAACATTCCAATGCAATGGAAGCTGGTACGGGGAGAGGTGAAGAAGTGCTGCGCTGATTTTTTGATATCACAATCAACTACAGGCCCTAGTTTTATCACACCTGGACTACTGCCCAGTTATATGGTCAAGTGTCTCAAAGTAGAACATAGGGAAATTCCAGTTGGCCCAGAACAGAGCAGCACAGCTGGCCCTTAAATGTACACGGAAGGCTAATATCAATAACATGAATGTCAATCTCTCCTGGTTCAAAGTAGAGAGATTGACTGCATCACTACTTGTCTTTGTGAGTGGTATTGACGTATTGAAAGCACCGAACTGTCTGTTCAAACAGCTAACAAGCAGCTCAGACATCCATACATACCCCACAAGACATGCCACCAGGGGTCTTTTCACAGTCCCCAAGTCCAAAAACAGACTCTGGGAAACACGCAGTACTATAGAGAGCCATGACTACATGGAACTCTCTCCCATATCAAGGAACTCAAACGAGCAGGAAAACCAGGGTAAAAAACAGCATACAACTAAACCTCAGGGCACAATGCGTACTGAGAAGAGACACAGATACTCTACTGTGGTGTTGGGCATTTTATAGTAAGAGAGTAATAATGTATTCATGTATTTGACGATGTATTGTGTGTGATGTCATTGTTTTCACCCCGTTTGGACCCCAGGAAGAGTAGCTGCTGCCAATAGGGATCCTAATAAATAGGAACATATACTACATACTAAACAGTTAGAAAGCGCACAGGGATATTGGTATGCACAGTACTCCATCAATAATCGGTTTCTTCAATTCAATTCTTCTTATATTCCCCAAATGTTTTC
This sequence comes from Oncorhynchus keta, assembly GCF_023373465.1. Lineage (NCBI taxonomy): Eukaryota > Metazoa > Chordata > Actinopteri > Salmoniformes > Salmonidae > Oncorhynchus > Oncorhynchus keta. Next base: position 13,943,585 of record NC_068447.1, read on the forward strand.
TTTTGAACATACACTAAATACACTGTTATTTAATCTTTAAAAAACAGAACAATTGTCTCTCTGCCCCATGGCAAAATGTGTAGAATTTCAAGAAATTTGCTTTAAAACTGCAACATTTTCTCTCTGCCCGGGGGCAAAATGTGTAGAATTGCAGAAAATGTTCTCTCTGATTCCATTGTGCTTTCCCAGGGCCTGAGACTTGTCCAGCCATGCACTGCAGAAGTCTTAGTAAAACTGCTTGTATACTCTTTGTATTGCACTCTTAAGTAGAATAATGTGTTCTGAATAACGTGTCCCTGAGGAATTTCCTATCACAAAAGGGATCTCTGATGAATTTGCTATCACAAAAGGGATCTCTGATGAATTTGCTATCACAAAAGGGATCTCTGATGAATTTGCTATCACAAAAAAGGTCCCTGAAGCAAAAACGTTTGAGAACCCCGGTATAGGCTACTGTAGTTAATTCCCCACGAAAAACAATTGTAACGTCTTGCATTTACAGCTACAGGTTTGTAAGTCAACGACATACAGAATATTATTTTATTACAACGATATGACTGCACATATATATATATTTTTTTAAACCTCTAAATACAAGAACAATTCACCGACCTGCCCGAATATTAATAATGTTTCAAAAAGTACCCACATTCTTCACTGGAACAGGTAGTAGATTCATTCGGTGAAAGTCCTTGCAGATAATGTGTCAAGTTAAGAGCTCAGGCATTTCCTGCTTTTGTTGGTTCACACATAACGGATCATAAAAAGGGGTACTCACTCCATTTGAATCTCAATGTTTCTACACATAAATAGTCTCAATTGATTTCCCTATCCCTAGGACAGTCCTAACAGGCCCTGTGGACAGCCGTTTGCTTTTAATACTTCACACTGTTCACGTTGTAGACAGTGGGAGAGCTGTCAAACATTGTTAAAGATTAAGTTCCCTGGACTGTGGTCCTGATAACATAAACACTGTCGGTCCACTCAAAACAGCCCTCAGCTCAGACAATGTGCCAGTTCACTTTTAGGGGTGAATTCCTAACATGGGGATGAGCTAAACCAACAAGCAATTTCCTGCTTAATTAATTCCCAAATTAAGTGCAGTATCATGTTTAGCGTGTTTGTGGCTGGCCTGGAGGTGGAAAGTGGATTGGTTTATTGGAATTTTAGGAGTCTCGTTGGGGTCGTAGACAAAAGTTTAGCTCCTTTTTGCTGGAGCCTTGACAGAGACTCTCCTGATTGAGTGTGCGTGTGTGTGTTTGTGTTAGTGCGTGTATGTGCTTGCTTGTGTGTGTGTGTGTGTGTGTGTGTGTTTGTGAGTGTGTGTGTGCGTTAATGTGCTTGTGTGTGTGTGTGTGTGTGTGTGTGTGTGTGTGTGTGTGTGTGTGTGTGTGTGTGTGTGTGTGTGTGTGTGTGTGTGTGTCATATTCCTGCTGTGAGATGGCTGGGCAGTCCACTGTCAGTCCGTTGGCTCCAGTACCTGAGGAGTGACTGCTGGCCGCTCGTTCCTCTGAGATCACTGGTGCCTGACCAGACTCTGCTTCCTGACAGCACTTCCTGAAAGGAAACATTCTAGGAACACTACTTCTTCTAGGCCTGAGTGGAATTCACATCCCATCACTGACTGGTTCTCTGGTTCAAATGCAGTCCTTATTTTAGAACAAACATGAAGCCAAGATCTCACCACCACAGTTCTGATCCATCTGGAACCAATTGACACGTTGGCTTCCTACAATAATAAAACAATGATAGGTTAAGTAGCAAGGATAGCAGCTGGAGACATGTTTTGGTGAGATCATGATTACCCAGTCGTTTGCGTACTGATTGTGATTAAGGGATAGTGACTCAGCAATTTGACCGAAGTGCAACACTTGGACATGTACAGTGCATTCGGAAAGTTACAGGCTTTTTCTAAAATGGATTACAATTTTTAAAAAAATCAAATCACAATAACCCATAATGACGAAGCAAAAACAGGTTTTTAGAAATTTCGTCAAATATATAAATATTTATATATAAATATATATATATATATATTTTAAAAAAAAATGTTTTTTAAAGAAGTTTACTTAAGTATGCAAAACCTTCACTCTGTATTTTGTTTAAGCACCTTTGGCAGTGATTACAGCCTCAAGTCTTCTTGGGTTTGACACTACACGCTTGGCACACCTGTATTTGGGGAGTTTCTCCCATTCTTCTCTGCAGATGCTTTCAAGCTCTGCAAGGTTGAATGGGGAGCGTTGCTACACAGCTATGTTCAGGTCTCTCCAGAGATGTTCTATTGGGTTCAAGTCCGGGCTCTGGCTGGGCCACTCAAGGACGTTCAGAGACTTCTCCCGAAGCCACTCCTGCATTGTCTTGGCTGTGTGCTTAGGGTCTTTGTCCTGTTGGAAGGTGAACCTCAAACCCCAGTCTGAGGTCCTGAGCACTCTGGAGCAGGTTTTCATCAAGGACATCTCTGTACTTGGATCCGTTCATCTTTCCCTCGATCCTGACTAGTCTTTTAGTCCCTGCTGCTGAAAAACATCCCCACAGCATGATGATGCCACCACCATGCTTCACCGTAGGGATGGTGCCAGGTTTCCTCCAGACGTGACACTTGGCATTCAGGCCAAATTGTTCAATCTTGCTTTCATTAGACCAGAGAATCTTGTTTCTCATGGTCTGAGAGTCCTTTAGGTGCCTTTTGGCAAACTCCAAATGGGCTGAAGTGCCTTTTACTGAGGAGTGGCTTCCGTCTGGCCATTCTACCATAAAGGCCTGATTGATGGAGTGGTGCCGAGATGGTTGTCCTTCTAGAAGGTTCTCCCATCTCGTCAGAGGAACTGTGGAGCTCTGTCAGAGTGACCATCAGGTTCTTGCTCACCTCCCTGACCGAGGCCCTTTTACCCCAACTGCTCAGTTTCTTCCATGTAAGATTCATGGAGCCCACTGTGCTCTTGGGGACATTCAATGCTGCAGACATTTTTTGGACCCCTTCCCCAGATCTGTGCCTTGACACAATCCTGTCCTGGAGCTCTATGGACAATTCCTTCGACGTCGTGGCTTGGTTTTTGCTCTGTCTTGTACTGTCAACTGTGGGACCTTATATAGACAGGTGTGTGCCTTTCCAAATCATGTCCAATCAATTGGATTTAGCACAGGTGGACTCCAATTAAGTTGTAGAAACATCTCAAGGAGGATCATTGGAAACAAGATGCACCTGAGCTCAATTTAGAGTGTCATAGCAAAGGGTCTGAATACTCATGTAAATAATATAGTTGTGTTTAAATCTGGTATTGTGTGTAAATTGATCAATAATAGTTTTTATTTAATACATTTCATAATATGGCTGTAACGTTGTTACATTAACTGTGTTAACTGTGGAGAAAGAGAAGGGGTCTGAATACTTTCCCGAACGCACTGTGTCTCTGAGCAGCTCGAAACGGCTGTAGGGTCCTATCAAATCTGTGTGGAAGAGAACGAGAACGGAATCACGGAATTCAGAACGGAATCACGGAATTCAGAACGGAATCACGGAATTCAGAACGGAATCACGGAATTCAGAACGGAATTCAACAATATAAAAAAACGTATTGAACTTAGTAGGAAATCAGCTAAATGTATTGAACTCATTAGAAAATGCATTCATTTGCCCAAGTGAATCATAAGACATGAACAAAATGCATCAGTGATTGGTATTTTCATGCAACTTTCTGAAAGGCACAGGAAAGCCCCTGTCTGTGTGTGTGTGCATGCGTGTGTGTGCGTGCGTGTGTGCGTGCGTGTGTGTGTCTGGTGGTGTGCGAGTATGTCTACACTTTGTGTAGGCATTAGCGATGATGCTAATGATAACCGTTCTTTAGGGCGGCAGGTAGCCTAGTGGTTAGAGCGTTGGGCTGGTAACCGGAAGGTTGCTAGATCAAATCCCCGAGCTGACAAGGTAAAAATCTGTCATTCTGCCCCTGAACAGTTAACCCACTGTTCCTAGTCTGTCATTGTAAATAAGAATTTGTTCTTAACTGACTTGCCTAATTAAATAAAAGTTAAATAAATAAAATAAGAAGAGATGTAAGGCTATCCCAAAAACCATCATGATTATTTGCAATGGCCATTTGATTTGCAAACTCTGCATGAGTGCTACAGCAACACTGCTTAACCAAACAATGGTCTCTTCCTTCCTAACTAACATAATACAAAAAATACCCATTAAAATGTGTCAGTTTAAGCTAGAGATAGAATGTTTTATTTTGCATGGGCTTAATCCACAGCATCAGCCTATGTCGGCGTTCCGCATCTGTGGTGAAAGGTGGCATAGCTAGAGTGGTGTTTGTCAGACCTCGAGACATCCCGAAAATTGGTTTTCTTATGATAACGTCTGTAGCATCCGAACGGGTTGGCCTACAATCTATTATGACCCCTCTATGGAAAGAGGAGACTCATGAACGTAACCCAAAAATAAGGGGTTAAATATGTGTACAAAATAACATTATATATATATATATATATATCCTGAGCTTTCTTATCTCTCCTAGATGTAGGACAGACACTTTAAAACCTTGTTTCTTATGATTTATTTTTTGATCGTCTATTTTGGCCATTTATGAATGCTTTGTTCACTGCATTTCTATGGGCTATAGTAGTAAAGGCCAAATTCAAAATGGCATCAAATAATATTTATATATTTTATATATATATATACCTAAAATTCAAAATCAAATAGTTAAATGATTCATGGTATGACCATCTTAAAACAATTCCATATGTCAGACTTATACCCCCCTTAATTAAGAGGCTACACCTACACCTTATTCCCAGACCTCAAAAATAGTCTTCTGATGTGGTTTAAACATTGGTGTGGACTAAGGGAGAGAAAAAAAAGTGATTTTGAGATAGAACAAAAAAAAACAGGGTAAAACTCAAACCTGGAAAAACAAAATGGAATTGGGGGAAAAATGACGGAATCAGGTAAAAAAAAGAAGTGATTTTATCAGGCCCCACTAATAAACCAACCTGTGTTGCACCAGTGCTGTGTTTTTGCTGCAGGCCATTTACAGTAACCATGAATACTTCTCCGTAATTGCTCCTTTTTTGATGAGACCTGATGGATGCTGATAAGGACCATATAGAAAGACTGTAGTTATGGTTGTTGGTAAGATAGATAAGAACCACAGAGAAAGACTGTAGCCTGGTGAGAGCCTCTCTATGATGCTTGGCTGGTGGAGGACCTCTATGTGGGAGCACACAGATTCCACCCTCGCGTCCTAGGGTCAGAGAGAGGACTTCTGGGATTCACAAGATGACAATACGCCAACCAAGAGCTGCTTGGCCACTGAAGCATGCCAGTATGGAACAGAGAGACACTACAACATGGTTGGTTGGAGATGAGGACCAACATATTAAAGAGATACTTCAAAAGAGGCCTTGTTTCACCTAAGTGTATCTCTTGATGTCGTTAGAGAAGACGCTTGTGTAAGTAGTGTGAAGAGTCTGAGGACTGTGTCACATAGAAGAAAAATTTGTGTCACTCAGACATTTGTTTGACACCCTTCATAATTAGGTTTTTACTGTGAACATAGTTGTTATAACCAATATTTGCTGACTTTGTTCAAACAAGATTTAATGTCTATTGTACCGCAAGGCATGCACACTATTACACAACTTTCGGTAACAAATTGGGGTCAATATCATGTCTGTGTAGCTGATGTTCTATATGAGGCAGCAATTTGAGAATCCTGTTGGCCTCTACACACTGCCTACAATGAGTTTTAATGAAGACTAATTGAGAAAAAAAGACAAGACAATTAATTATCTGTACAAAAATGTGCTGTGTGTCTAACCCTGTTCCTTCCTGTTACTTCCTCATTGTCATAAAACAGACATACCACAGATCCCTGTTGACAGGGGGTTCAGAGGTCAGGACATGTCAGGGCTCACAGAGACACAGCCACATTAAGTTGGAAGAAAGGAATGGGCCATTTATTTTAAAACTTTGAGCTGGTCCTCAGGCTATGTGGCTGTGGAGCTGTGGAGTGGAGATGGGACACAGCAGGTGTTGAGTGTTGAGTGTGAGTGGAGATGGGGAGCCACCTCTGTTTTCTGGGTCTGTAGCGCTTTTAGCCTGATCTGACTAGCTGGCTGGGGGGGAAAGAGGATAAGGCTCCTAATTGAATCATCTGCCCTGCGTTCGGTTCCTGGGGTGCAGGGCTTTGTGTCCTTCCTTCTCTTAAGAGGATAAATGGGCAGATTGAGGATTTTGACCTCGTCTCACGGACCAAGAGCTTTCAGGTTTAATGTAAAATAGATTTCCCTCTTACACAAAAGGGTAGCCATTTTTTTTAGAAAATGAAACTAAGTGCAGTAGTGTATCCCAGGCTTATAATCTGATAGGGAAACAGTGTTTTGTGGAGTGGGCTCACTCACAATTTTGCCTAAGAACACAGCCATGAATAAAGAATGGTACAAACACATCCTCCGAGAGCAACTTCTCCCAACCATCCAGGAACAGTTTAGTGACGAACAATGCCTGGTGATGAACAATGCCAGCATGATGGAGCACCTTGCCATAAGGCAAAAGTGATAACTAAGTGGCTCAGGGAACAAAACATTGATATTTTGGGTCCATGGTCAGGAAACTCCCCAGACCTTAATCCCATTGAGAATTTATGGTCAATCCTCAAGAGGCGGGTGGACAAACAAAAACCCACAAATTCTGACAAACTCCAATCATTGATTATGCAAGAATGGGCTGCTGCCAGTCAGGATGTGGCCCAGAAGTGAATTGACAGCATGCCAGGACGGATTGCAGAGGTCTTGAAAAAGAAGGGTCAACACTGCAAAAATAGACTCTTTGCATCAACTTCATGTAATTGTCAGTAAAATCCTTTGACACTTATGAAATGCTTGTAATTATACTTCAGTATTCCATAGTAACATCTGACCAAAAATATCTAAAGACACTGAAGCAGCAAACTTTGTGGAAATTAATATTTTGGCCACGACTGTATTCAAGTGATACTGTTCCTTTTCATATCTGATTTATTTTTTTACAAAACCCTTTTCTTTGATGACGTTTAACATAAAATACAATACAATACTAAAAAGGAAAAGGTAATAGCATTCGTCTCTCATTCCTTCCTCATGTGTCATTGTTGCATTCCATATTGTACTGGAGCTCCAACCTGACAGTTATTGCTAAATATTCTCCAGGACCTCAGTCAGATTCCCTTTAGACACTTAAAAGCGTCGGCACTCTCTCCAGCGAGGGAAACTGACCTCTGCCAAGGGATCGAGACATCTGTCATTCCTATCCCCAGTCATACCTTTAGCGGCAGGAACGGACACATGTGGCCCAGGTCCCCAGCTTTTATTGAGCGCTTTGGAGAAAAGGTTAGATATTTATGATCAGTAGTATCAGTATCATAGGGCTCGTCCAAAGGGCTCGTAGGGCTCGTCCAAAGACAATGCTTTTAATGTCTGTTTTACATTTATTACATAATGCTGAGGCTGCTGGGAGTTTTTTTTTTTTTTGCGAAGTTGACCTGGGTGTAAGACAAGCTATATGCAACTTTGAACAGAAACCAGAGGATTGAATAAACAGTACCAGTCCAAAGTATGGACACAGCTGCTCATTAAAGGGTTTTTTCTTTATTTTTACTATTTTCTACATTGTAGAATAATAGTGAAGACATCAAAACGATTAAATAACACATATGGAAACATGTAGTAACCAAAAAAGTGTTAGACAAATCCAAATATATTTTATATTTGAGATTCTTCAAAGTAGTCACCCTTTGCCTTGATAACAGCTTTGCACACTCGTGGCATTCTCTTAACCAGCTTCATGAAGTAGTCACCTGGAATACATTTCAATTAACAGATGTGCCTTGTTAAAAGATCATTTGTGGAATTTCTTTCCTTCTAAATGTGTTTGAGACAATCAGTTGTGTTGTGACAAGGTAGGGTGGTGTACAGAAGATAGGGGCAGTAGTGTATCCCAAGCGTATTCTCTGATCCTCCAGAATGTTCCTTAGCTATAATCACATTGTGGCAGCAGGAATGATTTTGTCAGGATTTAGAGGACATAGCATATGGTTATTGTGTTCAACTCTTTTATTATATACACTCAGCAGACAGTTTTTTTCGGTACACCACCCCGCTCACGAAATCGCCCCTACAGGCAGTGACTCACGTGACAGTGGCCTGCTATATAAAGCAGGCAGACAGGCACTGAGTCATTCAGTTACTGTTCGATTAAACCATAAAATGGGCAAAACTAGTGACCTAAGCAACTTTGAGCGTGGTATTATCATCGTTGCCAGGCACAGCGGATCCAGTATCTCAGAAACGGCTGGCCTCCTGGGCTTCTCACGCACAACAGTGTCTAGGGTTTACAGAGAATGCTTTGACAAACAAAACACATCCAGTCAGCGGTTCCTGTGGGTGCTGATAAAAGAGGTCCAAGGTGAATGGAAAGAATCGTGCAAGCTAACAGGCGGGCCACAAACAGACAAATAATTGCGCAGTACAACAGTGGTGTGCAGTACAACAGTGGTGTGCAGTACAACAGTGGTGTGCAGAACAACAGTGGTGTGCAGTACAACAGTGGTCTGCAGAACAACAGTGGTCTGCAGAACAACAGTGGTCTGCAGAACAACAGTGGTCTGCAGAACAACAGTGGTGTGCAGTACAACAGTGGTGTGCAGAACAACAGTGGTGTGCAGTACAACAGTGGTCTGCAGTACAACAGTGGTGTGCAGAACAACAGTGGTGTGCAGTACAACAGTGGTGTGCAGAACAACAGTGGTCTGCAGTACAACAGTGGTGTACAGAACAACAGTGGTGTGCAGTACAACAGTGGTGTGCAGTACAACAGTGGTGTGCAGTACAACAGTGGTGTGCAGAACAACAGTGGTGTGCAGTACAACAGTGGTGTGCAGTACAACAGTGGTGTGCAGAACAACAGTGGTGTGCAGAACAACAGTGGTGTGCAGTACAACAGTGGTGTGCAGTACAACAGTGGTGTGCAGTACAACAGTGGTCTGCAGTACAACAGTGGTCTGCAGTACAACAGTGGTGTGCAGTACAACAGTGGTGTGCAGTACAACAGTGGTGTGCAGTACAACAGTGGTCTGCAGTACAACAGTGGTCTGCAGAACAACAGTGGTGTGCAGAACAACAGTGGTCTGCAGTACAACAGTGGTGTGCAGTACAACAGTGGTGTGCAGTACAACAGTGGTGTGCAGTACAACAGTGGTCTGCAGTACAACAGTGGTCTGCAGAACAACAGTGGTGTGCAGTACAACAGTGGTGTGCAGAACAACAGTGGTGTGCAGTACAACAGTGGTGTGCAGTACAACAGTGGTGTGCAGTACAACAGTGGTGTGCAGTACAACAGTGGTCTGCAGAACAACAGTGGTGTGCAGTACAACAGTGGTGTGCAGTACAACAGTGGTCTGCAGTACAACAGTGGTGTGCAGTACAACAGTGGTCTGCAGAACAACAGTGGTGTGCAGAACAACAGTGGTGTGCAGAACAACAGTGGTCTGCAGTACAACAGTGGTGTGCAGAACAACAGTGGTCTGCAGTACAACAGTGGTGTGCAGTACAACAGTGGTCTGCAGTACAACAGTGGTGTGCAGTACAACAGTGGTGTGCAGAACAACAGTGGTCTGCAGTACAACAGTGGTGTGCAGTACAACAGTGGTGTGCAGAACAACAGTGGTCTGCAGTACAACAGTGGTGTGCAGTACAACAGTGGTCTGCAGTACAACAGTGGTGTGCAGAACAACAGTGGTGTGCAGTACAACAGTGGTGTGCAGTACAACAGTGGTGTGCAGAACAACAGTGGTCTGCAGTACAACAGTGGTGTGCAGAACAACAGTGGTCTGCAGAACAACAGTGGTGTGCAGTACAACAGTGGTGTGCAGAACAACAGTGGTCTGCAGTACAACAGTGGTGTGCAGTACAACAGTGGTGTGCAGTACAACAGTGGTGTGCAGTACAACAGTGGTCTGCAGTACAACAGTGGTGTGCAGTACAACAGTGGTCTGCAGTACAACAGTGGTGTGCAGAACAACAGTGGTCTGCAGTACAACAGTGGTGTGCAGAACAACAGTGGTCTGCAGTACAACAGTGGTGTGCAGTACAACAGTGGTGTGCAGAACAACAGTGGTCTGCAGTACAACAGTGGTGTGCAGAACAACAGTGGTGTGCAGTACAACAGTGGTGTGCAGAACAACAGTGGTCTGCAGTACAACAGTGGTGTGCAGAACAACAGTGGTCTGCAGTACAACAGTGGTCTGCAGTACAACAGTGGTGTGCAGAACAACAGTGGTCTGCAGTACAACAGTGGTCTGCAGTACAACAGTGGTGTGCAGAACAACAGTGGTCTGCAGTACAACAGTGGTCTGCAGTACAACAGTGGTGTGCAGAACAACAGTGGTCTGCAGTACAACAGTGGTGTGCAGTACAACAGTGGTGTGCAGTACAACAGTGGTGTGCAGTACAACAGTGGTCTGCAGTACAACAGTGGTGTGCAGTACAACAGTGGTGTGCAGTACAACAGTGGTGTGCAGTACAACAGTGGTCTGCAGTACAACAGTGGTGTGCAGAACAACAGTGGTCTGCAGTACAACAGTGGTGTGCAGAACAACAGTGGTGTGCAGAACGACAACTCGGAATGCACAACTCATCAATCCTTGTCATGGATAGGCTATTGCCGCAGACTACCACACCGGGTTCCACTCCTATCAACTATAAACAAGAGTAAGTGGCTTCTGTGGGTACGCAATCACTAACACTGGACAATTGAGGAGTTGAAAAACAGTGCCTCGTCTGCTGAATTCCAGTTCTGTCAAACTGACGACAGTGTCAGGATTTGGCATAAGCAGAGTGGGTCCATGGACCCATCCTGCCTGGTGTCAACGGTACAGGCTGTTGGCAGTGGTGTACTGATGTGGAGAATAATTTCCTGGTCCCTTGATACCAATTGAGCAACAAACATTTCCAATGCTTTGTAGAATCCAGGCTGTTCTGGATGTAAAGGTGGGGGGTTCCCCAGTACTAGTTAATCTGTGTCCCTAATAATTAAAACCTATATTTACCTTGGCAAGTCACAGCCTGTTGTGACACAGCCTGGAATTGAACCAGGGACTGTAATGACACCTCTAGCACTGAGATGCAGTGCCTTAGACCACTGTGCCACTCGAGAGCCCCATACAAAAGTTCCCAGTAATATACCCACCCTTTGCAACCCTAGGCAAAACAGACAATATAAATAGTTGGAACAGTTCAGTTCAGCTGCATTCAGTGCTTGCTGTCTGTGGTAAGAATTCTATATAGAGGGCAACTAAATGTTCTATTTTTTACCAGGCAAGTCAGTTAAGAACTAATTCTAATTTTCAATGACGGCCTAGGAACAGTGGGTTAACTGCCTGTTCAGGGGAAGTGTGACAGATTTGTACCTTGTCAGCTCGTGGGTTTTGAACTTGCAACCTTCTGGTTACTAGTCCAAAGCTCTAACCACTAGGCTGCTGCCCCAATGAAATGAAGAATTACATTGAGTTGATCTAATAGAAAACATTTTCTGCATTCCCTTTGTGGAAAAACACTATAGTATGTTCCAGTCTCCCTTCACTCAATAAAAACAATCCTACAAAAGGATTATTATCAAGACATTTCTTAATATGACCACATTTAGAGTCCCTGCCATTTGTCACGGGCACAAATGTGACTGATATTTAGGTAAGGATTTGACAAAGGGACTGTAAAGCACGTTAACCGTTTCAGTGTTCGCAGTAAATGTCTTCCTGTCGATGGAAGGGGGAGGTATTGTACCTTCCCTCTTAAGTCATTTCTATTTTCATTTTCCAATGAAGGACTAAGATGGTGTAATTTCTCTCATTCTTCATCCTCCCTCTTTCTCTTCACCCTGATGAATGGCGTCCTCCTTCCTCCTAAAGGCAGACAAGACACCCTGTTGTGATAGGCAGTTAAGTCAACAACCCCTGGCCTGACCTCTGATTCATAGTGCTCCTTACCCTATCCATTTCCACCTTTATCAATTCACATGTTCGTTGCCCTTTTTCAAATGTCATCACTTTCCCACATTTAGCTTGTATGGCTGCGCCCTGGGCCAGCGGCCTGTGTATTCTCACAGTCCTGGAACACAGACAGATGCATCAGGCCCATAGGGGGCACATGCCCCCTCAGAATGTTCAACTTTTTGTTAATGTTGTTTCTCTAATACCACTAGCCACTTAGACATTTTAGGAAGTTGGCTTAAGCTAGCCACCAATTGTGAAAGTTCTCCCACTTAAAAAGATGAGACAGGCCTGTAATTTTCATCATAGGTACACTTCAACTATGACAGACAAAATGAGGGGGAAAAATCCAGAAAATCACATTGTAGGATTTGTAATGAATTTATTTGCAAATTATGGCGGAAAATAAGTATTTGGTCAATAACAAAAGTTTATCTCAATACTTTGTTATATACCCTTTGTTGGCAATGACAGAGGTCAAACGTTTTCTGTAGGTCTTCACAAGGTTTTCACACACTGTTCCTGGTATTTTGGCCCATTCCTCCATGCAGATCTCCTCTAGAACAGTGATGTTTTGGGGCTGTTGCTGGGCAACACAGACTTTCAACTCCCTCCAAAGATTTTCTATGGGGTTGAGATCTGAAGACTGGCTAGGTCACTCCAGGACCTTGAAATGCTTCTTACGAAGCCACTCCTTTGTTGCCCGGGCGGTGTGTTTGGGATCATTGTCATGCTGAAAGACCCAGCCACGTTTCATCTTCAATGCCCTTGCTGATTGAAGGAGGGTTTCACTCAAAATCTCACGATACATGGCCCCATTCATTCTTTCCTTTACACGGATCAGTCGTCCTGGTCCCTTTGCAGAAAAACAGCCCCAAAGCATGATGTTTCCACCCCCATGCTTCACAGTAGCTATGGTGTTCTTTGGATGCAACTCAGCATTCTTTGTCCTCCAAACACGTCTGGCACTGCAGGATTTGAGTCCCTGGCGGCGTAGTGTGTTACTGATGGTAGGCTTTGTTACTTTGGTCCCAGCTCTCTGCAGGTCATTCACTAGGTCCCCCCGTGTGGTTCTGGGATTTTTTCTCACCATTCTTGTGATCATTTTGACCCCACGGGGTGAGATCTTGCGTGGAGCCCCAGATCGAGGGAGATTATCAGTGGCCTTCTATGTCTTCCATTTCCTAATAATTGCTCCCACAGTTGATTTCTTCAAACCAAGCTGCTTACCTATTGCAGATTCAGTCTTCCCAGCCTGGTGCAGGTCTACAATTTTGTTTCTGGTGTCCTTTGACAGCTCTTTGGTCTTGGCCATAGTGGAGTTTGGAGTGTGACTGTTTGAGTTGTAGACAGGTGTCTTTTATACTGATAACAAGTTCAAACAGGTGCCATTAATACAGGTAACGAGTGGAGGACAGAGGAGCCTCTTAAAGAAGTTACCGGTCTGTGAGAGCCAGAAATCTTGCTTGTTTGTTGGTGACCAAATACTTATTTTATTTTGCAAATAAATTCCTTAAAAATGCTACAATGTGATTTTCTGGATTTTGTTTTCTCATTTTGTCTGTCATAGTTGAAGTGTACATATGATGAAAATTACCCGCCTCTCTCATCTTTTTAAGTGGCAGAACTTGCAGAATTGGTGGCTGACTAAATACTTTTTTTGCCCCACTGTAGGTTCCCCATCTCATAACTAGCTTCCACGTACCCATTTCAGGCTATCATGTTAAAGTAGCTATATAGCTTGTCTATCTGTTATGCGGAGTGGAACAGGGGAACCCAAGAGCAGACTCAGATGAGGAAACTGGGATGAAGTAACCAAGGCATTTATTGAAACACAGAGGGAGATGGAGTACTGGCCAGGGGAAGCTCAGGTGGGTTGTTTAGAACCAGGTGCAGAGGCTGAGGCTGGAGTGTGAGGGGTTGGGACAGGGTAAGCAGGTCCGGAGGGGAATCAAAGGGAGTAGTAGAGTGGGGAATCCAGGACAGAGTAGCACGATGACGATACGTTGAACTGGAGACGAGGACCAGAGTCAGAGCGGGCGGAACTGTAGCGGAGAGGAAAACAGCATCAGGCAAAGAAACCAGGCACACCAGGCTCTATCAGTAACAACCGGCTAGAAGCATAGACTGAGCAGAGATTATGATCTGGCAGTGTGGAAGTGGCAGGACTGAGTATTTGTAGAGGTCTTGATTATGGAACAGGTTGCAGCTGGTGTGTATCTGCTCTGACTCCAGCACACCTGTCTCAGCCCACACAATCACACACACACACAGATAGAGGGAGAGAGTACTGGGGGAGTGTCGGCATGTTAAGGAGACACAGGATGAGCAGTAGAGGGCGTGGCAGGAGCAGATGTCATACTATCTTAGCTGGCATGCCTGCCATCAAGGTTGGTAGACTTTAGGAAAGCAACCAAGTGAATAGGACTCACTGTACTGAATAAGACTGACATTCCTTTCAATCTTTTGAGCAGAGATGCAGAGAGGCATATTTAGTTTCTTTTAAAAAATGACCACCAGTCAGTAGGATACAATTAGCTCAAAAAGTATACTTAGATATGCAGAAAAATAAACATGTTTTTTACGTAGAATTAAGCATAATGATTATTGCTCGAGCTTGCATGAAAAAGCTGTTTCAGGTGTTTGAAAATTGCTAAATTATCCAACTTCCACCCACCAGCCATCCTCACATACAGTACTTTGTGCTCCCTTAGATTTTTGTGGTGCATGCCGCCCCTGGACAGAGATCAGAACTCTCACAACGCCCTGATCTCTCTAAAGTGTTTCTATTCTGGTGCATGGAGCACCATATACGCAGCTACACTGATTTATTCTTACCCCTGTCACCCCATCTGGAGGATATGGAGACATTTCAATTAAAGGATTAGGGGATAAATTCAGTTTTTTTAATATATCTCAAATGTAATCAAAAATGAAGAATATCTCTTTCATTGAGTACAATTTTACAGAACATTCAGTGTTGTTACAGAAATAATCAATTGATTTTCATATTTGCAGAAAACATGCAAGAATGTCTATATAATATACATTATCTCTCACCATATTCATGATACAGTGCAAAAATCTAAGCAAACTGAAATAAGAGAAAGACAGAATACAGATTCACAGAGAGAATAGAAATCAGCCTAACTAAACATGATTGGCCCTTAGAAAGAAGTCCTCATGAGCGATCCAAATCCATAGCAGACGAGCAACCGAACAAGCAGACCTATACCTCCTCTTTATTCCCTGTTACCATGACATCATTGTTTCCCTGTTACCATGACATCATTGTTTCCCTGCCACCATGACACAATTGTTTCCCTGCCACCATGACATCATTGTTTCCTTGCCACCATGACATATTTTTTCCCTGCCACCATGACATCATTGTTTCCCTGCCACCATGACATCATTCTTTCCTTGCCACCATGACATCATTCTTTCCCTGCCACCATGACATCATTCTTTCCTTGCCACCATGACATCATTCTTTCCTTGCCACCATGGCATCATTGTTTCCTTGCCACCATGACATCATTGTTTCCTTGCCACCATGACATCATTGTTTCCCTGTTACTGTCACGCCTTGGTCATTGTATTTTGTGTTTTCGTTATATATTTGGTCAGGCCCAAAAATGTATTGGGGGGGGCTCAGAGGGAGAGTGGCTGAGTCAGGAGATAGACCTGAGCCAACTCTCCTTGTTTATCATGAGGAGCCAAGGAGGAGACCAGAGCCGGTGTTAAGAGGTGAGCGAAGCAGAGACTGTGAAGGAGTTAATGGGGAAAGTGGAGGAGAGAGTAATGAGGGAGTTGCTAGTATGGTGCTATAGGTACGATATTCGGTCCGACGGAGCGTGTCGGGGATTTAATGGCACCTGGGTCAGCGCTCCATACTCGTCCTGAGGTGCGTGTTAGTCGGCTGGTGAAAAATGTGCCAGCCTCACGCACTAGGCCTCCTGTGTACCTACCTAGCCTTGCACGTCCTGTGCCAGTCCTGCTCTCAGGTTCTCCAGTACACCTTCACGGTCCAGTCCATCCTGTGCCACCTTCACACACCAGTCCTCCGGTAGCAGCTCCCCGCACCAGGCTTCCTGTGCGTGTCCTCGATCCTGTAGCACCAGTTCCAGCACCACGCACCAGGCCTTCAGTGCGCCTCGCCTGTTCAGCACAGCCAGAGCCTTCCTTCCCTCCTGCGCTGTCGGAGTCTCCCGCCTGTTCAGCGCTATCAGAGCCTTTCTCCTCTACAGCGCTGCCGGAGCCTCCTGCCTGTTCGGAGCAGCCTGAGCTGTCAGTCTGCATGAAGCAGCCAGAGCTGTCAGTCTGCATGAAGCAGCCAGAGCTGCCAGTCTGCAAAGAGCTGCCAGTCTGCAAGGAGCTGTCAGTCTGCAAGGAACTGTCAGTCTGCAAGGAGCTGCCAGTCTGCAAGGTGCTGTCAGCCTGCATGGAGCAGTCAGAGCTGTCAGTCTGCATGAAGCAGCCAGAGATGCCAGTCTGCAAAGAGCTGCCAGTCTGCAAGGAGCTGTCAGTCTGCAAGGAACTGTCAGTCTGCAAGGAGCTGCCAGTCTGCAAGGTGCTGTCAGCCTGCATGGAGCAGCCAGAGATTCCAGTCTGCAAAGAGCTGCCAGTTTGCAAGGAGCTGTCAGTCTGCAAGGAACTGTCAGTCTGCAAGGAGCTGCCAGTCTGCAAGGTGCTGTCAGCCTGCATGGAGCAGTCAGAGCTGTCATTCTGCATGAAGCAGCCAGAGCTGTCAGTCTGTATGAAGCAGCCAGAGCTGTCAGTCTGCAAAGAGCTGCCAGTCTGCAAGGAGCTGTCAGTCTGCAAGGAGCTTCCAGTCTGCAAGGAGCTGCCAGTCTGCATGGAGCAGCCAGAGCTGTCAGTCTGCATGAAGCAGCCAGAGCTGTCAGTCTGCAAGGAGCTGCCAGTCTGCAAGGAGCTGTCAGTCTGCAACGATCTGTCAGTCTGCAAGGAGCTGTCAGTCTGCATGAAGCAGCCAGAGCTGTCAGTCTGCATGAAGCAGCCAGAGCTGTCAGACTGCAAGGAGCTGCTAGTCTGCATGGAGCAGCCAGAGCTGTCAGTCTGCATAGAGCAGCTAGATCCGCCAGTCAGCCATGATCTTCTAGATCTGCCAGTCAACCAGATTCTTCCAGATCTGCCAGTCAACCAGTCTCTTCCAGATCTGCCAGTCAACCAGTCTCTTCCAGATCTGCCAGTCAACCAGAATCTTCCAGATCCGCCAGCCAGCCAGGATCTACCGGAGCCTACTACCTGCCTGAGCTTCCTCTCAGTACTGGGATTCCTCTCAGTACTGGGCTTTCTCTCAGTCCCGGGCTGCCCCTCTGTCCCGGGCTGCCCCTCAGTCCCGGGCTGCCCCTCAGTCCCGAGCTGCCCCTCAGTCCCGAGCTGCCCCTCAGTCACGAGCTGCCCCTCAGTTCAGTGGGGTTCTGGGTGAGGACTATTAGGCCATGGTCGGCGGCGAGGGTAGATTATCCCAGGACACGAAGGGGAGGAACTATGACATTTATGGAGTGGGGTGCACGTCCCGAACCGGAGCCGCCACCATGGACAGACGCCCACCCGGACCCTCCCTATGGTTTTGAGGTGCGTCCGGGAGTCTGCACCTTAGGGGGGGGGGTTCTGTCACGCCTTGGTCATTGTATTTTGTGTTTTCGTTATATATTTGGTCAGGCCAGGGTGTGACATGGGTTTATATGTTGTGGTTCGTATTGGAGTTTTGTAGTTATTGGGATTACGGCTGAGTAGGGGTGTAGCATAGGTTGGCTGCCTGAGGCGGTTCTCAATCAGAGTCAGGTGATTCTCGTTGTCTCTGATTGGGAAGTGTATTTAGGGAACCTGGGTTTCACTTTGTATTTCGTGGGTGATTCTTCCTGTCTCTGTGTAGTTTTACCAGATAGGCTGTAATTAGGTTTCACGTTCCGTTTTGTTGTTTTGTATTTGTATCAGTTATTTCATGTACCGCGATTCTTTCATTAAAGACATGAGTAACCACCACGCTGCATTTCGGTCCGACTCTCTTTCTACAAACGAAGAACGCCGTTACAGTTACCATGACATCATTGTTTCCCTGCCACCATGACATCATTGTTTCCCTGCCACCATGACATCATTGTTTCCTTGCCACCATGACATCATTCTTTCCTTGCCACCATGACTTCATTGTTTCCCTGCCACCATGACATCATTGTTTCCCTGCCACCATGACAACATTGTTTCCTTGCCACAATGACATCATTGTTTCCCTGCCACCATGACATTTTTTCCCCTGCCACCATGACTTCATTGTTTCCCTGCCACCATGACATCATTGTTTCCCTGCCACCATGACATCATTGTTTCCCTGCCACCATGACATCATTGTTTCCCTGCCACCATGACATCATTGTTTCCTTGCCACCATGACATATTTTTTCCCTGTTACCATGACATCATTGTTTCCATGCCACCATGACATCATTGTTTCCTTGCCACCATGACATATTTTTTCCCTGTTACCATGACATCATTGTTTCCCTGCCACCATGACATCATTGTTTCCTTGCCACCATGACATATTTTTTCCCTGTTACCATGACATCATTGTTTCCCTGCCACCATGACATCATTGTTTCCTTGCCACCATGACATATTTTTTCCCTGTTACCATGACATCATTGTTTCCCTGCCACCATGACATCATTGTTTCCTTGCCACCATGACATATTTTTTCCCTGTTACCATGACATCATTGTTTCCTTGCCACCATGACATATTTTTTCCCTGTTACCATGACATCATTGTTTCCCTGCCACCATGACATCATTTTTTCCCTGCCACCATGACATCATTGTTTCCCTGCCACCATGACATATTTTTTCCCTGTTACCATGACATCATTGTTTCCCTGCCACCATGACATCATTGTTTCCCTGCCTCCATGACATCATTTGAATCACAGGGAGACAGGAGAAAATGTAATATTTATCTAAATTCCAATTAACTTCATCTTAGCTGTTTGATGTTGTCAAGAGGTCAGCACTCAGCAAGGACTCTGCATTTCAAACACTCCAACTAGACCGAGGAGGACATTAGCCTCCCAGAGACTCAGCTGTAGTTGCAATATGCCATCCTTCATTATGTCCTGTTCTCTGGAGGGCTTGTGTAGGGTAGTTTCAGTGTACTGACTGCAGACAACTAGACCCACACTGTGTACTTTAGCTGTGTTATCTTCATGAAGCATTGCTGCAGGACGGCCAGTGTAATTCTGAAATGGCTTGGCGACTGGTCACAAATAAGAAGAATAGTAATTAGGAATTTGGCAAATTTTATCAAATTGTTGTTCCATTAAAACAATACAGTGCTTTAATTTAGTCCAATGAATCTTGATTTACGACATCAGTGGTATTGTTCTGATTTAGCATGTCATATTCCCACAGGGCTAGCTAACTGTACTGTACCATCAGGCCTGATAAACTGTATGCCACATGGTTTTACAGCATCAACCAGGGCAAGGACTTCACTCTGCTGTGTTTACATATTCCCAGGTCTTTAAACAGGCACAATAAACGGCCAACTGTTAGAAAGGGGCTTACTATGTACCCGGCAGGTCCTGCTTGGTGTGCAGGTTGGCAGGTTCTTTACCTTTACCTGCTTCAATGGCAGCAGTTTGCTAACTGTGAACTGGCTTTTTTTCTGTTGTTCTTTGCTAGTTGTTTTGTAATGCTGCAGTGTTTCAGTTATGTTATTGCAGCCTAGTTTCAGTTACATTTCCTTGTCTTTACGCTATTCTGGAATTGGCACGAAAATACAGTTGGATGTAGTTTTTCTCCATAATTCCAACCCACTACATTGAGAGGATGAGTCCATGAAATGGGATTCTGAAACTATTGATCACGACATCAACGACTTATGAGTAAGATTTTCTCCAGCGAATCAGAGCATTTTGCATCATAGCAATGAATGCCTGGATAGACTTGCGTAACAGCCATGGAAAGTGGTTTAACATCTCTTATTTGATCATGTGTCAGAGGTATAAGCCCCAGGATCTATTTCACAAATTATCAGATGCCCTAGATAGAAAAAAGAGAAGAACTTGCTGGAGGAAAATGCTAATTGTGTCTGTTGTGGTAAACGCAGGCATTTGGAAGTTGTGAAAATGAGGAACGTAACAGCAGATAGCTGGGTGTGAGATGACTGCAGCTGGTATCACTTGAACTAACAAAGCGCAGACAATGACCATCATATTTTCCTCCCTGCTGTTTCACTGCTGTGGGGGACATGGTCTCCGTCTTGGCCAGCAACTCGTGACACCCAATATGGCAGCGTTCAACTAATGGATGCCACCTTGTCAACACTAATTACTAAGACTGCAGCAACGAGGAGGCAGCTAATTAACAGACTAACGATGTTTGTCACTTCAGGCTGACCTAGATATTTAGGAGAAAGCCGAGCTTTTTCACCCTCACATTTTCTCCAGTTTATCTTTCCACAAATGTCTACATTTCTATTCCATGTTTTTTTCAAAATGGATTCCTCTATATTTCAGCATTCATTTGGTTTATTTACTGTTCCCTTCCTGCCTCTGCCATATTTCCCTCAGAATTGATTAGGACAGAAAAGCAAGGTGTCATTTTTTCCCCCTCTGAAATGAAGAATGTGAAAACAGGTGAGCTTTGCAGCAGCCATAACTGCAGTTGTCAGAGCTCAGAGTATTTATTCCCAATCACATCAAAGATGATGTGAATTTGACATTTTTAGAACTCCTTTCCCCGCTCAATGTTCTAATTATCAGTGTAAGGAAACAGAGAAGGTGGTAATGATGCAACAGCGGGGTTGTGTGTGTGTGTGTGTGTGTGTGTGTGTGTGTGTGTGTGTGTGTGTGTGTGTGTGTGCGTGCGTGCGTGCGTGTGTGCGTGCGTGCGTGCGTGTGTGTGTAGCTGTGTATAGTAAGCATAATACATTTTTTACTGATCTTACATATTGAGACCATTCCTCCTCACCAGCCCCCCCTCCCCATACATATTCAGTATCCCTCAGAATTTATTTTCTAGGTCAGTGAAAGAGCTGAGGATTTGTGGGAGGTTTGGGGAATGTTGTTTGTGTCTGATTCAAAGCCAAATTAAAATAATGTTTCTGTTTTCAAACTTTGAAAATGTTCCCTACGTATAGTTTGGTTCACAAAAAATATTACATTGTCGTGACTTCAAATAATAATCTGAAAAAAGTATGAAATTATTTAGCAATTTGTTTAAACATCTGTCTCATTTTCCCTCAGATCCGAGTAGATGGCATACCTCCCCCGTCCCAGAGTGCTTTGCTGTATGAGACAGTTACAGTGGATGAAGGGAAACCTATTCTGCGTGACATGGTCTTCAGCCCTGACTACCAACACATCTACATGCTAAGTGACAAACAGGTGAGAGACACACACACACACACACACACACACACACACACACACACACACACACACACACACACACACACACACACACACACACACACACACACACACACACACACACACACACACACACACACACACACACACACACACACACACACACACACACACACACACCAGATAGAATAAAGCACTGACCACCAAAGCCGATCCATAGGTTTATTTCAGGATGTGAGAATGGAACATTATGAACTTTTCCATTGTGGAATGTTCCAGAATTAACCACCACTGAGTTTAATACAGTGTTGTCCTACTTTCCGAGATTCTCAAACCTTTATGTAACGGTAATATAAGTTGAATGTGTACACAGACTATCTCTAAATGAAAGATTCAATTTACTTCTCCAGATATCTGCTTTTGTTTCACAGTCCCATTCATAATGCGTATGAAAACATTTGTTCTGCGCTATGAAGACCTAAAATTCTAAAACATACGTTTGTCAAAAGGAATTGAATTAGACCCAGGCACTGTCAACAGTCTGCTTTGTTTTAAAACCCAACCGGAATTTCAGGTATGTTGTTTTAACATCTGCACGACTGGAAGACAGAATATGAAACACCAGTTCAATGTCTTTGAATTCTGCCTCAGCTGGTTCACTATTAGGAAACTTTAGGGATGTGTCTCCATGGAGAAGCTTGCAGAATAGCTCTATTCTAAGAGATCTTATTGTACAGAGGATAGGAAGGTTAACACACCAAGTTCCTCTGCAGTTGACGAGAATAAATCCTCCTACATACAGTACATACAGCTGCACGCATTAATCATGCCGGTTCCCTGCATAATACATCTATCAGCTTATTCGTTTTCTTCATAATCGAGCAATTTATTGAAAGGAAGGATGAATTGCTGTCGTTGTAAAATTATCACAAAGATTTGATCTTTTACCGTCGGAATGCATGTCTCAGGAATAACTAGGTAAAGAGAGACAGTCCTCCAATGAGAAGACTTGTCTTGATGATTTAGTAAGGGTCTGTGTAGTCCAAAGGAAGAGATATGATTTTGGTGCATTGTTATTTAAATATATATATGTGTGTGTGTATATATATAAAAATATATATATTAGTAGATATATATGAATACATATATAAACTCAGCAAAAAAGAAACATCCTCTCACTGTCAACTGCGTTTAATATCAGCAAACTTAACGTGTGTAAATATTTGTAGGAACGTAACAAGATTCAACAACTGAGACAAACTGAACAAGTTCCACAGACATGTGACTAACAGAAATGGAATAATGTGTCCCTGAACGAAGAGGGGGTCAAAATCAAAAGTAACAGTCATTGTCTGGTGTGGCCACCAGCTGCATTAAGTACTGCAGTGCATCTCCTCCTCATGGACTGCACCAGATTTGCCAGTTCTTTGCTGTGAGATGTTAACCCACTCTTCCACCAAGGCACCAGATATTTCTGGGGGGAATGGCCCTATCCCTCACCCCCCGATCCAACATGTCCCAGACGTGCTCAATGGGATTGAGATCCGGGCTCTTTGCTGGCCATGGCAGAACACTGACATCCCTGTCATGCAGGAAATCACGCACAGAACGAGCAGTATGATCGGTGGCATTGTCATGCTGGAAGGTCATGTCAGGATGAGCCTCCAGGAAGAGTACCACATGAGTGAGGAGGATGTCTTCCCTGAAACTCACAGCGTTGAGATTGCCTGCAATGACTCAGGACAATTGAATCTGAAAAATTGTTGACTTGCATAAAGCTGGAAAGGGTTACAAAAGTATTTCTAAAAGCCTTGGTGTTCATCAGTCCATGGTAAGACAAATTGTCTATAAATGGAGAAAGTTCAGCACTGTTGCTACTCTCCCTAGGAGTGGCCGTCCTGCAAAGATGACTGCAAGGGCACAGATCAGAATGCTCAATGAAGTTAAGAAGAATCCTAGAGTGTCAGCTAAAGAGTTACAGACATCTCTGGAACATGCTACCATCTCTGTTGACGAGTCTACGATACTTTAAAACACTAAACAAGAATGGTGTTCATGGGAGGACACCGCGAAATAAGCCACTGCTGTTCCACAGCATTACTGGCCAAATATTCTGTGGACAGATTAAACTATAGTTGAGTTGTTTGGAAGGAACACAACACTGTGTGGAGAAAAAAAGGCACAGCACACCAACATCAAATCCTCATCCCAACTGTAAGGTATGGTGGAGGGAGCATCATGGTTTGGGGCTGCTTTGCTGCCTCAGGGCCTGGACAGCTTGCTATTAGTGATGGAAAAATGAATATCAATACATTTTACAGGAGGATGTAAGCCTATCTGTCTGCCATTTGAAGCTAAACAGAAGTTGGGTGATGCAAAGGATAACGACCCAAAACACAGAAGTAAATCAACAAAAGAATGGCTTCAACAGAAGAAAATACACCGTCTGGAGTGTCCCGACCTCCTGACCTTTAAAAGTCCTGACCTCAACACGATTTAAAATGCTGTGGCATGACCTCGCGAGCGGTTCATACCAGACATCCTACGAATATTGCTGAACTGAAACAATTTTGTAAAGATAAATAGTCCAAAATTCCTCCTGACCACCATTCTGATCCGCAACCACAGAAAACATTTGGTTGAGGTTATTGCTGCCAAAGGAGGGTCAGCCAGTTATTAAATCCAAGGGTTCACATACTTGTTCCACCCTGCACTGTGAATGTTTACAGTGAGTTCAATAAAGACATGAAAACGTATAATTGTCTGTGTGTTATTAGTTTCAGCAGACTGTGTTTGTCTATTGTTGTGACTAAGATGAAGATATTTGATGACCAATTTAAGCAGAAATCCAGGTCATTCCAAAGGGTTCACATTCTTGTTTTGCTGCTGTATATAAATAGATATACATACAGTATATATAGATATATACGGTACCAGGCAACAGTTTGGACACATCTTCTCATTCCAGAGTTTTTCTTTGTTTCTACAATGTAGAAAAGAGTAAAAATAAACTGTCTCTCATGAGGACCGCCACAGGAAAAGAAGACCCAGAGTTACCTCTGCTGCAGGGGATAAGCTCATTAGAGTTAAAAGCATCAGAAATCGACAATTAACACCTCACAGAGTTCAAGTAACAGACACATCTCAACATCAACTGTTCAGAGGAGACTGCGTGAACCAGGCTTTCATGTTTGAATTGTTGCAAAGAAACCACTAATAAAGGAAACCAATAAGAAGAAGAGACTTGCTTGGTCCAAGAAACACGAGCAATGGACATGAGACCTGGGGTAAATCTCTCCTTTGGTCTGAAATGTAAGATTTTCGGTTCCAACCGCCGTGTCTTTGTGAGATGCAGAGTAGGTGAACGGATAATCTCCACATCTGTACCTAACACCGTCAAGCATGGAGGAGGAGGTGTGATGGTATGAGGATGCTTTGCTGGTGACACTGTAGGTGATTTATTTAGAATTCAAGGTACACTTAACCAGCATGGCTACCACACCATTCTGCAGCGATATGCCATCCCATTTGGTTTGTGCTTTTATTTATTTTTTTATTTCACCTTTATTTAACCAGGTAGGCTAGTTGAGAACAAGTTCTCATTTACAATTGCGACCTGGCCAAGATAAAGCGTAGAAATTCTTAGTGGGACTATAATTTATTTTTCAGGACAATGACCCAACACACCTCCAGGCTTCGTAAGCGCTATTTGACCAAGAATGAGAAGAGTGATGGGGGTGACATGGCGGCAGGGTAGCCTAGTGGTTAGAGTGTTGGACTAGTAACTGAAAGGTTGCAAGTTCAAATCCCCGAGCTGACAAGGTACAAATCTGTCATTCTGCCCCTGAACAGGCAGTTAACTCACTGTTCCCTAGGCCGTCATTGAAAATAAGAATTTGTTCTTAACTGACTTGCCTAGTTAAATAAAGGTAAAAAATAAATAAATAAAATTAAAAAATGGCCTCCACAATTACCCGACCTCAACCCAATTGGGATGAGTTGGGCCGCATAGTGAAGAAAAATCAGCCAACAAGTGCTCAGCATATGTGGGAACTTCTTCAAGACTGTTGGAAAAGCATTCCTCATGAAGCTGGTTGTGCAAAGCTGTCATCAAGGGAAAGGATGGCTACTTTGAAGTATCTAAAATATTAAATATATTTTGATTTGTTTAACACTTTTTTGGTTACTACATGAATCCATGTGTTATTTCATAGTTTTGACATCTTCACCATTATGCTACCATGTAGAAAATAATCAAAATAAAGAAAAACCATTGAATGAGTAGGCGTGCCCAAACTTTTAACTGGTACTGTAGATATATAAATAGATATATTTAAATATACATTGGGGAGAACAAGTATTTTATACACTGCGAATTTGGCAGGTTTTCCAAATACATTCATAAAAAATCCTACAATTTGATTTTCTGGATTTATGTTTTAGATTCCGTCTCTCACAGTTGAAGTGTACCTATGATAAAAATTCCAGACCTCTACATGCTTTGTAAGTAGGAAACACTGCCGATTCTGAAGGTTATCAAATACTTGTTCTCCCCACTGTATGTATATATATCTAAACTCACAGCTATAATCCAGAGTTCTCATTTAAGAGTTGTTACAGAGAGAGGCTGATGTTACAGAGAGAGACTGATAATACAGAGAGAGACTGATAATACAGAGAGAGACTGATGTTACACAGAGAGACTGATGTTACACAGAGAGACTGATATTACACAGAGAGACTGATGTTACACAGAGAGACTGATGTTAGAGAGAGACTGATGTTAGAGAGAGACTGATGTTAGAGAGAGACTGATGTTACACAGAGAGACTGATGTTAGAGAGAGACTGATGTTATAGAGAGAGTCTGATGTTATAGAGAGAGTCTGATGTTATAGAGAGAGTCTGATGTTAGAGGGAGAGACTGATGTTACAGAGAGAGACTGAAAATACAGTGAGACTGATGTAAAAGAAAGAGACTGATGTTACAGAGAGACTGATGTTACAGAGAGAGACTGATGTTCAAATCAAATCAAATTTTATTTGTCACATACACATGGTTAGCAGATGTTAGTGCGAGTGTAGCGAAATTCTTGTGCTTCTAGTTCCGACAATGCAGTAATAACCAACAAGTAATCTAGCTAACAATTCCAAAACTACTACCTTATAGACACAAGTGTAAGGGGATAAAGAATATGTACATAAAGATATATGAATGAGAGAGACGGATGTTAGAGAGAGACTGACGTTACAAAGAGACTGATGTTACAGAGAGAGACTGATGTTACAGAGAGAGACCGATGTTACAGAGAGATTGATGTTACAGAGAGAGGCTGACGTTACAGAGAGAGACCGCCGTTACAGACAGAGACTGACGTTACAGAGAGAGACTGACGTTACAGAGAGAGACTGGCGTTACAGAGAGAGACTGACGTTACAGAGAGAAACCGATGTTACAGAGAGAGACTGACGTTACAGAGAGAGACTGATGTTACAGAGAGAGACTGATGTTACAGAGAGAGACTGACGTTACAGAGAGAGACTGACGTTACAGAGAGAGACCGACGTTACAGACAGAAACCGACGTTACAGACAGAGACCGATGTTACAGACAGAGACTGACGTTACAGACAGAGACCGACGTTACAGAGAGAGACCGACGTTACAGACAGAGACTGACGTTACAGAGAGAGACCGATGTTACAGAGAGAGACCAACGTTACAGACAGAGACCGACGTTACAGACAGAGACCGACGTTACAGACAGAGACCGACGTTACAGACAGAGACCGACGTTACAGAGAGAGACCGACGTTACAGACAGAGACCGACGTTACAGACAGAGACCGACGTTACAGACAGAGACCGACGTTACAGAGAGAGACCGACGTTACAGACAGAGACTGACGTTACAGAGAGAGACCGATGTTACAGAGAGAGACTGACATTACAGAGGGAGACTGACGTTACAGAGAGAGACCGATGTTACAGAGAGAGACCGATGTTACAGAGAGAGACCGATGTTACAGAGAGAGACTGACGTTACAGAGAGAGACTGACGTTACAGAGAGAGGCTGACGTTACAGAGAGAGGCTGACGTTACAGAGAGAGACCGACGTTACAGAGAGAGACCGACGTTACAGAGAGAGACCGACGTTACAGAGAGAGGCTGACGTTACAGAGAGAGATTGACATTACAGAGAAGACATATGTTACAGAGGGAAGGGGAACATGATAGAGCAGCCCCTCCCTCCTGGGTGGGGTGGCCACAAGGACAGACTCACAGAGGAGAGGAGGAGCCCTTATGGCGAGAATTAACAAAGGTATTCAGATATAAGGAGAATGGCACCGCTCTGTGCTGCCTGACTCATTCACTCAAACAATGGACTTCCTCTTGCATGGGAGATTAAAACTGGACAGGTCTGCTCCAGATATTGATATTTTCCATAATAATTCAATATGAGGCACTCCGATGCTTTAGCGTGTGTCAAATTATTCCTTATTGATTTGTTTTGTATACAGGATGTGTATTAACATATATTTATATGTACATTTACATTACATATATTACATATATGTAACTGATTAAAGAAGAGTAGACCCGTCCCGCCGGGCGTAGACGTCAATTCAACATCTATTCTACATTGGTTCAACGTAATTTTATTGAAATGACGTGGAAACAACGTTGATTTAACTAGTGCGTGCCCAGTGGGCTCTTCTCATCTTCTCTAAAGCTTGCAGCAATCTGTGGGTGAACTCCTGCACTGAGATGTATGCTTACTAGACAGTACATCCCTCTACAGAGCCTGCCTCCTGCTTATGTCTTTGGTATTCATGAAATTAGAACGAATTGCGGTAGATTAATAATTAATAGGTGACACTGACCGGCAGAGCGCTGCAGGGAGATTAGGCGTGAGTGACACTGACCGGCAGAGCGCTGCAGGGAGATTAGGCGTGAGTGACACTGACCGGCAGAGCGCTGTAGGGAGATTAGGCGTGAGTGACACTGACCGGCAGAGCGCTGCAGGGAGATTAGGCGTGAGTGACACTGACCGGCAGAGCGTTGCAGGGAGATTTGCGTGAGTGACACTGACCGGCAGAGCGCTGCAGGGAGATTAGGCGTGAGTGACACTGACCGGCAGAGCGCTGCAGGGAGATTAGGCGTGAGTGACACTGACCGGCAGAGCGCTGCAGGGAGATTAGGCGTGAGTGACACTGACCGGCAGAGCGCTGTAGGGAGATTAGGCGTGAGTGACACTGACCGGCAGAGCGCTGTAGGGAGATTAGGCGTGAGTGACACTGCAGGGAGATTAGGCGTGAGTGACACTGACCGGCAGAGCGCTGCAGGAGATTAGGCGTGAGTGACACTGACCGGCAGAGCGCTGTAGGGAGATTAGGCGTGAGTGACACTGACCGGCAGAGCGCTGCAGGAGATTAGGCGTGAGTGACACTGACCGGCAGAGCGCTGCAGGGAGATTAGGCGTGAGTGACACTGACCGGCAGGCTGCAGGGAGGCGTGAGTGACACTGACCGGCAGAGCGCTGCAGGGAGATTAGGCGTGAGTGACACTGACCGGCAGAGCGCTGTAGGGAGATTAGGGCGTGAGTGACACTGACCGGCACAGCGTTGCAGGGAGATTAGGCAGTGACACTGACCGGCAGAGCGCTGTAGGCGTGAGTGACACTGACCGGCAGAGCGTTGCAGGGAGATTAGGCGTGAGTGACACTGACCGGCAGAGCGCTGCAGGGAGATTAGGCGTGAGTGACACTGACCGGCAGAGCGCTGCAGGGAGATTAGGCGTGAGTGACACTGACCGGCACAGCGTTGCAGGGAGATTAGGCGTGAGTGACACTGACCGGCAGAGCGCTGCAGGGAGATTAGGCGTGAGTGACACTGACCGGCAGAGC
This sequence comes from Oncorhynchus keta, assembly GCF_023373465.1. Classification (NCBI taxonomy): domain Eukaryota; kingdom Metazoa; phylum Chordata; class Actinopteri; order Salmoniformes; family Salmonidae; genus Oncorhynchus; species Oncorhynchus keta. Next base: position 13,972,911 of record NC_068447.1, read on the forward strand.
GCTGCAGGGAGATTAGGCGTGAGTGACACTGACCGGCAGAGCGCTGCAGGGAGATTAGGCGTGAGTGACACTGACCGGCAGAGCGCTGCAGGGAGATTAGGCGTGAGTGACACTGACCGGCAGAGCGCTGCAGGGAGATTTGCCGTGAGTGACACTGACCGGCAGAGCGCTGTAGGGAGATTTGGCGTGAGTGACACTGACCGGCAGAGCGCTGCAGGGAGATTAGGCGTGAGTGACACTGACCGGCAGAGCGCTGCAGGGAGATTAGGCGTGAGTGACACTGACCGGCAGAGCGCTGCGCGTGAGTGACACTGAGAGCGCTGCAGGGAGATTAGGCGTGAGTGACACTGACCGGCAGAGCGTTGCAGGGAGATTTGCGTGAGTGACACTGACCGGCAGAGCGTTGCAGGGAGATTAGGCGTGAGTGACACTGACCGGCAGAGCGCTGTAGGGAGATTAGGCGTGAGTGACACTGACCGGCAGAGCGTTGCAGGGAGATTTGCGTAAGTGACACTGACCGGCAGAGCGTTGCAGGGAGATTAGGCGTGAGTGACACTGACCGGCAGAGCGCTGCAGGGAGATTAGGCGTGAGTGACACTGACCGGCAGAGCGTTGCAGGGAGATTAGGCGTGAGTGACACTGACCGGCAGAGCGCTGTAGGGAGATTAGGCGTGAGTGACACTGACCGGCACAGCGTTGCAGGGAGATTAGGCGTGAGTGACACTGACCGGCAGAGCGCTGCAGGGAGATTAGGCGTGAGTGACACTGACCGGCAGAGCGTTGCAGGGAGATTTGCGTAAGTGACACTGACCGGCAGAGCGTTGCAGGGAGATTAGGCGTGAGTGACACTGACCGGCAGAGCGCTGCAGGGAGATTAGGCGTGAGTGACACTGACCGGCAGAGCGCTGTAGGGAGATTTGGCGTGAGTGACACTGACCGGCAGAGCGCTGTAGGGAGATTTGCGGTGAGTGACACTGACCGGCAGAGCGCTGTAGGGAGATTTGCGGTGAGTGACACTGACCGGCAGAGCGCTGTAGGGAGATTTGGCGTGAGTGACACTGACCGGCAGAACGTTGCAGGGAGATTAGGCGTGAGTGACACTGACCGGCAGAGCGCTGCAGGGAGATTAGGCGTGAGTGACACTGACCGGCAGAGCGCTGCAGGGAGATTAGGCGTGAGTGACACTGACCGGCAGAGCGCTGCAGGGAGATTAGGCGTGAGTGACACTGACCGGCAGAGCGCTGTAGGGAGATTTGGCGTGAGTGACACTGACCGGCAGAGCGCTGCAGGGAGATTAGGCGTGAGTGACACTGACCGGCAGAGCGTTGCAGGGAGATTTGCGTAAGTGACACTGACCGGCAGAGCGCTGTAGGGAGATTTGCGGTGAGTGACACTGACCGGCAGAGCGCTGCAGGGAGATTAGGCGTGAGTGACACTGACCGGCAGAGCGCTGCAGGGAGATTAGGCGTGAGTGACACTGACCGGCAGAGCGCTGCAGGGAGATTAGGCGTGAGTGACACTGACCGGCAGAGCGCTGCAGGGAGATTAGGCGTGAGTGACACTGACCGGCAGAGCGCTGCAGGGAGATTAGGCGTGAGTGACACTGACCGGCAGAGCGCTGCAGGGAGATTAGGCGTGAGTGACACTGACCGGCAGAGCGCTGCAGGGAGATTAGGCGTGAGTGACACTGACCGGCAGAGCGCTGCAGGGAGATTAGGCGTGAGTGACACTGACCGGCAGAGCGCTGCAGGGAGATTAGGCGTGAGTGACACTGACCGGCAGAGCGTTGCAGGGAGATTAGGCGTGAGTGACACTGACCGGCACAGCGCTGCAGGGAGATTAGGCGTGAGTGACACTGACCAGCAGAGCGCTGCAGGGAGATTAGGCGTGAGTGACACTGACCGGCAGAGCGTTGCAGGGAGATTAGGCGTGAGTGACACTGACCGGCACAGCGCTGCAGGGAGATTAGGCGTGAGTGACACTGACCGGCAGAGCGCTGCAGGGAGATTAGGCGTGAGTGACACTGACCGGCAGAGCGCTGCAGGGAGATTAGGCGTGAGTGACACTGACCGGCAGAGCGTTGCAGGGAGATTAGGCGTGAGTGACACTGACCGGCACAGCGTTGCAGGGAGATTAGGCGTGAGTGACACTGACCGGCAGCGCTGACTGACCGGCAGCTGCAGGGAGATTAGGCGTGAGTGACACTGAGCGTTGCAGGGAGATTAGGCGTGAGTGACACTGACCGGCACAGCGTTGCAGGGAGATTAGGCGTGAGTGACACTGACCGGCAGAGCGCTGCAGGGAGATTAGGCGTGAGTGACACTGACCGGCAGAGCGTTGCAGGGAGATTAGGCGTGAGTGACACTGACCAGCAGAGCGCTGCAGGGAGATTAGGCGTGAGTGACACTGACCGGCAGAGCGCTGCAGGGAGATTAGGCGTGAGTGACACTGACCAGCAGAGCGCTGCAGGGAGATTAGGCGTGAGTGACACTGACCAGCAGAGCGCTGCAGGGAGATTAGGCGTGAGTGACACTGACCGGCAGAGCGCTGCAGGGAGATTAGGCGTGAGTGACACTGACCGGCAGAGCGCTGTAGGGAGATTAGGCGTGAGTGACACTGACCGGCAGAGCGTTGCAGGGAGATTAGGCGTGAGTGCACCGTAGCCCCATAATAAGCCTCTTGTTGTCATCCCAGGGAGGTAAATACAGTAGATCAAAGATGAACTCCACTGAAGATAGAGCTCTGCTTTTCACACTGGCCCACTTTAAACAATTGTGGCAGTTGATGATGCTATTTTCATGCACCAACTTTAACAGTACTGTCCATATACACTGAGTATACAAAACATTGACACCTTCCTAATATTGAGATGCAACCCCCCCTTTTGCCCTCAGAACAGCCTCAATTCATTGGGTAATGGACTCTACTAGGTGTTGAAAGCACCACAGGGATGCTGGTCCATGTTGACTCCTATGCTTCCCCACAGTTGGCTGGATGTCCGTTGGGTGGTTGACCATCCTCGGTACACACGGGACACTGTTGAGCGTCAAAAACCCAGCAACGTTGCAGTTGGCTGGATGTCCGTTGGGTGGTTGACCATCCTCGGTACACACGGGACACTGTTGAGCGTCAAAAACCCAGCAACGTTGCAGTTGGTGCGACTGGTACCTACTACCATACCCCGTTCAAAAGCACTTAAATCTTTTGTCTTGCCCGTTCACACACTTAACGGCAGACATACACAATCCATGTCTCAGTTGTCTCAAGGCTAAAACATCCTTCTTTAACCCGTCTCCTCCTCTTGTGCTACACAGATTGAATTGGATTTAACTGGTGACATCAATAAGGGATCATAGCTTTCACCTGGATTCACCTGGTCAATCTTTCATGGAAAGAGCAGGTGTTCCTAATGTTTTATACACTCATTGTATAATGTTACACCATCATGACTATCTATACATGAAGAGATATGAGCTTAGAACATAGTCTTCAGTGGGCAGCCTGCTTTATTTTACATCTAATAAAATGTTGGATTTTAGTCTCTTGAATCGACCTCCACTTCAGAGTTGACTTGTTTAATTCCATCCCTTTGTGAGCTGTCTGTCCACAAGGACCTTGTGGGATGTTGCGAGTCGAACCGAGCATCGTGCCAGAGACACAGACTTGAGGGCAGAGGATTACAAAGCGTGGTCGGTGGTGGGATGGTGTGTTTACGCGCTGGCACTTTGCAGCATAAATTAGCATGGGACAGGAAGCGCAGCGCTCGGCATAACACCTCGCCCACCCACAGCCTGGGGCCTGACTCCCTGACACTGGAGACAGAGTCAGAGAGACAGGGCCTGCCAGGGTTAGCGGTTAGTGCTAATACTAGTAGCATTCTTCACTGCAGCAGTGCCAGGAACCAGGAACTCAACAACAACTTGAAAGGCAACGCCATATCCCTTTTTGCCGGGATTGTGTTTTTCTCTGTTACAAAATTCATTTTTAAAGACGATCAAAGGTTAGGTCCTCTCACAGTCAGCATTTCAGCACTTTAGGAGAGCTGCAGTGAGCTGTGAGGAGATCGTTGTCCATGTCCTTTAAGGAAACAGGGTTAGCATGCAGAGAAAGAGAATGGGCACCTGTGGTACATTGCCCTGAGACATCTGGTCATCTCTTACTGCCAAAGGGAGGGGGAAGATCACTCATAGGTTGTTCAAGGCAACCTGTTAGACTGCATGTTTACGACGAGGGAACGACCGTAAATGACGCTCCCCACTGAGTCTGTCCTGAGCCAATTAGTTGCTATCTATAAGCCCTGGGGTGATACGTTGAATAAGTCGTCTGGCGCTTAAAGTTTTGAAATGTTTACTAACACTGGTGAACTGACCCACTCTCTCTATCACTGCAGTGTAATAATGAACTGACCCACTCTCTCTATCACTGCAGTGTAATAATGAACTGACCCACTCTCTCTATCACTGCAGTGTAATAATGAACTGACCCACTCTCTCTATCACTGCAGTGTAATAATGAACTGACCCACTCTCTCTATCACTGCAGTTTAATAATGAACTGACCCACTCTCTCTGTCACTGCAGTTTAATAATGAACTGACCCACTCTCTCTATCACTGCAGTGTAATAATGAACTGACCCACTCTCTCTATCACTAGAGTGTAATAATGAACTGACCCACTCTCTCTATCACTGCAGTGTAATAATGAACTGACCCACTCTCTCTATCACTGCAGTTTAATAATGAACTGACCCACTCTCTCTATCACTGCAGTGTAATAATGAACTGACCCACTCTCTCTATCACTGCAGTTTAATAATGAGCTGACCCACTCTCTCTATCACTGCAGTGTAATAATGAACTGACCCACTCTCTCTATCACTGCAGTTTAATAATGAACTGACCCACTCTCTCTATCACTGCAGTGTAATAATGAACTGACCCACTCTCTCTATCACTGCAGTGTAATAATGAACTGACCCACTCTCTCTATCACTGCAGTGTAATAATGAACTGACCCACTCTCTCTATCACTGCAGTTTAATAATGAACTGACCCACTCTCTCTATCACTGCAGTTTAATAATGAACTGACCCACTCTCTCTATCACTGCAGTTTAATAATGAACTGACCCACTCTCTCTATCACTGCAGTTTAATAATGAACTGACCCACTCTCTCTATCACTGCAGTGTAATAATGAACTGACCCACTCTCTCTATCACTGCAGTTTAATAATGAACTGACCCACTCTCTCTATCACTGCAGTGTAATAATGAACTGACCCACTCTCTCTATCACTGCAGTGTAATAATGAACTGACCCACTCTCTCTATCACTGCAGTTTAATAATGAACTGACCCACTCTCTCTATCACTGCAGTGTAATAATGAACTGACCCACTCTCTCTATCACTGCAGTTTAATAATGAACTGACCCACTCTCTCTGTCACTGCAGTTTAATAATGAACTGACCCACTCTCTCTATCACTGCAGTGTAATAATGAACTGACCCACTCTCTCTATCACTGCAGTGTAATAATGAACTGACCCACTCTCTCTATCACTGCAGTTTAATAATGAACTGACCCACTCTCTCTATCACTGCAGTGTAATAATGAACTGACCCACTCTCTCTATCACTGCAGTGTAATAATGAACTGACCCACTCTCTCTATCACTGCAGTTTAATAATGAACTGACCCACTCTCTCTATCACTGCAGTGTAATAATGAACTGACCCACTCTCTCTATCACTGCAGTTTAATAATGAGCTGACCCACTCTCTCTATCACTGCAGTGTAATAATGAACTGACCCACTCTCTCTATCACTGCAGTTTAATAATGAACTGACCCACTCTCTCTATCACTGCAGTGTAATAATGAACTGACCCACTCTCTCTATTACTGCAGTGTAATAATGAACTGACCCACTCTCTCTATCACTGCAGTGTAATAATGAACTGACCCACTCTCTCTATCACTGCAGTTTAATAATGAACTGACCCACTCTCTCTATCACTGCAGTTTAATAATGAACTGACCCACTCTCTCTATCACTGCAGTTTAATAATGAACTGACCCACTCTCTCTATCACTGCAGTTTAATAATGAACTGACCCACTCTCTCTATCACTGCAGTGTAATAATGAACTGACCCACTCTCTCTATCACTGCAGTTTAATAATGAACTGACCCACTCTCTCTATCACTGCAGTGTAATAATGAACTGACCCACTCTCTATCACTGCAGTGTAATAATGAACTGACCCACTCTCTCTATCACTGCAGTGTAATAATGAACTGACCCACTCTCTCTATCACTGCAGTGTAATAATGAACTGACCCACTCTCTCTATCACTGCAGTTTAATAATGAACTGACCCACTCTCTCTATCACTGCAGTTTAATAATGAACTGACCCACTCTCTCTATCACTGCAGTGTAATAATGAACTGACCCACTCTCTCTATCACTGCAGTTTAATAATGAACTGACCCACTCTCTCTATCACTGCAGTGTAATAATGAACTGACCCACTCTCTCTATCACTGCAGTGTAATAATGAACTGACCCACTCTCTCTATCACTGCAGTGTAATAATGAACTGACCCACTCTCTCTATCACTGCAGTTTAATAATGAACTGACCCACTCTCTCTATCACTGCAGTTTAATAATGAACTGACCCACTCTCTCTATCACTGCAGTGTAATAATGAACTGACCCACTCTCTCTATCACTGCAGTTTAATAATGAACTGACCCACTCTCTCTATCACTGCAGTGTAATAATGAACTGACCCACTCTCTCTATCACTGCAGTTTAATAATGAACTGACCCACTATCTCTATCACTGCAGTTTAATAATGAACTGACCCACTCTCTCTATCACTGCAGTGTAATAATGAACTGACCCACTCTCTCTATCACTGCAGTGAAATAATGAACTGACCCACTCTCTCTGTCACTGCAGTGTAATAATGAACTGACCCACTCTCTCTATCACTGCAGTGTAATAATGAACTGACCCACTCTCTCTATCACTGCAGAGTAATAATGAACTGACCCACTCTCTCTATCACTGCAGTGTAATAATGAACTGACCCACTCTCTCTATCACTGCAGTGTAATAATGAACTGACCCACTCTCTCTATCACTGCAGTGTAATAATGAACTGACCCACTCTCTCTATCACTGCAGTGTAATAATGAACTGACCCACTCTCTCTATCACTGCAGTGTAATAATGAACTGACCCACTCTCTCTGTCACTGCAGTGTAATAATGAACTGACCCACTCTCTCTATCACTGCAGTGTAATAATGAACTGACCCACTCTCTCTATCACTGCAGTGTAATAATGAACTGACCCACTCTCTCTATCACTGCAGTGTAATAATGAACTGACCCACTCTCTCTATCACTGCAGTTTAATAATGAACTGACCCACTCTCTCTATCACTGCAGTGTAATAATAAACTGGCCCACTCTCTCTATCACTGCAGTTTAATAATGAACTGACCCACTCTCTCTATCACTGCAGTGTAATAATGAACTGACCCACTCTCTCTATCACTGCATTGTAATAATGAACTGACCCACTCTCTCTATCACTGCAGTGTAATAATGAACTGACCCACTCTCTCTATCACTGCAGTTTAATAATGAAATGACCCACTCTCTCTATCACTGCAGTTTAATAATGAACTGACCCACTCTCTCTATCACTGCAGTGTAATAATGAACTGACCCACTCTCTCTATCACTGCAGTTTAATAATGAACTGACCCACTCTCTCTATCACCGCAGTGTAATAATGAACTGACCCACTCTCTCTATCACTGCAGTGTAATAATGAACTGACCCACTCTCTCTATCACTGCAGTTTAATAATGAGCTGACCCACTCTCTCTATCACTGCAGTGTAATAATGAACTGACCCACTCTCTCTATCACTGCAGTTTAATAATGAACTGACCCCTCTCTCTATCACTGCAGTGTAATAATGAACTGACCCACTCTCTCTATTACTGCAGTGTAATAATGAACTGACCCACTCTCTCTATCACTGCAGTGTAATAATGAACTGACCCACTCTCTCTATCACTGCAGTTTAATAATGAACTGACCCACTCTCTCTATCACTGCAGTTTAATAATGAACTGACCCACTCTCTCTATCACTGCAGTGTAATAATGAACTGACCCACTCTCTCTATCACTGCAGTTTAATAATGAACTGACCCACTCTCTCTATCACTGCAGTGTAATAATGAACTGACCCACTCTCTATCACTGCAGTGTAATAATGAACTGACCCACTCTCTCTATCACTGCAGTGTAATAATGAACTGACCCACTCTCTCTATCACTGCAGTGTAATAATGAACTGACCCACTCTCTATCACTGCAGTGTAATAATGAACTGACCCACTCTCTCTATCACTGCAGTGTAATAATGAACTGACCCACTCTCTCTATCACTGCAGTGTAATAATGAACTGACCCACTCTCTCTATCACTGCAGTTTAATAATGAACTGACCCACTCTCTCTATCACTGCAGTTTAATAATGAACTGACCCACTCTCTCTATCACTGCAGTGTAATAATGAACTGACCCACTCTCTCTATCACTGCAGTTTAATAATGAACTGACCCACTCTCTCTATCACTGCAGTGTAATAATGAACTGACCCACTCTCTCTATCACTGCAGTGTAATAATGAACTGACCCACTCTCTCTATCACTGCAGTGTAATAATGAACTGACCCACTCTCTCTACCACTGCAGTTTAATAATGAAATGACCCACTCTCTCTATCACTGCAGTTTAATAATGAACTGACCCACTCTCTCTATCACTGCAGTGTAATAATGAACTGACCCACTCTCTCTATCACTGCAGTTTAATAATGAACTGACCCACTCTCTCTATCACTGCAGTGTAATAATGAACTGACCCACTCTCTCTATCACTGCAGTTTAATAATGAACTGACCCACTATCTCTATCACTGCAGTTTAATAATGAACTGACCCACTCTCTCTATCACTGCAGTGTAATAATGAACTGACCCACTCTCTCTATCACTGCAGTGAAATAATGAACTGACCCACTCTCTCTGTCACTGCAGTGTAATAATGAACTGACCCACTCTCTCTATCACTGCAGTGTAATAATGAACTGACCCACTCTCTCTATCACTGCAGAGTAATAATGAACTGACCCACTCTCTCTATCACTGCAGTGTAATAATGAACTGACCCACTCTCTCTATCACTGCAGTGTAATAATGAACTGACCCACTCTCTATCACTGCAGTGTAATAATGAACTGACCCACTCTCTCTATCACTGCAGTGTAATAATGAACTGACCCACTCTCTCTGTCACTGCAGTGTAATAATGAACTGACCCACTCTCTCTATCACTGCAGTGTAATAATGAACTGACCCACTCTCTCTATCACTGCAGTGTAATAATGAACTGACCCACTCTCTCTATCACTGCAGTTTAATAATGAACTGACCCACTCTCTCTATCACTGCAGTGTAATAATGAACTGACCCACTCTCTCTATCACTGCAGTTTAATAATGAACTGACCCACTCTCTCTATCACTGCAGTGTAATAATGAACTGACCCACTCTCTCTATCACTGCAGTGTAATAATGAACTGACCCACTCTCTCTATCACTGCAGTTTAATAATGAAATGACCCACTCTCTCTATCACTGCAGTTTAATAATGAACTGACCCACTCTCTCTATCACTGCAGTGTAATAATGAACTGACCCACTCTCTCTATCACTGCAGTTTAATAATGAACTGACCCACTCTCTCTATCACCGCAGTGTAATAATGAACTGACCCACTCTCTCTATCACTGCAGTGTAATAATGAACTGACCCACTCTCTCTATCACTGCAGTTTAATAATGAACTGACCCACTCTCTCTATCACTGCAGTGTAATAATGAACTGACCCACTCTCTCTATCACTGCAGTTTAATAATGAACTGACCCACTCTCTCTATCACTGCAGTGTAATAATGAACTGACCCACTCTCTCTATTACTGCAGTGTAATAATGAACTGACCCACTCTCTCTATCACTGCAGTGTAATAATGAACTGACCCACTCTCTCTATCACTGCAGTTTAATAATGAACTGACCCACTCTATCACTGCAGTTTAATAATGAACTGACCCACTCTCTATCACTGCAGTGTAATAATGAACTGACCCACTCTCTCTATCACTGCAGTTTAATAATGAACTGACCCACTCTCTCTATCACTGCAGTGTAATAATGAACTGACCCACTCTCTATCACTGCAGTGTAATAATGAACTGACCCACTCTCTCTATCACTGCAGTGTAATAATGAACTGACCCACTCTCTCTATCACTGCAGTGTAATAATGAACTGACCCACTCTCTATCACTGCAGTGTAATAATGAACTGACCCACTCTCTCTATCACTGCAGTGTAATAATGAACTGACCCACTCTCTCTATCACTGCAGTTTAATAATGAACTGACCCACTCTCTCTATCACTGCAGTTTAATAATGAACTGACCCACTCTCTCTATCACTGCAGTGTAATAATGAACTGACCCACTCTCTCTATCACTGCAGTGTAATAATGAACTGACCCACTCTCTCTATCACTGCAGTTAATAATGAACTGACCCACTCTCTCTATCACTGCAGTGTAATAATGAACTGACCCACTCTCTCTATCACTGCAGTGTAATAATGAACTGACCCACTCTCTCTATCACTGCAGTGTAATAATGAACTGACCCACTCTCTCTACCACTGCAGTTTAATAATGAAATGACCCACTCTCTCTATCACTGCAGTTTAATAATGAACTGACCCACTCTCTCTATCACTGCAGTGTAATAATGAACTGACCCACTCTCTCTATCACTGCAGTTTAATAATGAACTGACCCACTCTCTCTATCACTGCAGTGTAATAATGAACTGACCCACTCTCTCTATCACTGCAGTTTAATAATGAACTGACCCACTATCTCTATCACTGCAGTTTAATAATGAACTGACCCACTCTCTCTATCACTGCAGTGTAATAATGAACTGACCCACTCTCTCTATCACTGCAGTTTGATAATGAACTGACCCACTCTCTCTGTCACTGCAGTGTAATAATGAACTGACCCACTCTCTCTATCACTGCAGTGTAATAATGAACTGACCCACTCTCTCTATCACTGCAGAGTAATAATGAACTGACCCACTCTCTCTATCACTGCAGTGTAATAATGAACTGACCCACTCTCTCTATCACTGCAGTGTAATAATGAATGATCACAGTGTAATAATGAACTGACCCACTCTCTCTATCACTGCAGTGTAATAATGAACTGACCCACTCTCTCTGTCACTGCAGTGTAATAATGAACTGACCCACTCTCTCTATCACTGCAGTGTAATAATGAACTGACCCACTCTCTCTATCACTGCAGTGTAATAATGAACTGACCCACTCTCTCTATCACTGCAGTGTAATAATGAACTGACCCACTCTCTCTATCACTGCAGTTTAATAATGAACTGACCCACTCTCTCTATCACTGCAGTGTAATAATGAACTGACCCACTCTCTCTATCACTGCAGTTTAATAATGAACTGACCCACTCTCTCTATCACTGCAGTGTAATAATGAACTGACCCACTCTCTCTATCACTGCATTGTAATAATGAACTGACCCACTCTCTCTATCACTGCAGTGTAATAATGAACTGACCCACTCTCTCTATCACTGCAGTTTAATAATGAAATGACCCACTCTCTCTATCACTGCAGTTTAATAATGAACTGACCCACTCTCTCTATCACTGCAGTGTAATAATGAACTGACCCACTCTCTCTATCACTGCAGTTTAATAATGAACTGACCCACTCTCTCTATCACCGCAGTGTAATAATGAACTGACCCACTCTCTCTCTATCACTGCAGTGTAATAATGAACTGACCCACTCTCTCTGTCACTGCAGTGTAATAATTAACTGACCCACTCTCTCTGTCACTGCAGTGTAATAATGAACTGACCCACTCTCTCTATCGCTGCAGTTTAATAATGAACTGACCCACTCTCTCTATCACTGCAGTTTAATAATGAACTGACCCACTCTCTCTATCACTGCAGTGTAATAATGAACTGACCCACTCTCTCTATCACTGCAGTTTAATAATGAACTGACCCACTCTCTCTATCACTGCAGTTTAATAATGAACTGACCCACTCTCTCTATCACTGCAGTGTAATAATGAACTGACCCACTCTCTCTATCACTGCAGTTTAATAATGAACTGACCCACTCTCTCTATCACTGCAATTTAATAATGAACTGACCCACTCTCTCTATCACTGCAGTGTAATAATGAACTGACCCACTCTCTCTATCACTGCAGTGTAATAATGAACTGACCCACTCTCTCTATCACTGCAGTGTAATAATGAACTGACCCACTCTCTCTATCACTGCAGTGTAATAATGAACTGACCCACTCTCTGATCACTGCAGTTTAATAATGAACTGACCCACTCTCTCTATCACTGCAGTGTAATAATGAACTGACCCTCTCTCTATCACTGCAGTGTAATAATGAACTGACTCTCTCTATCACTGCAGTGTAATAATGAACTGACCCACTCTCTCTATCACTGCAGTTTAATAATGAACTGACCCACTCTCTCTATCACTGCAGTTTATCACTGCAGTTTAATAATGAACTGACCCACTCTCTCTATCACTGCAGTGTAATAATGAACTGACCCACTCTCTCTATCACTGCAGTGTAATAATGAACTGACCCACTCTCTCTATCACTGCAGTTTAATAATGAACTGACCCACTCTCTCTATCACTGCAGTGTAATAATGAACTGACCCACTCTCTCTATCACTGCAGTTTAATAATGAACTGACCCACTCTCTCTATCACTGCAGTGTAATAATGAACTGACCCACTCTCTCTATCACTGCAGTTTAATAATGAACTGACCCACTCTCTCTATCACTGCAGTTTAATAATGAACTGAACCACTCTCTCTATCACTGCAGTGTAATAATGAACTGACCCACTCTCTCTATCACTGCAGTGAAATAATGAACTGACCCACTCTCTATCACTGCAGTGTAATAATGAACTGACCCACTCTCTCTATCACTGCAGTTTAATAATGAACTGACCCACTATCTCTATCACTGCAGTTTAATAATGAACTGACCCACTCTCTCTATCACTGCAGTGTAATAATGAACTGACCCACTCTCTCTATCACTGCAGTTTGATAATGAACTGACCCACTCTCTCTGTCACTGCAGTGTAATAATGAACTGACCCACTCTCTCTATCACTGCAGTGTAATAATGAACTGACCCACTCTCTCTATCACTGCAGTGTAATAATGAACTGACCCACTCTCTCTATCACTGCAGTGTAATAATGAAATGATCACTGCAGTGTAATAATGAACTGACCCACTCTCTATCACTGCAGTGTAATAATGAACTGACCCACTCTCTCTATCACTGCAGTGTAATAATGAACTGACCCACTCTCTCTGTCACTGCAGTGTAATAATGAACTGACCCACTCTCTCTATCACTGCAGTGTAATAATGAACTGACCCACTCTCTCTATCACTGCAGTGTAATAATGAACTGACCCACTCTCTATCACTGCAGTTTAATAATGAACTGACCCACTCTCTCTATCACTGCAGTGTAATAATGAACTGACCCACTCTCTCTATCACTGCAGTTTAATAATGAACTGACCCACTCTCTCTATCACTGCAGTGTAATAATGAACTGACCCACTCTCTCTATCACTGCAGTGTAATAATGAACTGACCCACTCTCTCTATCACTGCAGTTTAATAATGAACTGACCCACTCTCTCTATCACTGCAGTTTAATAATGAACTGACCCACTCTCTCTATCACTGCAGTGTAATAATGAACTGACCCACTCTCTCTATCACTGCAGTTTAATAATGAACTGACCCACTCTCTCTATCACCGCAGTGTAATAATCTGACCCACTCTCTATCACTGCAGTGTAATAATGAACTGATCCACTCTCTATCACTGCAGTGTAATAATGAACTGACCCACTCTCTCTATCACTGCAGTTTAATAATGAACTGACCCACTCTCTCTATCACTGCAGTTTATCACTGCAGTTTAATAATGAAATGACCCACTCTCTCTATCACTGCAGTTTCATAATGAACTGATCCACTCTCTATCACTGCAGTGTAATAATGAACTGACCCACTCTCTCTATCACTGCAGTTTAATAATGAATTGACCCACTCTCTCTATCACTGCAGTTTATCACTGCAGTTTAATAATGAACTGACCCACTCTCTCTATCACTGCAGTTTAATAATGAACTGACCCACTCTCTATCACTGCAGTGTAATAATGAACTGACCCACTCTCTCTATCACTGCAGTTTAATAATGAACTGACCCACTCTCTCTATCACTGCAGTGTAATAATGAACTGACCCACTCTCTATCACTGCAGTGTAATAATGAACTGACCCACTCTCTCTATCACTGCAGTGTAATAATGAACTGACCCACTCTCTCTATCACTGCAGTGTAATAATGAACTGACCCACTCTCTCTATCACTGCAGTTTAATAATGAACTGACCCACTCTCTCTATCACTGCAGTTTAATAATGAACTGACCCACTCTCTCTATCACTGCAGTGTAATAATGAACTGACCCACTCTCTCTATCACTGCAGTTTAATAATGAACTGACCCACTCTCTCTATCACTGCAGTGTAATAATGAACTGACCCACTCTCTCTATCACTGCAGTGTAATAATGAACTGACCCACTCTCTCTATCACTGCAGTTTAATAATGAACTGACCCACTCTCTCTATCACTGCAGTTTAATAATGAACTGACCCACTCTCTCTATCTGACCCACTCTCTATCACTGCAGTGTAATAATGAACTGACCCACTCTCTCTATCACTGCAGTTTAATAATGAACTGACTCTCTATCACTGCAGTGTAATAATGAACTGACCCACTCTCTCTATCACTGCAGTTTAATAATGAACTGACCCACTATCTCTATCACTGCAGTTTAATAATGAACTGACCCACTCTCTCTATCACTGCAGTGTAATAATGAACTGACCCACTCTCTCTATCACTGCAGTGTAATAATGAACTGACCCACTCTCTCTATCACTGCAGTGTAATAATGAACTGACCCACTCTCTCTATCACTGCAGTGTAATAATGAACTGACCCACTCTCTCTATCACTGCAGTGTAATAATGAACTGACCCACTCTCTCTATCACTGCAGTGTAATAATGAACTGACCCACTCTCTCTATCACTGCAGTGTAATAATGAACTGACCCACTCTCTCTATCACTGCAGTGTAATAATGAACTGACCCACTCTCTCTATCACTGCAGTGTAATAATGAACTGACCCACTCTCTCTATCACTGCAGTGTAATAATGAACTGACCCACTCTCTCTATCACTGCAGTGTAATAATGAACTGACCCACTCTCTCTATCACTGCAGTGTAATAATGAACTGACCCACTCTCTCTATCACTGCAGTTTAATAATGAACTGACCCACTCTCTCTATCACTGCAGTGTAATAATGAACTGACCCACTCTCTATCACTGCAGTTTAATAATGAACTGACCCACTCTCTCTATCACTGCAGTGTAATAATGAACTGACCCACTCTCTCTATCACTGCATTGTAATAATGAACTGACCCACTCTCTCTATCACTGCAGTGTAATAATGAACTGACCCACTCTCTCTATCACTGCAGTTTAATAATGAAATGACCCACTCTCTCTATCACTGCAGTTTAATAATGAACTGACCCACTCTCTCTATCACTGCAGTGTAATAATGAACTGACCCACTCTCTCTATCACTGCAGTTTAATAATGAACTGACCCACTCTCTCTATCACCGCAGTGTAATAATGAACTGACCCACTCTCTCTCTATCACTGCAGTGTAATAATGAACTGACCCACTCTCTCTGTCACTGCAGTGTAATAATTAACTGACCCACTCTCTCTGTCACTGCAGTGTAATAATGAACTGACCCACTCTCTCTATCGCTGCAGTTTAATAATGAACTGACCCACTCTCTCTATCACTGCAGTTTAATAATGAACTGACCCACTCTCTCTATCACTGCAGTGTAATAATGAACTGACCCACTCTCTCTATCACTGCAGTTTAATAATGAACTGACCCACTCTCTCTATCACTGCAGTTTAATAATGAACTGACCCACTCTCTCTATCACTGCAGTGTAATAATGAACTGACCCCTCTCTCTATCACTGCAGTTTAATAATGAACTGACCCACTCTCTCTATCACTGCAATTTAATAATGAACTGACCCCTCTCTCTATCACTGCAGTGTAATAATGAACTGACCCACTCTCTCTATCACTGCAGTGTAATAATGAACTGACCCACTCTCTCTATCACTGCAGTGTAATAATGAACTGACCCACTCTCTATCACTGCAGTGTAATAATGAACTGACCCACTCTATCACTGCAGTGTAATAATGAACTGACCCACTCTCTCTATCACTGCAGTTTAATAATGAACTGACCCACTCTCTCTGTCACTGCAGTGTAATAATGAACTGACCCACTCTCTCTATCACTGCAGTGTAGTAATGAACTGACCCACTCTCTCTATCACTGCAGTGTAATAATGAACTGACCCACTCTCTCTATCACTGCAGTGTAATAATGAACTGACCCACTCTCTCTATCACTGCAGTTTAATAATGAACTGACCCACTCTCTCTATCACTGCAGTTTAATAATGAACTGGCCCACTCTCTATCACTGCAGTTTAATAATGAACTGACCCACTCTCTCTATCACTGCAGTGTAATAATGAACTGACCCACTCTCTCTATCACTGCATTGTAATAATGAACTGACCCACTCTCTCTATCACTGCAGTGTAATAATGAACTGACCCACTCTCTCTATCACTGCAGTTTAATAATGAAATGACCCACTCTCTCTATCACTGCAGTTTAATAATGAACTGACCCACTCTCTCTATCACTGCAGTGTAATAATGAACTGACCCTCTCTCTATCACTGCAGTTTAATAATGAACTGACCCACTCTCTCTATCACTGCAGTGTAATAATGAACTGACCCACTCTCTCTCTATCACTGCAGTGTAATAATGAACTGACCCACTCTCTCTGTCACTGCAGTGTAATAATTAACTGACCCACTCTCTCTGTCACTGCAGTGTAATAATGAACTGACCCACTCTCTCTATCACTGCAGTTTAATAATGAACTGACCCACTCTCTCTATCACTGCAGTTTAATAATGAACTGACCCACTCTCTCTATCACTGCAGTTTCATAATGAACTGATCCACTCTCTATCACTGCAGTGTAATAATGAACTGACCCACTCTCTCTATCACTGCAGTTTAATAATGAACTGACCCACTCTCTCTATCACTGCAGTTTATCACTGCAGTTTAATAATGAACTGACCCACTCTCTCTATCACTGCAGTGTAATAATGAACTGACCCACTCTCTCTATCACTGCAGTGTAATAATGAACTGACCCACTCTCTCTATCACTGCAGTTTAATAATGAACTGACCCACTCTCTCTATCACTGCAGTTTAATAATGAACTGACCCACTCTCTCTATCACTGCAGTTTAATAATGAACTGACCCACTCTCTCTATCACTGCAGTGTAATAATGAACTGACCCACTCTCTCTATCACTGCAGTGTAATAATGAACTGACCCACTCTCTCTATCACTGCAGTGTAATAATGAACTGACCCACTCTCTCTATCACTGCAGTTTAATAATGAACTGACCCACTCTCTCTATCACTGTAATTTAATAATGAACTGACCCACTCTCTCTATCACTGCAGTTTAATAATGAACTGACCCACTCTCTCTATCACTGCAGTGTAATAATGAACTGACCCACTCTCTCTATCACTGCAGTGTAATAATGAACTGACCCACTCTCTCTATCACTGCAGTTTAATAATGAACTGACCCACTCTCTCTATCACTGCAGTGTAATAATGAACTGACCCACTCTCTCTATCACTGCAGTTTAATAATGAACTGACCCACTCTCTCTATCACTGCAGTGTAATAATGAACTGACCCACTCTCTCTATCACTGCAGTTTAATAATGAACTGACCCACTCTCTCTATCGCTGCAGTTTAATAATGAACTGAACCACTCTCTCTATCACTGCAGTGTAATAATGAACTGACCCACTCTCTCTATCACTGCAGTGAAATAATGAACTGACCCACTCTCTCTGTCACTGCAGTGTAATAATGAACTGACCCACTCTCTCTATCACTGCAGTGTAATAATGAACTGACCCACTCTCTCTATCACTGCAGTGTAATAATGAACTGACCCACTCTCTCTATCACTGCAGTGTAATAATGAACTGACCCACTCTCTCTATCACTGCAGTGTAATAATGAACTGACCCACTCTCTCTATCACTGCAGTGTGATAATGAACTGACCCACTCTCTCTATCACTGCAGTGTAATAATGAACTGACCCACTCTCTCTATCACTGCAGTGTAATAATGAACTGACCCACTCTCTCTATCACTGCAGTGTAATAATGAACTGACCCACTCTCTCTGTCACTGCAGTGTAATAATGAACTGACCCACTCTCTGTCACTGCAGTGTAATAATGAACTGACCCACTCTCTCTATCACTGCAGTGTAATAATGAACTGACCAACTCTCTCTGTCACTGCAGTGTAATAATGAACTGACCCACTCTCTCTATCACTGCAGTTTAATAATGAACGGACCCACTCTCTCTATCACTGCAGTGTAATAATGAACTGACCCACTCTCTCTATCACTGCAGTGTAATAATGAACTGACCCACTCTCTCTATCACTGCAGTTTGATAATGAACTGACCCACTCTCTCTATCACTGCAGTTTAATAATGAACTGACCCACTCTCTCTATCACTGCAGTTTAATAATGAACTGACCCACTCTCTCTATCACTGCAGTTAATCACTGCAGTTTAATAATGAACTGACCAACTCTCTCTATCACTGCAGTTTAATAATGAACTGACCCACTCTCTCTATCACTGCAGTTTAGTAATGAAATGACCCACTCTCTCTATCACTGCAGTTTCATAATGAACTGATCCACTCTCTATCACTGCAGTGTAATAATGAACTGATCCACTCTCTATCACTGCAGTGTAATAATGAACTGACCCACTCTCTCTATCACTGCAGTTTAATAATGAACTGACCCACTCTCTCTATCACTGCAGTTTAATAATGAACTGACCCACTCTCTCTATCACTGCAGTTTAATAATGAACTGACCCACTCTCTCTATCACTGCAGTTTAATAATGAACTGACCCACTCTCTCTATCACTGCAGTTTAATAATGAACTGATCCACTCTCTCTATCACTTCAGTGTAATAATGAACTGACCCACTCTCTCTATCACTGCAGTTTCATAATGAACTGACCCACTCTCTCTATCACTGCAGTGTAATAATGAACTGACCCACTCTCTCTATCACTGCAGTTTCATAATGAACTGACCCACTCTCTCTATCACTTCAGTGTAATAATGAACTGACCCACTCTCTCTATCACTGCAGTTTAATAATGCACTGATCCACTCTCTCTGTCACTGCAGTGTAATAATGAACTGACCCACTCTCTCTATCACTGCAGTTTAATAATGAACTGATCCACTCTCTCTATCACTGCAGTTTAATAAACAGATTCAGACCTCGTGTCAGGAAATGATTTAGTAGTTGAAGCACGGATGTGTCCCAAAACCCATTCAAATTGTGAGCAATACATTTCCACTTTCTGTTGAATTTCATATCTTACGTAAACTAAACGGTATCACGACAAGTTCATGGTTACGGCTGGGATTTAGATTTGTTTGACCCTCGCGTCGCATCTGTATGCGTAAAAAAGATTGAGAAGGTGAGGAAAGCACAGTGAACAGTGCCTGTGTGAGTCTGAAAGTGTGTTGAATAAAGATGATAAGCTCAGTTGTGTTCTGCAGGTCAGCCGGTTACCTGTGGAGAGCTGTGGCCAGTACACCACCTGTAAAACCTGTCTGGGCTCTGGAGACCCCCACTGTGGATGGTGTGTACTTCACAACAAGTAAGTGGCTCACTTTACATATGCTCTTATCTTCTCTGTGGGTAGCTTAACTTATTGGGAAAACAAATAGCGTGGTTGTTTTAGTGTGATCAAGTTGCCTCAGTCGATACCAACTATATGAGAATGAATTGATTCCTGAGCGACTGCACAGATTTCCAAGGTGACATTTTGATACCAATCAAAGGGAGAATAAAATGGGCTCTGTTAAAAATCAGGAGGCCAGATGCTGTTGCAAAGTAGCAGTAATACATCTGGTAGATGCTGAACTTTTAATGGACCACTGAGAGGTTCGGGGTTCAGCCAAACTAGTGGGAAGCTGCGTGCTGTTACCCAGTCCACCTGGTCCGCTCCACACAGGAAATGACAGGTGACAGCTGCCCCAAATGTGCTCCTTCCTGTTGACCCTTTTGGGCTGACCCTTAGGCAGCAGCTGGTAGGTCGGAGCTGAGGAAATGTCTGGATATTGCTGGCCCTCTGCCACTCCTCCCTCACTCCCTCACTTGTCATCAGGCACATTTTTCCTCCAGTCCCACTGTAAATGAATTGGCTGGGAACATCATGAGAGAGTGCTGTGTCCTGTCACGGGGGAGAAGGGAAGCCTGAGAAGGGGGAAGCATGTGTGGCTGTATAGTGTACCCTTTATCGAGTGTAATGGCCACAATATGGAGGGGTTTTCTCTGACATAGGCCATGATTAATGGAAAAACAAAGTAACTCTAAAGGTAGGGAAATAAAGGGGACAGGAAATTGAAGCACATGCCTTTTAAACAGCAAGCTATGGGTTTTATATGAATTATAGAAAGTCCTGAAATTGTTTCATTATGTGACATTTCTCACACCAAGGCCTGGTGTCAGCAGTCCAATGTTTCCCCTGTGTTGCATATCTAGATAATGTTCAGAGGTAGATTAAAATATTTTTCTGAGCCTAGGACCTCAATGACGACCATTGTGGAATTTTCATTCAGTCCTTTATCAAGATAACAATATTTAATTAAGATTATAATCTGGGACTGATAATGGAATAATTTGCATAGATATTTGCCAAACTAGTTTGAAAATGATATTTCTCTGCATGGCAATGCAGTATTCCGCGCAAATGTTTTTTTTTTTTACACAAACTTGTGACAACCACTGCACATCACAATTAGTGTGAGATCAGGCAAAGTGATGAGAAGATTGAATGGCTAAATTGTACCCGATTCACATGTCAAACCTCTGTTCCTCTCTGGTGAAGCGACATCCCAGAGTGACACAATCCTCTTCTATTTCCATCCTCTCCGGTTCGGCACCTTTATGTGGCTTCAACCTGCTGTCTGTCTGTCAGGTTGCCTGTCTGTCTGTCTGTCTGTCTGTCTGTCTGTCTGTCTGTCTGTCTGTCTGTCTGTCTGTCTGTCTGTCAGGTTGTCTGTCTGTCTGTCAAGCTGTCTGTCAGGCTGTCTGTCAGGCTGTATGTCTGTCTGTCAGGTTGCCTGTCTGTCTGTCAGGTTGCCTGTCTGTCTGTCAGGCTGTCTGTCTGTCTGTCAGGCTGTCTGTCTGTCTGTCTGTCAAGCTGTCTGTCTGGCTGTCTGTCAGGCTGTATGTCTGTCTGTCAGGTTGCCTGTCAGGCTATATGTCAAGCTGTCTGTCTGTCTGTCTGTCTGTCTGTCTGTCTGTCTGTCAGGCTGTCAGGCTGTATGTCTGTCTGTCAAGCTGTCTGTCAGGCTGTATGTCAGGCTCTCTGTTTTTTCTGTCTGTATGTCTACTTGAACCCCTCTGATGCTTAAACAGAGAAAGAAAGGGATGTTTATTGAGTCAGTTGAGATGGGTGACATTCGTTCTGTGGGACAACACACACACTCAGGTCAGGTCACATGATCAGTGGAATCTGAATGTTGGGGCTCATGAGAAACAGAGAGCAGGGTATTGTTCATCCTAGCAAGATGCAGGCCAGGCAACCTCAGACTGCTCATTCATGTACAGGCGCGAGCTCAAATTACTCCAATGACTTGCTTCCATGGACCACAATGGGCATCTCCTATTCAACCCCAGTCAATGAGCCACGTTTTCAGACAGCACACACTTTACTTGGTGCTTAACTTTAGATTGTGTTTCATTTTTGGGGGTTTCTGACCGGACTACTAAAACTCAATGTGGTTTCTTCAATATCTTCGATATGACCTTTTCTAGGCCAGTGGATGTGGTCACAGGTCCTGAAATGAAACTAATAATATACTGACTTTTGTAAAGCATACTGACCTTTATGATTCCTGTGGGGATATATCTTTTTGCCCATGAGGAGCCACTTCAGTGGAGTTACATTAAACAGTAATGCCAGGGGGGTGTGGTCCAACTGCCTGACATTGCCAAGGTGCGGACATTTCTCTCTCAGGCGGATACAGAGAGACTCATCCATTATTTTATTTCAAGCAGGTTTGACTACTGTAATGCTCTCCTGTCTGGTCTACCCAAGAAAGCCATTGATCAACTGCAAAACATACAGAATGCTGCAGCTTGGCTACTGACCAAGACCAGACGACGAGCACACGTTACACTGAAGTTTTTTTAACTGGTTGACTGTGAGTTTTAGAATTAATTTTAGGATTATTCTGTTGGTTTTTTAATCAATCCATGATTGTGCACCCCAACACATCAGACATGCTTTTAAGTTCTGTATCCAGTAGGTCCCTCGGGTTCTCTGGCCTTTTAACTATCCCAAAGTCCAGGACCAAGAGGCATGGAGAGACAGCCTTTTAACTATCCCAAAGTCTAGGACCAAGAGGCATGGAGAGACAGCCTTTTAACTATCCCAAAGCCTAGGACCAAGAGGCATGGAGAGACAGCCTTTTAACTATCCCAAAGTCTAGGACCAAGAGGCATGGAGAGACAGCCTTTTAACTATCCCAAAGTCTAGGACCAAGAGGCATGGAGAGACAGCCTTTTAACTATCCCAAAGTCTAGGACCAAGAGGCATGGAGAGACAGCCTTTTAACTATCCCAAAGTCTAGGACCAAGAGGCATGGAGAGACAGCCTTTTAACTATCCCAAAGCCTAGGACCAAGAGGCATGGAGAGACAGCCTTTTAACTATCCCAAAGCCTAGGACCAAGAGGCATGGAGAGACAGCCTTTTAACTATCCCAAAGCCTAGGATCAAGAGGCATGTAGAGACAGCCTTTTAACTATCCCAAAGTCTAGGACCAAGAGGCATGGAGAGACAGCCTTTAACTATCCCAAAGCCTAGGACCAAGAGGCATGAGGAGACAGCCTTTTAACTATCTCAAAGCCCAGGACCAAGTGGCATGGAGAGACAGCCTTTTAACTATCCCAACGCCTAGGACCAAGAGGCATGGAGAGACAGCCTTTTAACTATCCCAAAGCCTAGGACCAAGAGGCATGTAGAGACAGCCTTTTAACTATCCCAAAGCCTAGGACCAAGTGGCATGGAGAGACAGCCTTTTAACTATCCCAAAGCCTAGGACCAAGAGGCATGGAGAGACAGCCTTTTAACTATCCCAAAGCCTAGGACCAAGAGGCATGGAGAGACAGCCTTTTAACTATCCCAAAGCCTAGGACCAAGAGGCATGGAGAGGCAGCCTTTAGTTACTACAGTATGACCCCAGCCTCTGGAAAAGCCTGCCAGAGAACCTGAGGGGAGCCCAAACTGTGGAACTATTTCAAAGAGATCTTAAAACACTTTTTTTTTGCTTTGATTTTCCTCGGGGTGCTTTTTAGTTGTTCAGTTTGTGTCATTCTTTAGTTTTTTGTGTTGTAAATATTTCACCTTTTATTTCATTGTTTTTCATTTATTTTATTTCCTGTAAAGCACATTGCATTGCATTCCATGTCTGTATAAATAAAGCTCTATAAATGTGCTGTATAAATAAAGCTCTATAAATGTGCTGTATAAATAAAGCTCTGTAAATGTGCTGTATAAATATAGCTCTATAAATGTGCTGTATAAATAAAGCTTGATTTGATAAATAAAGCTTGGTTTGGTATATGGCCAATATACCACGGCTCAGGGCTGTTCTTAGGCACAAAGCGTAGTGCCTGGATACAGCCCTTAGTCGTGGTATATTGGCCATATGCCACAAACCCCCGAGGAGCCTTATTGCTATTATAAACTGGTTACCAGCATAATTACAACAGTAAACAAGTTTTTTGCATCATAGCCATGGTATATTGTCTGATTTTACCACAGCTTTCTGCCAATCAACATCCAGGACCCAAACGACCTGGTTTATAATTCAGTGTTTACCACAGATGTCTGCAATGGCCCCTTTCACCTCCTTGCTCTCATTTCACGGTTAGAGAGCTTTATTTTGGTACGTCGATGTGACATAACTCTCAAGACCTCGTTTAAATCACTTATCAATTTGAATGCACTGCCTGATTTATGACTTTTCATATGAAAGCTGTGGTGGGTGTCACCATGTGCTCCTCTCATCTGTAATATCTACATTTATCAAAGCACTTATCGCTTGTTGTGTTACTGTCTTGACACATATGGGAGTGATGCTCCGAAAAAAAGATTTGGGGAAATTTAGGGGGGTTGTTAAATCTTAATTCTTAATCTGTGTTGCCAGAGCTCCCCTTCCCTTGGGGAGATGGTTGCCATGAGGGATGGCTCTTAAAAAATACAAATAAAAGCCAAACACACTCTGGATTGGGAGACTAGCTTTGACCTGCTTCCTTTCTTTTACCTGTTGTTGTCTGGGCTTTGTCTGCTATTCCCCCGGGGCTCTTTAGCCTCTAGCCATCATGTTAGTGGAGCCAGGGTAGAGGAGGGAAAAAAATGAATGCACCCTGGGAAATGGTCTGTGTCCATGGCAACAACAGGAAACTGGAAGATGGACTTGCAGTGTGATTCAAATCAGGCTTATTTTGTGTATTTCTCTGCTACTGTATCTGTTGAGGGGGCCCTTGGTTAGAGTGTCTCGTGTCATTTATCTTGTGGAAACACCCCTTACTCAAGATACTTCATTAATGTTCTATAAACGATGAAACCTCGATGAAGCCTTCATTTAAATATAACTGTGATTGTCAGCGTATTCTTTTAATTAGAGCAACTTTTATTACACGAAACTAATGTTTGCTGTCTTGATAAATGTCTTTCTTAAATCCAGCATTTGCAGAACCCAAATGCACATTCTGAACATGTCTTTGAGGGACGGTGGTTCAGATGAACATGGTTGAAGGTTACAGTAAAAAGGACAGTAAAAATAAGTGACTGTCCTGTCAATATGGTTTCACCCCTTCAGCAGACTTGATCGTCTCTTGTGTCGTCTTTCTCACTAATCAAAGTCAACTAGATAATTAACCCAGACCCTTAGAGGCAGTTACGGCCCCACCCTCCCCAATATCAATTAATGTGCTCAATTGATCCTTGATCCTGTCTCTGTGTCCCAGTGCTTCCCAGTTAACCCCAACACTCCCATTTGAATGATGTAATGCCATTATCATTAGATCATTTACATGTGTTATGAAAGGCTTTTTTCTTCTGCTTTGTCCAATGAATGATTTGAACAAGGTGAATCTCTGCCTTTTAGAGTCTGAATCAACAGGGAGCTCTAAGCATAATGTGATTTAGACTATCGTGTGAACATATATTCTTGGATTCATTTGACTTTGAGGATACGTAATAAGGGCAGGGTAATAGAATTTGTGAAACCTGAAATGGTGAATTGCCGTAAGGAATGACTCAATTTGAACTGAGAAAAAAAAGTTTCAAAAAAAAGAACGCTAGTTGAAATGAAGTGATATGCTCAGCGTGATATGCTCACATTAGCCCTTTCTCTTAGGGTTAATGTGACCGCCCAATCTCCCGTTTCTCATCCACGTTCCTCAGGCCTCTAGCACCTTGCTACATTCTCCTCTGACAGTTTATAGCCCTATTTCACTTGATCATATATTACAGAGGCCTCATCACCTGCTAATTGAAGATGTGGTGAGTCCATTTTGTCCCCACAGAGAACAGAAGATGAACCTCACTAATGCAGGTCCTTGATCCCCTGACTTTCTCATGGCGTCATGGTGGGGCTGAGAGAGAGCGGGAGAGAGAGAGAGAGAGAGAGAGAGAGAGCGGGAGAGAGAGAGAGAGCGGGAGAGAGAGAGAGAGAGAGAGAGCCTTCACCCCAGGGGGACAACGTTTCACCATAAATCACATATCTGCCATTCCACTAGGAAGAGGCCTGCAGTGTAATTGAATGAAATCTAATTTCTGGGAACTGAAGGAGAAGATATGACAAAGCAACAGAAAGAATCCCAGTGATCTGAATGGTTGGTGGCTTGTGAGGAGACACCACAGTTCCACTTACTGTACAGAGAACAGTCTTGTCTGGTGCTAGGCCCTGCATTTTTAATTAAGCCTACCCCCATTCTGTCCCCAGACATATAGCTTTAATTAGAAGTAAACAAATCATTAATGGTGTGCTGCGTCTTGGGTGAAAAACAGCCCTGGAACTTCAGCGGCTTCTTAATTCTTTTAGAAGTGGTTCCTCTAAAGGAAAATAAAATAACTTTCCTTCCACAGACAATCCAAATTCAATTATCACACGCTTAAGTTGAATGGTAACCTTCAAATCACCATTTCTGCTTCACTGCTTCTGCTTTCTCACATTTAATTGCTTGTATAATATAAGTAGGCATGTGATACATTTCAGGCTTGTTTTTCTTGCCAGTATTTTTTCCATTGATGTTTATTTTTCCTTATATTACATTTTCATCACTTTATAGTATTTGATGTAATCGTTTTTGGTGATGGTGTTAATGGAGATTGTAGGGAAGTGGTGCTGTCATCCTCGACCCTGTTCTATCTGATACTCTGCTTTGCTCTGTCTGTCTCAATGTGAGATGATCCCTAGTCGTGTGCAGTAATATCCTGTGGCTTATTGGTTGGTGCATAAGCAGGAGTTTTTATTGGTGATAATCCTCAGCCACTTTCAGTGCAGCTGTCAAGCTTAAAGGAAAACTTCATCCAAAAGCTATCTTTTGGTATTTGTATCATTCGTCCATTTTTGATATAGTCCCAAAATGTTTTGGATGTCAGCAATCAAGTTTTCAAGATAAGTAAACATTCAAACAAGTCATCAAGATATATAACTTTCAAAATACAGAAATACAGTCTGTATGACTATTGAACCGAAACCAGAATATAGTTTTGGGGGTGGAATTTTCCTTTAAAGCGGCAATTAGCAGTCAAAACAATAAAGTTTTTCCCCCTGCCACTGAGGGATGGGGCTGGAGAAATACAACCATTCTCAAGTTCATAAACAGAGCTATTGATGAAAGGACTGACCATCCATGATATCAAAATGATATATTTGAGTCTCTAGAGTGCTTGTTTACATTTACATTGTTTACAATCATTGGAGTAAAACAAGCTTATATTTTGGGTTCTGATGGGGTACGACAGTTGAACTAAGCTCATGAGGCATTTGCAATTTATATTCTTCAAGATTCATTGGGTTTATATAATTAGTTTATAAGTTAATAAATGAATGTAGCGAAATGCAGATCGCCCCTTTAACCACTACACTGACAGTAACGCCATGTTTAACAAATGTGTTGCTGTTATAAATGTTTTAATATCAGGCTGCTCCTTAGAATCTGTTTGGAGAAAAATAGGACATTTTCTTCCACAGCAGAAAATAGCAGGTTTAAAACCACTTCAAGCGGAGATCCCGCTAACGGGATCAAATTCGACAACATCCGGTGAAATCTGAGGGCGCCAAATTCAAAATGCAAAATCGTGATATTAAACATTCATGAAAATACAAGTGTCATACATGATTCTTTAGTATAGCATCTTGGTAATCGAACTGCATTGTCAGATTTCAAAAAGGCTTTACGGCGAAAGCATAGCATTCGATTGTCTGAGGACAGCACCTCACATTAGCATATTTTTCAAACCAGCACAGGCGTCACGAAATAACAAATAGCGATAAAATAAATCACTTACTTTTGAATATCTTCCTCTGTTTGCAATCAAAAGGGTCCCAGCTAAATAATAAACATGCATACAAAGGATTCCAAAAATTTACCAGCAAAGTTCGTCCAAACGAGTCAATGTTTTTTATTAGCCCTCAGGTTGTCTAATATCTAAATAAATTATAATATTTCAGACGGAGATTACTATGGTCAATAGCAAAGGAAAAGAACAAAGAGCGCGCCCACGTTCACGCACTCAAAAGACTACTTTTGCCCCGGCGCTCAACTTGGAACGACTACAAATACATCTTCATTTTTTTTTTTTTAAACAAGCCTAAAACCTTGTATGAAGACTGACATCTACTGGAGACCATAGGAACTGCAATCTGGGAGGCGGAAATTAGATCTTTCAATAGCATTGCATTGGAAGTCATTCTGAGCTCAAAAAAAAAATATTCCTGGGTGGATTCTCCTCGGGTTTTCGCCTGCTATATCAATTATGTTATACTCACAGACATTATCTTAACAGTTTTATAAACTTCAGCGTGTTTTCTATCCAATTCTACCAATTACATACATATCCTAGCTTCTGGGCCTGAGTAACACGCAGTATACTTTGGGCACGTCAGACAGGCAGCAATTCTGGAAACTAGCCTTACTCGCAGAGAGGTTAAAATAAAACCGCAATGAGAGAGAGAATGGCTGCTATGTGGCATTAACCTGAGATGTTCTGGCTTCAATAGGAATATATGAAACAATTGTTTCCAATAATCTATGTGGTCCTGTATGGCTCAGTTGGTAGAGCATGGCATGTGGGTTCGATTCCGGCGGCCACCCGTAGGTAAAATGTATGCACGGATGACTGTAAGTCGCTTTGGATAAGATCTGTCACATGGAATGACGCTTGAGAGACGAAACAGGTATGGGGAGTAAAACATTTAATAAATAACAGACATGAAACAAGACAGGAATAGCATCAGCATACAAGAAAATAAAGACAAAAAACAATCAGAGCGGGAGCAGACGTGACAATCGTCTGCTAAACGGCATATATTATTATTATTATATACAGTTGGAAGTTTACGTACACTTAGGTTGGAGTCATTAAAACTCATTGTTCAACCACTCCACACATTTCTTGTTAACAAGCTATAGTTTTGGCAAGTCGGGTAGGACATCTACTTTGTGCATTACACAAGTCATTTTTCCAACAATTGTTTACAAACAGATTATTTCACTTATAATTCACTGTATCACAAATCCAGTGGGTCATAAGTTTACATGCACTAAGTTGACTGTGCCTTTAAACAGCTTGGAAAATTCCAGAAAAGGTTGTCATGGCTAATTGACCTAATTTGAGTCAATTGAAGGTGTACCTGTGAATGTATTTCAAGGCCTACCTTCAAACTCAGTGCCTCTTTGCTTGACATCATGGGAAAATCAAAAGAAATCAGCCAAGACCTCAGAAAACCTGAAAGGCCGCTCAGCAAGGAAGAACACACTGCTCCAAAACCGCCATAAAAAAGCCAGACTACAGTTTGCAACTGCACATTGGGACAAAGATTGTAATTTCTGGATAAATGTCCTCTGGTCTGATGAAACAAAAATAGAACTGTTTGGCCATAATGACCATTGTTATGTTTGGAGGAAAAGGGGGGAAGCTTGCAAGCCGAGGAACACCATACCAACCGTGACGCACGGGGGGGCAGCATCATGTTGTGGGGGTGCTTTGCTGCAGGAGTGACAGGTGCACTTCACAAAATAGATGTCATCATGAGGGAGGAAAATTATGGGGATTAATTGAAGCAACATCTCAAGACATCAATCAGATAGTTAAAGCTTGGTCGCAAATGGGTCTTCCAATTGGACAATGACCCCAAGCATACTTCCAAAGTTGAGGCAAAATGGCTTCAGGACAACAAAGTCAAGGTATTGGAGTGGCCATCACAAAACCCTGACCTCAATCCTTTAGAACATTTGTGGGCTGAACTGAAAAAGTGTGTGCGAGTAAGGAGGCCTACAAACCTGACTCAGTTACACCAGCTCTCTCAGGAGGAATGGGCCAAAATTCACCCAACTTATTGTGGGAAGCTTGTGGAAGGCTTCCCAAAACGTTTGACCCAAGTTAAACAATGTAAAGGCAATGCTACCAAATTCTAATTGAGTGTATGTACACTTCTGACCCACTGAGAATGTGATGAAAGAAATAAAAGCTGAAATAAATCATTATCTCTTCTATTATTCTGACATTTCACATTCTTAAAATAAAGTGGTGATCCTAACTGACCTAAGACAGGTCATTCTTACTAGGATTAAATGTCAGGAATTGTGAAAAACTGAGTTTTAATGTATTTGGCTAAGGTGTATGTAAACATTCGACATCAACTGTATTATCCAGACCACGATGAGTCAATTATCAAAATAAAAGTTTCTGCTATGCAGCATTAAGCGAACAATTGGGAAGTTGGTTACAAAAACAACTTTGAACTCAGCATGGCTCAGCATATTTCAAATGTTTTCCAAATATTTTCACATATTTTCCTAAATGTGTGTTCATGATATACACTGGTATCATTTGTGCTTCTGCTCATACCCAACCTGCTCTTTGAGGCCAACTCAGTCATTTGTTACATCTAAAGCTTATTCCTGAAGTTAGGAATTTGTCCCAGATTCCCAGGGCTCTGTTGGACAATGGAGTGCATTAATTTTTACCCAGTAATACGGCTGTGTAGTGCATTGAGTTGAATGTTACCCAGTAATACGGCTGTGTACTAAGCTGAATGTTACCCAGTAATTCGGCTGTGTACTGAGCTGAATGTTACCCAGTAATACGACTGTGTAGTGCATTGAGTTGAATGTTACCCAGTAATACGGCTGTGTACTAAGCTGAATGTTACCCAGTAATTCGGCTGTGTACTGAGCTGAATGTTACCCAGTACAGCTGTGTACTGAGCTGAGCTGACATTTAAGTAGTAGAATAGCATGTAATATTGTGATCATTATTGACCCCTGACCTCATTGTGTTTCCTCCCAGGTGTTCCAGACAGGAGGCATGTGAGAAGTGGGCCGAGCCGCAGCATTTCAACACAGAGCTAGATCACTGTGTGGACATTAGTGTCACACCTAACAACATATCTGTGACCTCTACGTCCACTCAGGTAATTACAGGCTGTAAAAAAAAAAACTGTGTTCACACCAGAGAAAAACACGACGGTAGCTTATCACTGCATGGTGCTAGCTAATCACAACACTATTTAATCACAACACAATGCTATTTAATCACAACATGACACTAGCTAATCACAACACTATTTAATCACAACATGACACTAGCTAATCACAACACTATTTAATCACAACACAATGCTATTTAATCACAACACTATTTAATCACAACATGACACTAGCTAATCACAACACTATTTAATCACAACACAATGCTATTTAATCACAACATGACACTAGCTAATCACAACACTATTTAATCACAACACAATGCTATTTAATCACAACATGACACTAGCTAATCACAACACTATTTAATCACAACACAATGCTATTTAATCACAACATGACACTAGCTAATCACAACACTATTTAATCACAACACAATGCTATTTAATCACAACATGACACTAGCTAATCACAACACTATTTAATCACAACACAATGCTATTTAATCACAACATGACACTAGCTAATCACAACACTATTTAATCACAACACAATGCTATTTAATCACAACATGACACTAGCTAATCACAACACTATTTAATCACAACACAATGCTATTTAATCACAACATGACACTAGCTAATCACAACACGATGCTATCTAATCACAACACAAGTGCTATTTAATCACAACATGACACTAGCTAATCACAACACTATTTAATCACAACATGACACTAGCTAATCACAACACAAGTGCTATTTAATCACAACATGACACTAGCTAATCACAACACTATTTAATCACAACACAATGCTATTTAATCACAACATGACACTAGCTAATCACAACACGATGCTATTTAATCACAACATGACACTAGCTAATCACAACACAAGTGCTATTTAATCACAACATGACACTAGCTAATCACAACACAAGTGCTATTTAATCACAACATGACACTAGCTAATCACAACACTATTTAATCACAACACAGTGCTATTTAATCACAACACTATTTAATCACAACATGACACTAGCTAATCACAACACTATTTAATCACAACACAATGCTATTTAATCACAACATGACACTAGCTAATCACAACACGATGCTATCTAATCACAACACAAGTGCTATTTAATCACAACATGACACTAGCTAATCACAACACTATTTAATCACAACATGACACTAGCTAATCACAACACAGTGCTATTTAATCACAACATGACACTAGCTAATCACAACACTATTTAATCACAACATGACACTAGCTAATCACAACACAGTGCTATTTAATCACAACATGACACTAGCTAATCACAACACTATTTAATCACAACATGACACTAGCTAATCACAACACGATGCTATTTAATCACAACATGACACTAGCTAATCACAACACTATTTAATCACAACACAGTGCTATTTAATCACAACATGACACTAGCTAATCACAACACTATTTAATCACAACACAATGCTATTTAATCACAACACGATGCTATTTAATCACAACACAATGCTATTTAATCACAACACAATGCTATTTAATCACAACACAATGCTATTTAATCACAACACAATGCTATTTAATCACAACACAATGCTATTTAATCACAACACAATGCTATTTAATCACAACACGATGCTATTTAATCACAACATGACACTAGCTAATCACAACACAGGTGCTATTTAATCACAACACAATGCTATTTAATCACAACACAATGCTATTTAATCACAACACAATGCTATTTAATCACAACACGATGCTATTTAATCACAACACAATGCTATTTAATCACAACACAATGCTATTTAATCACAACACAATGCTATTTAATCACAACACAATGCTATTTAATCACAACACAATGCTATTTAATCACAACACAATGCTATTTAATCACAACACGATGCTATTTAATCACAACACAATGCTATTTAATCACAACATGACACTAGCTAATCACAACACAGGTGCTAATTAATCACAACATGACACTAGCTAATCACAACACAGGTGCTATTTAATCACAACATGACACTAGCTAATCACAACACAATGCTATTTAATCACAACATGACACTAGCTAATCACAACACAATGCTATTTAATCACAACATGACACTAGCTAATCACAACACAATGCTATTTAATCACAACATGACACTAGCTAATCACAACACAAGTGCTATTTAATCACAACATGACACTAGCTAATCACAACACAATGCTATTTAATCACAACATGACACTAGCTAATCACAACACAATGCTATTTCATCACAACATGACACTAGCTAATCACGACACTTGCTAATCACAACACGAAACTCGCTAATCACAACACGATGCTCGCTAATCACTACACTATGCTAGCTAATCACAACATGACACAAGCTAATCACAACACGAAGCTAGCTAATCATAACACGAAGCTAGCTAATCACAACACGAAGCTAGCTAATCACAACACGAAGCTAGCTAATCACGACATGACCAATATGGAGCTGGCTTATTATTAACCTGTCATTGCAGATTTCTGGTATAGGATACGCAGAGGGATGACTCCAACTGTCAAATAATATACTGCCTCTCTCTCCCTCCCTCTCTCCCTTTCTCTTCCTCCCTCTCTCTCTCTCCCTCCCTCTCTCCCTTTCTCTTCCTCCCTCTCGCTCTCTCCCCCTCCCTCTCGCTCTCCCTTTATCCCCCCTCTCTCTCTCTCTCTCTCTCCCTCCCTCTTTCTCTCTCTCACCTTTCCCCCCTCTCCTCCCTCCAGCTGAGTGTGAGAGTGGTCAACGTGCCCAGCCTGTCAGCTGGGGTGACATGTGTGTTTGAGGAGCTGACAGAGAGCCCAGGGGAGGTACTGGCCAAGGGGCAGGTCCTCTGTATGTCCCCCTCCCTCAGAGATGTCCCCTCCCTCACACAGGGATACGGTAAGGCTTCTATCAGAGACTAATATCAATCTAGTACACATTCAAATGTTATAAAACAATGTGCTAGCTATTGAGTGATAATATGTTTTTATTTTCTGATGATCATATTTATCACTATGTGTGAAATTAGCTCTATCGTTCCATACAGCTTTGTGGGTTGTATTATGTCAACTAGTGGTGACGACTGCTGCAATGTGTCTGAAGTACACCAGGTTTTAGTTGTTTGGAGCCATGTGAACATGGGCCTTAATGTGTTTTCAAAAAATTATGAAAAACAACTGAATGCTCTTACCGGATGGACTGATGGATGGGAACCTGAAAAGTGCAGTAGCTCATTTTTTTTTCCATTAGTAGCAGTTATTGAAAGTCCACTGGAAATGTTTTGCCAATTATCTTGAAGTCAAGCCTACAGGTATAATTGGACGAGCAGCAGAGATGTGGCCTGTTTGTAGGGTTCTGTTTTGGACTATAAGTGCACTTCTCTTGCTAATGGAAATGGTAGATAAAAGACAGGAGCAATCAGACATTTTTATCAACATCTACATTATTGAATTAGGCAGAAGAACATTATTTTTCTGGGGTATAGCACCTGGAATGGGACTGATAATGGTTTCAGAGCCTCTAGGCTGTCTGGTTTACTGTGGGTCTTCTCTTTATTCCAGGGGACAAGAGAGTGCTAAAGCTTTCCCTGAAGTCCAAGGAGACAGGGCACAAATTCATCACCACTGACTTCATCTACTACAACTGCAGCGTGCTCCAGTCGTAAGTATCTATCTGCCATGATCTCTCATCTCTCTGAGGACGAGAGGAAACAGAGGAGCTTTCAGTGAAGTAACATATAGATTGGTTCTGTCCGTCACGTGAAATTCTTTGATGAGTTCTACCGGGCTGTGTAGCCACCTCAGTGTAGAAGAGAGGCTTGACAGATAACAGGTGCCCTGTGTTTGCAACGTGGATGTAGTCATGCGTTTGCTCCTTGTCAAGTTCTTTAAATGATTCTATGAAAATAGATGGCATAAAGTCATGTTTATTGTCAATATTTTTCAATGAATTTCAGAAACCGGTACAGAGACATGGACAGGTAGAAGGGACAGAGAAATGGACAGGTACCAGGGACAGAGAAATGGACAGGTAGAAGGGACAGAGAAATGGACAGGTACTAGGGACAGAGAAATGGACAGGTACACGAGACAGAGAAATGGACAGGTAGAAGGGACAGAGAAATGGACAGGTAGAAGGGACAGAGAAATGGACAGGTAGAAGGGACAGAGAAATGGACAGGAAGAAGAGACAGAGAAATGGACAGGTAGAAGGGACAGAGAAATGGACAGGAAGAAGAGACAGAGAAATGGACAGGTAGAAGAGACAGAGAAATGGACAGGTAGAAGGGACAGAGAAATGGACAGGAAGAAGAGACAGAGAAATGGACCGGTAGAAGGGACAGAGAAATAGACAGGTAGAAGGGACAGAGAAATGGACAGGTACACGAGACAGAGAAATGGACAGGTAGAAGGGACAGAGAAATGGACAGGTAGAAGGGACAGAGAAATGGACAGGAAGAAGAGACAGAGAAATGGACAGGTAGAAGGGACAGAGAAATGGACAGGAAGAAGAGACAGAGAAATGGACCGGTAGAAGGGACAGAGAAATAGACAGGTAGAAGGGACAGAGAAATGGACAGGTACACGAGACAGAGAAATGGACAGGTAGAAGGGACAGAGAAATGGACAGGTAGAAGGGACAGAGAAATGGACAGGAAGAAGAGACAGAGAAATAGACAGGTAGAAGGGACAGAGAAATGGACAGGTAGAAGGGACAGAGAAATGGACAGGAAGAAGAGACAGAGAAATGGACAGGTAGAAGGGACAGAGAAATGGACAGGTAGAAGGGACAGAGAAATGGACAGGAAGAAGAGACAGAGAAATGGACCGGTAGAAGGGACAGAGAAATAGACAGGTAGAAGGGACAGAGAAATGGACAGGTACACGAGACAGAGAAATGGACAGGTAGAAGGGACAGAGAAATGGACAGGTAGAAGGGACAGAGAAATGGACAGGAAGAAGAGACAGAGAAATGGACCGGTAGAAGGGACAGAGAAATAGACAGGTAGAAGGGACAGAGAAATGGACAGGTACACGAGACAGAGAAATGGACAGGAAGAAGAGACATAGAAATGGACAGGAAGAAGGGACAGTGAAATGGACAGGTACACGAGACAGAGAAATGGACAGGTAAAAGGGACAGAGAAATGTAAAGTACTGGGGACAGAGAAATGGACAGGTACACGAGACAGAGAAATGGACAGGTAGAAGGGACAGAGAAATGGACAGGTACACGAGACAGAGAAATGGACAGGTAGAAGGGACAGAGAAATGGACAGATAGAAGGGACAGAGAAATGGACAGGAAGAAGAGACAGAGAAATGGACAGGTAGAAGGGACAGAGAAATGGACAGGTAGAAGGGACAGAGAAATGGACAGGCAGAAGGGACAGAGAAATGGACATGAAGAAGGGACAGGTACACGAGACAGAGAAATGGACAGGTAGAAGGGACAGACAAATGGACAGGAAGAAGAGACATAGAAATGGACAGGTAGAAGGGACAGATAAATGGACAGGTACACGAGACAGAGAAATGGACAGGAAGAAGAGACAGAGAAATGGACAGGTAGAAGGGACAGATAAATGGACAGGTACACGAGACAGAGAAATGGACAGGAAGAAGAGACAGAGAAATGGACAGGAAGAAGGGACATAGAAATGGACAGGAAGAAGGGGCAGAGAAATGGAAGGTACTGGGGGCAGAGAAATGGAAGGTACTGGGGGCAGAGAAATGGAAGGTACTGGGGACAGAGAAATGGAAGGTACTGGGGACAGAGAAATGGACAGGAAGAAGGGACAGAGAAATGGAAGGTACTGAGACAGAGAAATGGAAGGTACTGGGGACAGAGAAATGGAAAGTACTGGGGACAGAGAAATGGAAGGTACTGAGACAGAGAAATGGAAGGTACTGGGGACAGAGAAATGGAAGGTACTGGGGACAGAGAAATGGAAGGTACTGGGGACAGAGAAATGGAAGGTACTGGGGACAGAGAAATGGAAGGTACTGGGGACAGAGAAATGGAAGGTACTGGGGACAGAGAATTGGACAGGAAGAAGGGACAGAGAAATGGAAGGTACTGGGGACAGAGAAATGGACAGGAAGAAGGGACAGAGAAATGGAAGGTACTGGGGACAGAGAATTGGACAGGAAGAAGGGACAGAGAAATGGAAGGTACTGGGGACAGAGAAATACAACAACAAACCTAATGAGAAATGGTAATCATGCAGTGTACACGTCTAGTGATCAGTGGTGTAAAGTACTTAAGTAAAAATACTTTAAAGTACTGCTGAAGTAGTTTTGGGGAGTATCTGTACTTTACTACATTCCAAAAGAAAATGATGTACTTTTTACTCCATACATTTCCCTGACACCCAAAAGTACTCGTTACATTTTGAATGCTTAACAGGACAATTAATGGTCTAATTTACACACTTATCAAGAGAACATCCCTGGTCATCCCTACAGCCTCTGATCTGGTGGACTCACTAAACAGAGAACATCCCTGGTCATCCCTACAGCCTCTGATCTGGTGGACTCACTAAACAGAGAACATCCCCGGTCATAACTACAGCCTCTGATCTGGTGGACTCACTAAACAGAGAACATCCCTGATCATCCCTACAGCCTCTGATCTGGTGGACTCACTAAACAGAGAACATCCCCGGTCATAACTACAGCCTCTGATCTGGTGGACTCACTAAACAGAGAACATCCCTGGTCATCCCTACAGCCTTTGATCTGGTGGACTCACTAAACAGAGAACATCCCTGGTCATAACTACAGCCTCTGATCTGGTGGACTCACTAAACAGAGAACATCCCTGGTCATAACTACAGCCTCTGATCTGGTGGACTCACTAAACAGAGAACATCCCTGGTCATAACTACAGCCTCTGATCTGGTGGACTCACTAAACAGAGAACATCCCCGGTCATAACTACAGCCTCTGATCTGGTGGACTCACTAAACAGAGAACATCCCTGGTCATAACTACAGCCTCTGATCTGGTGGACTCACTAAACAGAGAACATCCCTGGTCATAACTACAGCCTCTGATCTGGTGGACTCACTAAACAGAGAACATCCCAGGTCGTCCCTACTGCCTCTGATCTGGTGGACTCACTAAACAGAGAACATCCCTGGTCATAACTACAGCCTCTGATCTGGTGGACTCACTAAACAGATAACATCCCTGGTCATCCCTACTTCCTCTGATCTGGTGGACTCACTAAACAGAGAACATCCCTGGTCATAACTACAGCCTCTGATCTGGTGGACTCACTAAACAGAGAACATCCCT
This sequence comes from Oncorhynchus keta, assembly GCF_023373465.1. Classification (NCBI taxonomy): domain Eukaryota; kingdom Metazoa; phylum Chordata; class Actinopteri; order Salmoniformes; family Salmonidae; genus Oncorhynchus; species Oncorhynchus keta. The sequence goes on from NC_068447.1 coordinate 14,011,631, forward strand.
GGTCATAACTACAGCCTCTGATCTGGTGGACTCACTAAACAGAGAACATCCCTGGTCATAACTACAGCCTCTGATCTGGTGGGCTCAGGTTTTTTTTTTTTTTTTTTTTTTTTTTTTTTTTTTGCGCAACCTGGCCAAGATAAAGCAAAGCAGTGTGACAAAAACAACAACACAGAGTTACACATGGGATAAACAAAAGTACAGTCAATAACACAATATAAATATCTATATACAGTGGGTGCAAATGTAGTAAGATTAAGGAGGTAGTGACTGGTGAGGTCAATATCCTTCCAGGATACCAGGCCAGGTCGATTAGAAATGTCTGCTCGCTAAAGTGTTTTAGGAAGATGAGGGGTGGTTGTTTGACCGCAGACCCATTACTGATGCAGGCAATGAGGCAGTGATCACTGAGACCCTGGTTGAAGACAGCAGAGGTGTTTTTAGTTGGTCAATTGTCCCTTGATAATTTGTCTGAATAGGCCATGACCAGTGGTGAAATAATGGGTCTATACCAAGCGGCTTCAGTGAGAGACTTATTTCTGGAAAGGTGGCTTTTTAAAAGTAGAAGCTCGAACTGTTTGGGTACAGACCTGGATATCATGACATATCTCTGCAGTATATTGCGACTCTGCCCCCTTTGGCAGTTCTATCTTAGTGGAAAATGTTGTAGTTGGGGATGGACATTTCTGAATTTTTGGTGGCCTTCCTAAGCCAGCATTCAGACATGGCTAGGACATCAGGGTTGGCGGAGTGTGCTAAGGCAGGGAATAAAACCAATTTAGGGAGGAGGTTTCTGATGTTAACAAACCAAGGCTTTTACAGTTACAGAAGTCAACAAATGACAACGCCTGGGGAATAGGTGTGATACTGGGGACTACAGGGCCTGGGTTAACCTCTACATCACCAGAGGAACAGAGGAGGAGTAGGATAAGGGTGCGGCTAAAGGCTATACGAACTGGTCTTCTAGTGCGTTGGGAACAGAGAATAAAAGGAGCAGATTTCTGGGTGTGGTAGAATAGATTCAGGGCATAATGTACAGACAAGGGTATGGTAGGATGTGAGTACAGTGGAGGTAAACCTAGGCGTTGAGTGACGGTGAGAGAGGTTGTCTCTGGTGGCACCGGTTAAGCCAGGTGAGGTCTCTGCGTGTGTGGGTGGTTGGACAAAAGAGCTATCTAAGGCATGGTGAGTGGGACTGAGGGCTCTACAGTGAAATAAAACAATAAGAACTAGCTGAGACAGCAGTAGACAAGGCACACTGACATTAGAGAGAGGCATAAAGCAGTCACAGGTGTTGATCGGGGGAGCTAAGACAACAACGGGTAAATGGCGATGAATGGGCCGAGCGGGTCAGTTAGTTACACACAGGACCTGAGTTCGAGGCTGGGGCCGACAGGTAAACAAAATGAGGTACCGTGTTATTGAAATAGTCCAGGGGGCATCAGCTGTTTAGCCGAGTGACCACAGGATCAGGATCCAAAGAACAGCCATAGTCAGTGAGTCAAGTAGCCGTTCAGTAGTCAGTACTACGCTAGGCAAGCAGAAGACACAGCATTTAGAAAGCTAGCGGGCCGGGGCAAGAAGATGGGTCTTGGGGGACCTCGCAATGGAACAGCCTGTTGAGACCACATCGTGCGATTACGTCAACAGACCAGTCGTGATGGATCGGCGGGGCTCGTGTCGACAATGAAGGGTCCAGGCCAATTGGCAAAAGAGGTATTGTAGCCCTAGAATTAGATGGTATATGGGCCTAGCTCAGGCTAATTGGTGCTTGCTTCGGACAGAGGTGTTAGCTGACAGTAGCCATTCGGTAGCAGCTAGCTAGCTGCAATGACCCGGTGTAATGATCCAGAGCGGCAGGAATCCGGTGACGTGGTAGAGAGAAGCAGTCCGATATGCTCTGTGTTGATATCGCGCTGTGAAGACTGGCATGTATTGTCCGAGCAAAAGCTGGCGGTGTCCGAGCTAAAAGTGAAGACCGCTAGCCGTGGCTAACAAAGACTAGTAGCTAGTTAGCTGGCTAGCTCCTGACAGAGGTTCCAGTTATAAGGAATAAAAATTGCAGATCCGTACCACATTGGGTGAGGCGGGTTGCAGGAAGGTATATTTAGTTTGTAGATAGAAAGATAGAAAGTGATTCAAAAGTATAAGAGCAAAAACAAATGTCTATTTAGACGGGATAAGACACGGGATAAGACAAAGACAAACACAACACACGTCCGACTGCTACACCATCTTAGGAATCATCACTAAAAACGTTTGCAAATTATGTCTGAGTGTTGGAGCGTGCCCCTGGCTATCAATAAAAATACATTTAAAAAAGGGTGCAGTCTGGTTTTCTTAATATAAGGAATTTGAAATTATTTATACTTTTATTTAAACTTTTGATACTTAAGTATATTTTAGCAATAACATTTACCTTTGATACTTAAGTTTATTTAAAACCAAATACTTTGACTTTTACTCAAGTAAGGATTTTACTTGGTGACTTTAACTTTTTTCATTTTCTATTAAGGTATCTTTACTTTTACTCAAATATGACAAATGGGTACTTTTTCCACCACTGCTAGTGACACTGCTATGTCCTCTTCCACTTTCCATGTTATCCATCATACGACCACTGGACACAGGACCAGATAACATCCAGGACAGGCTAGCCAGATGTTGCTAGCTAATATGATTTGAGAAGGCCTGGGTCTGTAACAGTAGCAGCAGCAGGCTCATGCAGGGTAGGGCCAGGCAGGGTAGGGGACAGGTAGGGTAGGGCCAGGTAGAGTAGGGCCAGGTAGGGCAGGGTAGGGTCCAGGGAGGGTAGGGCAAGGTAGGGGCCAGGTAGGGTAGGGTCCAGGCAGGGTAGGGCCAGGTAGGGTAGGGGTCAGGCAGCGTAGGGGTCAGGCAGGGTAGGGTGCAGGCAGGGTAGGGGCCAGGTAGGGCAGGGTAGGGCCAGGTAGGGTAGGGGTCAGGCAGCGTAGGGTCCAGGCAGGGTAGGGTGCAGGCAGGGTAGGGGCCAGGTAGGGCAGGGTAGGGCCAGGTAGGGTAGGGACAGGTAGGGTAGGGACAGGTCGGGCAGGGTAGGGGCCAGGCAGGGTAGGGCCAGGTAGGGCAGGGTAGGGCCAGGCAGGGTAGGGCCAGGTCCGGGCAGGGTAGGGGCCAGGAAGGGTAGGGCCAGGTAGGGTAGGGTAGGATCCAGGCAGGGTAGGGCCAGGTAGGGTCCAGGCAGGGTAGGGCAGGGTAGGGGTCAGGCAGCGTAGGGTCCAGGCAGGGTAGGGGGCAGGCAGGCTAGGGCCAGGCAGGGTAGGGGCCAGGCAGCGTAGGGGCCAGGCAGGGTAGGGGCCAGGCAGGCTAGGGCCAGGCAGGGCAGGGTAGGGTAGTCAGGTCCAGGCAGACATCCAGACCACAGCTTTGCTGAGGCAGAACAATGGGACTGCATCTCTCCGAGGATCAGTCAGAGCCCCTTGCTCAGAGCCTCTCGCTGGCTTCAGCTTCAGCACGGAGCTCCATGCCAAGGTCTCGTCTTTCTTCTGTTCTGTTTGTGGAGCAACGGCGTTTTACTGGCATATGTGCACATTTGCACTTCAGCACTGAGTCGATGGCGTGGGTGTGAGAGGTTTTTTTCTCAACATGGAGGAGTGTATGACATGGAGTATCATTCTGAATATTGTGTATATTGCCATTGTTTTTAAATTAGCATGACGCCTCACAGTTTAAGATGAAGACGTTAACACAGGAAAAGCAAAGACATATCGGTGGTCTGGCAACTTCACTCTTCATCACATCCAAACATGCTCAAAATAATTTGTTTGCAGCTAAATGAATGGGTGTTTATGTCAGAGAATAACATGTCCTTGTCGGCTGACAGAATGCATACACAACAGTGAATTCTCTAGTGTAAGGAAGCAGGGCAACATAATCCATGCAGGGCTCGCCAGTTGCCATAGCAACCTAGCAGAGGCCTACCTTGCCAGAGCGGTCTGCCTGAAGCCTATGCCAGATTTCCTCTTTTCACAAAGGCCCTGTGGGACCATTTAGCCCTTGAATTGTTTCCCCCTCTGGTTTTTGCTGGCGGACAGCGCTCACTCACCCCAGCCCTGCTACGTTGGCACCCATTTTCTTCTCAAAACAATTCTTTAGCAATAATGACCACCTGTGAATTGGAAGGACATTAGCTCTGAAACTAGGGTCTGACTGATTATACACTTTTACCAAATCACCCCCTGGCATTTTAGGCATTTCAGAACAAAGGCAATTTTTTATAAGACATTATGAAATCTCTGGGATACCTTTTGAATCTTTCTCATGTCTCCCCAGCAACACCTCCCAGTTCTCCCCTTCCTGTCTTCATTATTTACCTGATTCTCCAAAGGCATTCACATTTGGTAGAAACCCAGTCAGATCTACTCAGAAACAAGCTCCAACTAGCCAACGTTAACACTAGTTTCCGCATACAGCAGTCCAATAGGCTACCGAGTCCACTTCCAAGCAATGATGTTAGGAAGGAAACTCCCTTCATTAGTGGTTCAGGTTTTGGCTGTTCTGTGTTTCTCAGGCTTCACTGAAATTAGACCGAAGTGAATTGATGAACTTTTTACCCCCGATGCAGCATATTGCATATCTCAGCAAGACATGCTGATCTACACATATTATCTACAGCAGATCTCATCCTCTTGCAGTGGAAGACAGCACTGTACCATGCAGCCTTACAGCCGGCGATACTCATAGCTCTCTTATTAAAGTAGGCCTTAACATTCCCTTTCTATAAGGTGTACTGACTCTACTGATAGCTACTTTATTAAGGAAAAATGCCTGTGATATGTGGTTAAGATGAATGTGCTCACTGTAAATCACTGTGGATAAGAGAGTCTACTAAATGACTAAAATGTCAAATATAAAATGTGTACTATATGTCTGGAGCAGGCGTTGTACATCTCCATGAATACACTGACTCAAAACATTGTATTAACATGGCCAACGTATAGCCAGCCTGCCGGATTAAAAATGCTTTGGTATTATTTTCCAGGTGTATATGTGGCTTGCCTCTGAAATGCTTTTTGTTATTCCCCCACCAACAGGGAGGCAGCAGCTCAGCATTCTGCTGTCAGAGATTATACAGTGCAGTGTAGCATAGGGGTGAGTATGAGCAGACTGCTGAGACCCTCCAAATGGGATTTGAACCTCCAGGGGAAGGATATGATTAGTATAGGACAAAGTACAGGTTCCTCACGCTGTTCAGAATGCAAAAGGCTTCAGAGCGGAGGGGTGGAGGGGTGACGGGGTGTGGGGAATGCAGACAGGGTCAGAATGAGAGTGGAACGAGGGTTGAAGGAAAATCGCCTGTTATTCTGTCGTCCTCCAATGTGTTGAGAGTCTGACCTCAGCCTGTGCTGCTTATCGTTGATGGTTAGACAGTGTCTGTCGTCTATTGATGGTTAGACAGTGTCTATCGTTGATGGTTAGACAGTGTCAGTAGTTGATGGTTAGACAGTGTCAGTAGTTGATGGTTAGACAGTGTCTGTCGTCTATTGATGGTTAGACAGTGTCTGTAGTTGATGGTTAGACAGTGTCTGTCGTCTATTGATGGTTAGACAGTGTCTATTGTTGATGGTTAGACAGTGTCTGTCGTCTATTGATGGTTAGACAGTGTCTATTGTTGATGGTTAGACAGTGTCTGTCGTCTATTGATGGTTAGACAGTGTCTGTCGTCTATTGATGGTAAGACAGTGTCTGTCGTCTATTGATGGTAAGACAGTGTCTGTCGTCTATCGTTGATGGTACAGTGTCTGTCGTCTATCGTTGATGGTTAGAAAGTGTCTGTAGTTGATGGTTAAACAGTGTCTGTCATCTATTGATGGTTAGACAGTGTCTGTTGTCGATTGATGGTTAGACAGTGTCTGTCGTCTATTGATGGTTAGACAGTGTCTATTGTTGATGGTTAGACAGTGTCTGTCGTCTATTGATGGTTAGACAGTGTCTGTCGTCTATTGATGGTAAGACAGTGTCTGTCGTCTATTGATGGTAAGACAGTGTCTGTCGTCTATCGTTGATGGTACAGTGTCTGTCGTCTATCGTTGATGGTTAGAAAGTGTCTGTAGTTGATGGTTAAACAGTGTCTGTCATCTATTGATGGTTAGACAGTGTCTGTTGTCGATTGATGGTTAGACAGTGTCTGTAGTTGATGGTTAGACAGTGTCTGTCGTCTATTGATGGTTAGACAGTGTCTATCGTTGATGGTTAGACAGTGTCTGTCGTCTATTGATGGTTAGACCGTGTCTGTCGTCTATTGATGGTTAGACAGTGTCTGTCGTCTATTTATGGTTAGACAGTGTCTATCGTCTATTGTTGATGGTAAGACAGTGTCTGTCGTCTATTGATGTTTAGACAGTGTCTGTCGTCTATTGTTGATGGTAAGACTGTGTCTGTCGTCTATTTATGGTTAGACAGTGTCTGTCGTCTATTGATGGTAAGACAGTGTCTGTCGTCTATTGATGGTAAGACAGTGTCTGTCGTCTATTGATGGTAAGACAGTGTCTGTCGTCTATTGATGGTAAGACAGTGTCTGTCGTCTATTTATGGTTAGACAGTGTCTGTCGTCTATTGATGGTTAGACAGTGTCTGTCGTCTATTGATGGTAAGACAGTGTCTGTCGTCTATCGTTGATGGTTAGACAGTGTCTGTAGTTGATGGTTAAACAGTGTCTGTCGTCTATTGATGGTAAGACAGTGTCTGTCGTCTATTGATGGTAAGACAGTGTCTGTCGTCTATCGTTGATGGTTAGACAGTGTCTGTAGTTGATGGTTAGACAGTGTCTGTAGTTGATGGTTAGACAGTGTCTGTAGTTGATGGTTAGACAGTGTCTGTAGTTGATGGTTAGACAGTGTCTGTCATCTATTGATGGTTAAACAGTGTCTGTCGTCTATTGATGGTTAAACAGTGTCTGTCATCTATTGATGGTAAGACAGTATCTGTTGTCTATCGTTGATGGTTAGACAGTGTCAGTAGTTGATGGTTAGACAGAGTCTGTCGTTGATGGTTTGACGGTGTCTGTTGTCTATTGTTAATGGTTAGACAGTGTCTGTCGTCTATTGATGGTTAGACAGTGTCTGTTGTCTATCGTTGATGGTTAGACAGTGTCTGTAGTTGATGGTTAGACAGTGTCTGTAGTTGATGGTTAGACAGTGTCAGTAGTTGATGGTTAGACAGTGTCTGTCGTCTATTGATGGTTAAACAGTGTCTGTCATCTATTGATGGTTAGACAGTGTCTGTAGTTGATGGTTAGACAGTGTCTGTCGTCTATTGATGGTTAGACAGTGTCTGTCGGCTATTGATGGTTAGACAGTGTCTGTCGTCTATCGTTGATGGTTAGACAGTGTCTGTCATCTATTGATGGTTAGACAGTGTCTGTCGTCTATTGATGGTTAAACAGTGTCTGTCGTCTATTGATGGTTAAACAGTGTCTGTCATCTATTGATGGTTAAACAGTGTCTGTCATCTATTGATGGTTAGACAGTGTCTGTCGTCTATTGATGGTTAAACAGTGTCTGTCATCTATTGATGGTTAAACAGTGTCTGTCATCTATTGATGGTTAGACAGTATCTGTTGTCTATCGTTGATGGTTAGACAGTGTCAGTAGTTGATGGTTAGACAGAGTCTGTCGTTGATGGTTTGACGGTGTCTGTTGTCTATTGTTAATGGTTAGACAGTGTCTGTCGTCTATTGATGGTTAGATAGTGTCTGTCGTCTATTGATGGTTAGACAGTGTCTGTCGTCTATTGATGATGGTTAGACAGTGTCTGTCGTCTATCGTTGATGGTTAGACCGTGTCTGTCGTCTATTGATGGTTAGACAGTGTCTGTCGTCTATTGTTGATGGTTAGACAGGGTCTGTCGTCTATTGGTGGTTAGACAGTGTCTGTCGTCTATTGTTAATGGTTAGACAGTGTCTGTCGTCTATTTATGGTTAGACAGTGTCTGTCGTCTATTGTTGATGGTTAGACAGTGTCTGTCGTCTATTGTTAATGGTTAGACAGTGTCTGTCGTCTATTGATGGTAAGACAGTGTCTGTCGTCTATTGTTGATGGTAAGACAGTGTCTGTCGTCTATTTATGGTTAGACAGTGTCTGTCGTCTATTGTTGATGGTTAGACAGTGTCTGTCGTCTATTGTTAATGGTTAGACAGTGTCTGTCGTCTATTGATGGTAAGACAGTGTCTGTCGTCTATTGTTGATGGTTAGACAGGGTCTGTCGTCTATTGATGGTAAGACAGTGTCTGTCGTCTATCGTTGATGGTTAGACAGTGTCTGTAGTTGATGGTTAAACAGTGTCTGTCATCTATTGATGGTTAGACAGTGTCAGTAGTTGATGGTTAGACAGTGTCTGTAGATGATGGTTAAACAGTGTCTGTCGTCTATTGATGGTTAGACAGTGTCTGTTGTCGATTGATGGTTAGACAGTGTCTGTCGTCTATTGGTGGTTAGACAGTGTCTGTTGTCTATTGATGGTTAGACAGTGTCTGTCATCTATTGATGGTTAGACAGTGTCGTCTATTGGTGGTTAGACAGTGTCTGTCATCTATTGATGGTTAGACAGTGTCTGTCGTCTATTGATGGTTAGACAGTGTCTGTCGTCTATTGATGATGGTTAGACAGTGTCAGTAGTTGATGGTTAAACAGTGTCTGTCGTCGATTGATGGTTAAACAGTGTCTGTCGTCTATTGATGGTTAAACAGTGTCAGTAGTTGATGGTTAGACAGTGTCTGTCGTCTTTTGATGATGGTTAGACAGTGTCAGTAGTTGATGGTTAAACAGTGTCTGTCGTCGATTGATGGTTAAACAGTGTCTGTCGTCTATTGATGGTTAAACAGTGTCAGTAGTTGATGGTTAGACAGTGTCAGTAGTTGATGGTTAGACAGTGTCTGTAGTTGATGGTTAAACAGTGTCTGTCATCTATTGATGGTTAGACAGTGTCTGTTGTCTATTGATGGTTAGACAGTGTCTGTCATCTATTGATGGTTAGACAGTGTCTGTCGTCTATTGGTGGTTTGACAGTGTCTGTTGTCTATTGATGGTTAGACAGTGTCTGTCATCTATTGATGGTTAGACAGTGTCTGTCGTCTATTGGTGGTTAGACAGTGTCTGTTGTCTATTGATGGTTAGACAGTGTCTGTCATCTATTGATGGTTAGACAGTGTCGTCTATTGGTGGTTAGACAGTGTCTGTCATCTATTGATGGTTAGACAGTGTCTGTCGTCTATTGATGGTTAGACAGTGTCTGTTGTCTATTGATGGTTAGACAGTGTCTGTCATCTATTGATGGTTAGACAGTGTCTGTCATCTATTGGTGGTTTGACAGTGTCTGTCGTCTATTGTTGATGGTTAGACAGTGTCTGTAGTTGATGGTTAGACAGTGTCTGTCGGCTATTGATGGTTAGACAGTGTCTGTCATCTATTGTTGATGGTTAGACAGTGTCTGTCGTCTATTGATGATGGTTAGACAGTGTCTGTCGTTTATTGATGGTTAAACAGTGTCTGTCGTCTATTGATGGTTAGACAATGTCTGTCGGCTATTGATGGTTAGACAGTGTCTGTCATCTATTGTTGATGGTTAGACAGTGTCTGTCGTTTATTGATGGTTAAACAGTGTCTGTCGTCTATTGATGGTTAGACAGTGTCAGTAGTTGATGGTTAGACAGTGTCAGTTGTCTATCGTTGATGGTTAGACAGTGTCTGTCGTTTATTGATGGTTAAACAGTGTCTGTCGTCTATTGATGGTTAGACAGTGTCAGTAGTTGATGGTTAGACAGTGTCAGCTGTCTATCGTTGATGGTTAGACAGTTTCAGTAGTTGATGGTTCGACAGTTTCAGTTGTCTATCATTGATGGTTTGACAGTGTCTGTTGTCTACCGTTGATGGTTAGACAGGGTCAGTAGTTGATGGTTGAACGGTGTTAGTAGTTGATAGTTAGACAGGGTCAGTAGTTGATGGTTAGACAGGGTCAGTAGTTGATGGTTGAACGGTGTTAGTAGTTGATAGTTAGACAGGGTCAGTAGTTGATGGTTAGACAGGGTCAGTGGTTGATGGTTAGACAGGGTCAGTAGTTGATGGTTAGACAGGGTCAGTAGTTGATGGTTAGACAGGGTCAGTGGTTGATGGTTAGACAGGGTCAGTAGTTGATGGTTAGACAGGGTCAGTAGTTGATGGTTAGACAGGGTCAGTAGTTGATGGTTAGACAGGGTCAGTAGTTGATGGTTAGACAGGGTCAGTAGTTGATGGTTAGACAGGGTCAGTAGTTGATGGTTAGACAGGGTCAGTAGTTGATGGTTAGACAGGGTCAGTAGTTGATGGTTAGACAGGGTCAGTAGTTGATGGTTAGACAGGGTCAGTAGTTGATGGTTAGACAGGGTCAGTAGTTGATGGTTAGACAGGGTCAGTGGTTGATGGTTAGACAGGGTCAGTAGTTGATGGTTCGACAGGGTCAGTAGTTGATGGTTCGACAGGGTCAGTAGTTGATGTTTAGACAGTGTCAGTAGTTGATGTTTAGGCAGTGTCAGTAGTTGATGGTCAGACAGTGTCAGTAGTTGATGGTCAGACAGTGTCAGTAGTTGATGGTCAGACAGGGTCAGTAGTTGATGGTTAGACAGGGTCAGTAGTTGATGGTTAGACAGGGTCAGTGGTTGATGGTTAGACAGGGTCAGTAGTTGATGGTTCGACAGGGTCAGTAGTTGATGTTTAGACAGTGTCAGTAGTTGATGGTCAGACAGTGTCAGTAGTTGATGGTCAGACAGTGTCAGTAGTTGATGGTCAGACAGTGTCAGTAGTTGATGGTCAGACAGGGTCAGTAGTTGATGGTTAGACAGGGTCAGTGGTTGATGGTTAGACAGGGTCAGTAGTTGATGGTTCGACAGGGTCAGTAGTTGATATTTAGACAGTGTCAGTAGTTGATGTTTAGACAGTGTCAGTAGTTGATGGTCAGACAGTGTCAGTAGTTGATGGTCAGACAGTGTCAGTAGTTGATGGTCAGACAGTGTCAGTAGTTGATGGTCAGACAGGGTCAGTAGTTGATGGTTAGACAGTGTCAGTAGTTGATGGTCAGACAGGGTCAGTAGTTGATGGTCAGACAGTGTCAGTAGTTGATGGTCAGACAGTGTCAGTAGTTGATGGTCAGACAGGGTCAGTAGTTGATGGTTAGACAGGGTCAGTAGTTGATGGTTAGACAGGGTCAGTAGTTGATGGTTAGACAGTGTCAGTAGTTGATGGTTAGACAGGGTCAGTAGTTGATGGTCAGACAGTGTCAGTAGTTGATGGTCAGACAGTGTCAGTAGTTGATGGTTAGACAGGGTCAGTAGTTGATGGTTAGACAGGGTCAGTAGTTGATGGTTAGACAGGGTCAGTAGTTGATGGTCAGACAGGGTCAGTAGTTGATGGTTAGACAGGGTCAGTAGTTGATGGTTAGACAGTGTCAGTGGTTGATGGGTAGACAGGGTCAGTAGTTGATGGTTAGACAGGGTCAGTAGTTGATGGTTAGACAGGGTCAGTAGTTGATGGTTAGACAGGGTCAGTAGTTGATGGTTAGACAGCTTCAGTCATCACAGGTGTTTCATGCTCCTTAGATGCATTTTCTCATCATAATCATAATTTTGATTGCAGCTGAAACAGCATTTTAGGGCTCTAATGAATTGCTAATTTCTAATTGAAAGTCAGCTAGAAGATGATGCTGACCTTGGCCATTGTTCCTGCAAGCTTACCAGCCTGTTTCTGCTTCAAAGCAGCAGAGGTTGATGACATATTGGATCTCTTTTGTCAAAGTCTGGCTGTTTAATCTGAGAGCTCACACTCTCCCCCTTGTCTCCCCAGGTGCACCTCATGCGTGAGCAGCCCCTTCCCCTGCAACTGGTGTAAATACCGCCACATCTGCACCAACAACCTGGCAGAGTGCTCCTTCCAGGAGGGACGCGTCAGCAGCGTGGAGGTAAGAGACTATACTGCCCACACAGACAATAATGAATAGCCATCTCACAGCAGACTGAACACAGGATGAGGCCGCCAGGGTGACAGGAAGTGTGGCCGTGGAGCTGCCTGCCCGGTTCTGTTATTCACAGAATCTCAGCGATGCGGTCCTTTACAGCCCGTGGAGAATCCAACCTGGTCATGACCCCGTGAACCTGGGTCAGGCTGACCCCATTATCTAACACAGCTTTCCCATTGTTTTGTGTGTGATTCACTACAGCTGGAACCATTTAGGATACCTAGTCAGTTGCCTAACTGAATGTATCGGAGAGGTGGTGGGGGGCTGCCTTAATCAACATCCACATCTTCGGCACCTGGGGAACAGTAGGTTAACTGCCTTGCTCAGGGGCAGAATGACAGATTTTTACCTTGTCAGCTCAGGGATTTGATCCAGCAACCTTCCGGTTACTGGCCCAACATTCTTTCATTGTCTGCACTGTTCAGAAGCCAGCTACTGCTGGGACCCATTTTCTACACTGTTCAGAAGCCAGCTACTGCTGGGACCCATTTTCTGCACTGTTCAGGAGCCAGCTACTGCTGGGACCCATTGTCTGCACTGTTCAGGAGCTAGCTACTGCTGGAACCCATTGTCTGCACTGTTCAGGAGCTAACTACTGCTGGGACCCATTGTCTGCACTGTTCAGGAGCTAGCTTCTGCTGGGACCCATTGTCTGCAGTGTTCAGGAGCTAGCTACTGCTGGGACCCATTGTCTGCAGTGTTCAGGAGCTAGCTACTGCTGGGACCCATTGTCTGCAGTGTTCAAGAGCTAGCTACTGCTGGGACCCATTGTCTGCACTGTTCAGGAGCTAGCTACTGCTGGGGCCCATTGTCTGCACTGTTCAGGAGCTAGCTACTGCTGGGACCCATTGTCTGCACTGTTCAGGAGCTAGCTTCTGCTGGGACCCATTGTCTGCAGTGTTCAGGAGCTAGCTACTGCTGGGACCCATTGTCTGCAGTGTTCAGGAGCTAGCTACTGCTGGGACCCATTGTCTGCACTGTTCAGGAGCTAGCTTCTGCTGGGACCCATTGTCTGCAGTGTTCAGGAGCTAGCTACTGCTGGGACCCATTGTCTGCAGTGTTCAGGAGCTAGCTACTGCTGGGACCCATTGTCTGCAGTGTTCAGGAGCTAGCTACTGCTGGGACCCATTGTCTGCAGTGTTCAGGAGCTAGCTACTGCTGAGACCCATTGTCTGCACTGTTCAGGAGCTATCTACTGCTGGGACCCATTGTCTGCAGTGTTCAGGAGCTAGCTACTGCTGGGACCCATTGTCTGCAGTGTTCAGGAGCTAGCTACTGCTGAGACCCATTGTCTGCACTGTTCAGGAGCTATCTACTGCTGGGACCCATTGTCTGCAGTGTTCAGGAGCTAGCTACTGCTGAGACCCATTGTCTGCACTGTTCAGGAGCTATCTACTGCTGGGACCCATTGTCTGCAGTGTTCAGGAGCTAGCTACTGCTGAGACCCATTGTCTGCACTGTTCAGGAGCTATCTACTGCTGGGACCCATTGTCTGCAGTGTTCAGGAGCTAGCTACTGCTGAGACCCATTGTCTGCACTGTTCAGGAGCTATCTACTGCTGGGACCCATTGTCTGCAGTGTTCAGGAGCTAGCTACTGCTGAGACCCATTGTCTGCACTGTTCAGGAGCTATCTACTGCTGGGACCCATTGTCTGCAGTTTTCAGGAGCTAGCTTCTTGGAGTGGTCTCAAAGTTCCATTCAGTCCTAAACTTGGCATTCTTTGTCGTATTGAACCATAGAAATGTTGTTCTCCCATCTTTTTAAAAGCAAATGTAATTTCCTTTTGTTTATATGCTGGCACTTTAAGATGGGCGAACTTGGTTATAGCTTGTGCTATAGTGTTGTATAAGACTTGTTAAAGTGAATAGAACTGGAATCATGTTCAATCACCATGCAAAATCATTCTGGCTATGGATACGAAGGATATCAACACATTAACACGCCAGCAGTTAGGCAACTGACTAGGTATGCTAAATGGTTCCAGCTGTATACTGATTGAACTTGCTCTGCTGGGAGTTTACCTCCATGTTTTGATTTTTGAATTCTGCTTTTCCACTAAAATCATTAATAAAACTGATAACTAAAATATTGTGTTATTATTGTTAGTGTTATGCTGATTAAAAATAATAATAAAAAATGAACCCGAAAGGTTATTCGAGGAACCATTGAAGAGCCCTTTTAATGGGGTTCTTCAAAGAACTTTTAGAGGTTCTCCCACAGTTTCAATTTGTAGAACCCCTAAAGGATACTCCAGGAATCTAGAGTGTACTGTGTGATTTTTTTTCTTTCCATGGTACCTCACAATATTTGGTCCAGTGTGTTATTTGATGTTTTATATTTAAACAAATCTTTGTCTGTCTCTGCTCATTCCCCAATGCCTCTGAGAGTACTAGACCATCCAACTTGGCCAAATGATGGTTTAGTGACAGAGAGTGACACCAGAGTAATTGGGCTTACAAAAGCCTGCATCTCATAATGGCTTTGCATCAATCCTACCCTTCTCAGTACACATTGATTACACACTTGACTGGGCCACAGACCAGCTGAGAAGCCCAGGCTCAGACTGTACTGCAGTAGGGGTTTTTCAGCAAGTGATGTTCAGAACCAGGCTCAGGAGTGGCTGGGGCTAGGGGAGAGAAAAGCTGTTCAGAACCAGGCTCAGGAGTGGCTAGGGGAGAGAAAAGCTGTTCAGAACCAGGTTCAGGAGTGGCTGGGGCTAGGGGAGAGAAAAGCTGTTCAGAACCAGGCTCAGGAGTGGCTGGGGCTAGGGGAGAGAAAAGCTGTTCAGAACCAGGCTCAGGAGTGGCTAGGGGAGCGAAAAGCTGTTCAGAACCAGGCTCAGGAGTGGCTGGGGCTAGGGGAGAGAAATGCTGTTCAGAACCAGGCTCAGGAGTGGCTAGGGGAGAGAAGGGCTGTTCAGAACCAGGCTCAGGAGTGACTGGGGCTAGGGGAGAGAAATGCTGTTCAGAACCAGGCTCAGGAGTGGCTAGGGGAGAGAAGGGCTGTTCAGAACCAGGCTCAGGAGTGACTGGGGCTAGGGGAGAGAAATGCTGTTCAGAACCAGGCTCAGGAGTGACTGGGGCTAGGGGAGAGAAGGGATATTAAGAGAAAAGACAGGGGGGTGGAAACACACACCCTTCGGCTTTTGGCACATTAGAATTTTACGCTTAACTGAACATCAAAGAGATGCCTTATCTGGCCTTATCAGACAGAGGCAGCCGGCAGCAGGGTGGGCAGGGCCTACCCGTCACAGCCTCCCCCAGCCTGCTCCAGCCTGACCCAGCCTCCCCCAGCCTGCACCAGCCTCCCCAAGCCTCCCCCAGCCTGCTCCAGCCTGACCCAGCCTCCCCAAGCCTCCCCCAGCCTGCTCCAGCCTGACCCAGCCTGCCCCAGCCTCCCCAAGCCTGCCCCAGCCTCGCCAGAATCCTTGCCCCAAAGTGCCACAATTGACAATCTCCTTATTTCACCCCGAAAAAAAGGAATTACTCAGTGAAAAAGAGTGACTCATGTACTGTTGATACTGGAGGGGGAATATTTTGGAGAAGCAGGCCATGACACTCTCCTCTTCCTCTGCTCCCACAAAGAAAGAAAGAAAGGTTGATTCACAAAGGAGCACACATATCATGGGAAGATTTTAGAAGTAGGCTTGGACTGGTATGCTGCGATTCAACAAGTTCACTGTCATTTGCTGTTAAGCCATGGGGAATAAACCATTTTCATGTGTGCCAGCTGGCTGCCAGAGCTTTTCTTCTCATTCTATTATTCAACTGATAGTGTTTCTGTCCAGTGATCTGAAGTGTCTCTATCTCTGTGTCTGTGTGTGTGTGTATGCGTGTCTGTCTGTGTGTGTGCATATGCGTGTCTGTCTGTGTGTGTATGCGTGTCTATCTGTGTGTGTATGCGTGTCTGTCTGTGTGCGTATGCGTGTCTGTCTGTGTTCTTTTGCGTGTCTGTCTGTGTGTGTGCGTATGCGTATCTGTGTGCATATGCGTGTCTGTCTGTCTGCGTGCGTGCGTGTGTGTGTGTGTGTGTGTGTGTGTGTGTGTGTGTGTGTGTGTGTGTGTGTGTGTGTGTGTGTGTGTGTGTGTGTGTGTGTGTGTGATTGTGTTCAGTGGAGCGTGTCTCATCTGCAGCCCTGTCCTCCAGTGTGCTACCATGGCTGGGTTGGCCCTGGGTTGGCCCTGGGTTGGAGAGGTGCTTCAGAGAAACAGCGGGGGTACTCCAAACAGACAGAGAGACACGGGTGTGGGCTGTAGGGAGGAGATGTGTTGCTCCCCTAAGGCACTGGACACGCCAGCCAGCCAGATCCTACTGTATAATCCACAGCACAGTGGCCTTCTTCAGCCCGGGAGTGTGCAGAGAGAGATAGGACTGGATCAGAGCAATAGCTGAGCTCCGTCCAAACTCACCATCCTCCACAAGGCTACATGGCTCACAGGAAATGAGGAAATGAAAAATGAAAAACAAACACCTTTCCAACTAATCTATTGAAGAAAATGTTTATGATGTATATATATACCTGTTTAGAATGTTCAAGCCCTGAGTAATGTGTTGTCATTTAGATACACTGGCATCATTAGGCAGTGTATTCAGTGATGTTATGATGACTACTACTGACATTGGATAGATGGTCCCTCATTACTGGTCCTTCACCAGGTTCATTAGGGTAGGAAAGATCATCTCTGTGGGGACCAACACCAGTTAACTGTTTGGTTTCTGAGAGCGGAATGTTTTGAATCTGTGAAAACTGATATGGGTTTAAATAGATCTAACGTAGATGTGTGCTGCAGAACATTTGGTAGTCCACATCATGCATACAGAGTTTTTAAATAGGCTTGAGAGAAAGGTTGTTTTTTTTCTACATGAATTGGTTTGTTAAACCGAGAGATGGCAGAGTTGTTCACGACCAAGGATGCTCTTTTATTCTCAGCTTCAGCTCCTCAATTGAGAGGATCAAAGTAGGAATCGATTTTCCGTATGAGGAGAATCTTCTAGCCCCGCCAGCCAGCCAGCCTGCCACAGAGACCAACAGACAGACAGGTACATAGATACTGTGCTGCCTGCTCCGTCTCACATTGTCCCCCACATTAGGAGTCTCAGTTAATAACGCCATGCAAATATTTAGCCTTAAATGGAGCTCCCCACCAGGTCAGGGGCAATGTCTCACTGAGACTCCTAATACTTAGTGAGATCTCAGGGGCAATGTCTCACTGAGACTCCTAATATTTAGTGAGAGCTCAGGGGCAATGTCTCACTGAGACTCCTAATACTTAGTGAGATCTCAGGGGGAATGTCTCACTGAGACTCCTAATACTTAGTGAGAGCTCAGGGGCAATGTCTCACTGAGACTCCTAATACTTAGTGAGATCTCAGGGGGGAATGTCTCACTGAGTCTCCTAATACTTAGTGAGAGCTCAGGGGGCAATGTCTCACTGAGACTCCTAATACTTAGTGAGAGCTCAGGGGGAATGTCTCACTGAGACTCCTAATACTTAGTGAGAGCTCAGGGGGAATGTCTCACTGAGACTCCTAATACTTAGTGAGAGCTCAGGGGGAATGTCTCACTGAGACTCCTAATACTTAGTGAGAGCTCAGGGGGAATGTCTCACTGAGACTCCTAATACTTAGTGAGAGCTCAGGGGGAATGTCTCACTGAGACTCCTAATACTTAGTGAGAGCTCAGGGGGCAATGTCTCACTGAGACTCCTAATACTTAGTGAGAGCTCAGGGGGAATGTCTCACTGAGACTCCTAATACTTAGTGAGAGCTCTGGGAGGGATGTCTCACTGAGACACCTAATACTTAGTGAGAGCTCAGGGGGAATGTCTCACTGAGACTCCTAATACTTATTGAGAGCTCTGGGAGGGATGTCTCACTGAGACTCCTAATACTTATTGAGAGCTCTGGGAGGAATGTCTCACTGAGACTCCTAATACTTAGTGAGAGCTCAGGGGGGGATGTCTCACTGAGACACCTAATACTTAGTGAGAGCTCAGGGGGAATGTCTCACTGAGACTCCTAATACTTATTGAGAGCTCTGGGAGGGATGTCTCACTGAGACTCCTAATACTTATTGAGAGCTCTGGGAGGAATGTCTCACTGAGACTCCTAATACTTAGTGAGAGCTCAGGGGGAATGTCTCACTGAGACTCCTAATACTTATTGAGAGCTCTGGGAGGGATGTCTCACTGAGACTCCTAATACTTAGTGAGAGCTCAAAGACACGTTTTTATATTGGCCTTTCCCAGAGGACCCCTGAGATCAAAGAATGTGCTGCTGGGCTCTCCAAAACAACTGTCCCCCTCTGTGTTGTGTCTCAGTGGGACGGCCCTTTATTAACGAGCGAAGGCCCAGTAATTAATTGTGGGATGAGTGACAGAGGAGCCATTATCCCGGCAGGAAGCAAGGAAGTGGTCCTGGCACTCAGTGGTGGGTAGCGGCCACAGAGGATCAGGAATTGACACTGATTGACACAGATTTCACCACCAGCACATTACTGAGCCCCCTGCACAGAAACCAGTGGCCCATTACTCACTGTGTATCCAGAGGCCACTGTACTGCCACGCCTTGCCCAGGGAAGAGCCGCACAGGGTCAAGACCCCCTTCCCAGTCTTCTCTTCTCATACAGGAGTGACGATAAGCTATCTTGTTTTTTACATTACAAAACACTTTACAAGTAAAACATCAAGATCAGATTGGTTCCCTGCAAAGGGTGGCTTTTTGAAGAATCGACATGATTCCATATGTGTTATTTCATAGTTTGTCTTCACTATTATTCTACATTTGAGAAAATAATTTTAAAAAACAAAAGAAACTTTGAATGAGTAGGTGTGTCCAAACTTGTATGTATGTATGTATGTATGTATGTATGTATGTATGTATGTATGTATGTATGTATGTATGTATGTATGTATGTATGTATGTATGTATGTATGTATGTATGTATGTATGTATGTATGTATGTATGTATGTATGTATGTATGTATGTATGTATGTCCTTTAGACTTATTATCGGGACATTACTCAACGGTGCTGTTTGTGGTCGTTGATTCACCCTCATAAGGACATGCACAGTGTCACAAGGATTTGAGAGGGAGGTTATAAGCAATTACATGCCCTTATTATGTTGAAGATATGGTCTGGTTGCAGGTGACAGGCTAGCTATAGCAGGCCAATGTAGAGGACTAATGCTAGTTATGCCAGTAAAGCCACTTAGATTTCACAATTTAGGTACAGTATGTCATGTTACGGTTTTCTTCCTGGGAAGGAGAGGAGGACCAAAATGCAGCGTGGTTATGGTTGAACATCTTTAATAAATATGATAATGATGAACAATATACATATACAAAACGTGGAAAATCCGAAACAGTCCTAACTGGTGCAAAACACAGAGAGAGGAAACATCCATGAAATACCCAAAGAATATGGCTGCCTAAATATGGTTCCTAATCAGAGACAACAATAAACACCTGCCTCTGATTGAGAACCACTCTAGGCAACCATAGACTTACCTAGAATACTACACTAAACACAACCCCGTCAATCTACAAAACCCCTAGACAAGACAAACACATACAGTGCCTTGCGAAAGTATTCGGCCCCCTTGAACTTTGCGACCTTTTGCCACATTTCAGGCTTCAAACATAAAGATATAAAACTGTATTTTTTTGTGAATAATCAACAACAAGTGGGACACAATCATGAAGTGGAACGACATTTATTGGATATTTCAAATTTTTTAACAAATCAAAAACTGAAAAATAGGGCGTGCAAAATTATTCAGCCCCCTTAAGTTAATACTTTGTAGCGCCACCTTTTGCTGCGATTACAGCTGTAAGTCGCTTTGGGTATGTCTCTATCAGTTTTGCACATCGAGAGACTGAATTTTTTTCCCATTCCTCCTTGCAAAACAGCTCGAGCTCAGTGAGGTTGGATGGAGAGCATTTGTGAACAGCAGTTTTCAGTTCTTTCCACAGATTCTCGATTGGATTCAGGTCTGGACTTTGACTTGGCCATTCTAACACCTGTATATGTTTATTTTTGAACCATTCCATTGTAGATTTTGCTTTATGTTTTGGATCATTGTCTTGTTGGAAGACAAATCTCCGTCCCAGTCTCAGGTCTTTTGCAGACTCCATCAGGTTTTCTTCCAGAATGGTCCTGTATTTGGCTCCATCCATCTTCCCATCAATTTTAACCATCTTCCCTGTCCCTGCTGAAGAAAAGCAGGCCCAAACCATGATGCTGCCACCACCATGTTTGACAGTGGGGATGGTGTGTTCAGGGTGATGAGCTGTGTTGCTTTTACGCCAAACATAACATTTTGCATTTTTGCCAAAAAGTTCAATTTTTGTTTCATCTGACCATCTTCCACATGTTTGGTGTGTCTCCCAGGTGGCTTGTGGCAAACTTTAAACAACACTTTTTATGGATATCTTTAAGAAATGGCTTTCTTCTTGCCACTCTTCCATAAAGGCCAGATTTGTGCAATATACGACTGATTGTTGTCCTATGGACAGAGTCTCCCACCTCAGCTGTAGATCTCTGCAGTTCATCCAGAGTGATCATGGGCCTCTTGGCTGCATCTCTGATCAGTCTTCTCCTTGTATGAGCTGAACGTTTAGAGGGACGGCCAGGTCTTGGTAGATTTGCAGTGGTCTGATACTCCTTCCATTTCAATATTATCGCTTGCACAGTGCTCCTTGGGATGTTTAAAGCTTGGGAAATCTTTTTGTATCCAAATCGGGCTTTAAACTTCTTCACAACAGTATCTCGGACCTGCCTGGTGTGTTCCTTGTTCTTCATGATGTTCTCTGCGCTTTTAACGGACCTCTGAGACTATCACAGTGCAGGTGCATTTATACGGAGACTTGATTACACACAGGTGGATTGTATTTATAATCATTAGTCATTTAGGTCAACATTGGATCATTCAGAGATCCTCACTGAACTTCTGGAGAGAGTTTGCTGCACTGAAAGTAAAGGGGCTGAATAATTTTGCACACCAAATTTTTCAGTTTTTGATTTGTTAAAAAAGTTTGAAATGTCAATGTCGTTCCACTTCATGATTGTGTCCCACTTGTTGTTGATTCTTCACAAAAAAATACAGTTTTATATCTTTGTTTGAAGCCTGAAATGTGGCAAAAGGTCGCAAAGTTCAAGGGGGCCGAATACTTTCGCAAGGCACTGTATCTACAATGAACAAAAATATAAATGCAACAATTTCAAAGATTTTCGTGAGTTAAAGTTCATATAAGGAAATCAGTCAATTGAAGAAAAAAACATTTATTTACATCCCCCACGCTGATCCTCAACACTGGGGCCCCTCAGGGGTGTGTGCTTAGTCCCCTCCTCTACTCCCTGTTCACCCACAACTGCGTGGCCAAACATGACGCCAACGTTAAGTTTGCTGATGACACAACAGTGGTAGGCCTGATCACTGACAACGATGAGACAGCCTATATGGAGGACGTCAGAGACCTGGCAGTGTGGTGCTAAGACAACAACCCCTCCCTCAATGTGAGCAAGACAAAGGAGCTGTTCGTGGACTATTGGAAAAGGAGGGCCGAACAGGCCCCCATTAACTTTGACAGGGCTGTAGTGGAGCGTGTCAAGAGTGTCAAGTTTATTGGTGTTCACATCACCAATGAACTATCTTGATCCAAACACACAAAGACAGTGGTGAAGAGTGCATGACAACACCTTTCCTCCTCAGGAGACTGAAAAGATGTGGCATGGGTCCCCAGATCCTGAAAAAGTTCTACAGGGGGATCACGTGACCCTTAGGGGGTGGCCGCATGAACTTAGAGCTCCGCACAAGTCGTTTCCAATTCCTAATCTTACCTCCACTCCAAGTTCAAACTCATTTAGCTTTAGTAAAAAAAAGTCATGGCGGCTACAAAAGGCGACACTACAGGTGACATTTTTACCTGGACTCGAGCATTAGCGACGGAAAAAGCCTCCAAGAAGAAGCTAGCTTCAGAAAAAGCTAGCGCCATTAGCCAGGAGCAAGAGGACCCGCTCCCCCCCCGAGGCCCAACGAATGCCAACCTCTGTCGATTAGATCCTTTCTGAGTTGAGATTCTCAGCTCAGTGCGATAGGGGGCAAGGTGACAATCCTGGAAAACGCTTTGCCTGACATCAACAACAAGATGTCCAGGTGCCCCGCGTTTATGGTTGAGGCAGAGGGGCGAATCCTATCCATGGAAAACTTATTGACAGACGCCATGGAAACAATAGCATGTGCTAAAAAGAAAATAGAGCATCTGCAAGAGAAAACAGAGGACCTAGAAAACAGGGGCGAAGGAATAATTGTGTTCTATTAAATCTGGGCGAAAAAGAAGAGGGAAACATGCCACTGATCCGCTACCTGCAAGACAAACTTCCCTTCAAAACTCCCAAAGAGGCTAAACGTTTTTTGAAAGACAATCCTGGTCAATGAGAAACGGACCAATGAATAAATGCGATTAATGCTATTACTAAAGGAGTGTGGTCTGGACGGGGGCTACGTTGTCATTTACTCAATGTGGAGAGGAGATGATGAGGCATTTCTTTGGTGGGGAGGGGGAGACGTTGTGCGTTGCTAACTGTTGTTTTCGGAGTACATGATTGAGACTGAGCTGGGGGGTAATAGATCCAATGGGATGTGTCGAGTTGTTTGGGAACTCGGCTGGGGTGTTCAGAGATTGTTATTTTATGTACACCATTTATTTTCCTTTTATGTGAACGCAGCTGTAACTATTATCCACTTTTACCCAGCGATGACTTGCACTAAAGTTCGATTACTGTTCGATGACGATGACTAGCACCTTAAATCTATTGACATGGAACTGCCATGGTCTAGGTCATGCAGTAAAATGGAAAAAGATACTATGTGCTCTAAATAGGAAAAAGCAGACATTGCGCTATTACAAGAGACACACCTCTGTGATGCTGAACATGCCAAACTCCGCAGAGCTTGGGTGGAACAGGTGTATTTCAAACAGTAGAGGCACAGCCATACTTATCCATAACAATGTTCCATTCATATTTGACAAAAACATATCTGATCCGGAGGGAACATTTATTTTGATAACTGGGTCACTATATGGTCAACCAATTACTACCTTAAACATATACGCCCCTAACACAGATACTCCTGCTTTCATGTCAAAAATGATAACCCTGTTTAATGAGCATTGTGTTTCCTTTGGCGTGGTGGCCGAAGATTTTAATTGTACCCTTAACCCAACCCTAGACAAATCATCTCAAGATGCAAAGATGTTGAACTCTCTTACTCAAGAGATGGGACTGATAGATATCTGGAGAGAGAATAATAGCTCATCTATGGACTATACATACTACTCTAATGTCCATAACACCTACTCCCGTATAGATTACATTTTTATCCCAAAGAGTTTCATAAATTCAGCCACATGTACAATCGGACCCATAGCACTTTCAGATCACGCCTTTGTCCACCTCCGCTTTGACCTCTGCAAAAACATCCCGAGGTCAAAGAGCTGGAAATTCAACACCTCCATGCTATCAAATGACGAGTTCCATACATTGGTAACTACATGGATAGACAACTACACACAAGACAACAAAGATTCTCCTGTTTCATCTAATTGCATATGCTTCCTCTAAGAAAAAAGCAATGGAAGCACACAGGCTAGATATTGAGAGGGAGCTGGAATGCTGTGAAAAAATACATAAACAATCCCCAGACAGCACCTCATGGAGTCAACTTAAAGCAGCCAAAGCCAAACTGAATTTGGACTTACACTCGGGAGATAAAAAAAACAGAAATACCATGAGTATAGCAGAAATACCATGAGTATAGCAATAGGCCCAGTAGATTGCTTGCTTACCAATTAAAAAAGGAGCAGTCAGAGCGTACAATCATGGCTATCCTTAACAGCAGAGGACGATGTCACATATGACCCAAAAAAAGATCAATTTAACTTTTCATGATTCTTACTGCAAACTATATACCGCAGAACTCCACTCTTTCCTAGAGGGAATCTCACTACCTAAACTATCAGAGACCGACCAAGAAGATCTCAACTCCCCCTTCACTCCTGAGGAGATCCTGGAGGCAATTACCTCCATGCCACCTAATAAGTCCCCAGGCCCAGATGGATTCCCCAGAGAGTTCTACAAAGCTTTTTGGCCCCAGCTCCGCCCTATCTTCATGCCAATGCTGGAGGATTTTTGCAAAAATTGAGTTCTCCCAGACTCAATGCACACAGCTAGCATTACAGTGTTGCTCAAAAAGGACAAGGACCCCCTATCCTGCTCATCCTCCCAGCCCATAAGCTTGTTGGATTTCGACTATAAAATAATTACCAAATTGCTTGCCAAAAGACTAAACACTCTTCTTCCCAAAACAATAAACGCGGACCAAACTGGATTAATTAGAGACAGATACTCTTCTGATAACATTCGCCATCTTTTTGATATTATTGATCAAGTAAACGCACAGAAGACCCCTGTCCTGCTGGCTTCACTGGATGCTGAGAAGGCGTTGGACAGGATGGAGTGGAGCTTTCTGTTTTCACTCTTAGAAAAGTTCAATATGGGCCCAAATTTGATTAAATGGATTAAATCACTATACTCTCATCCAAATGCCATGGTGACTACTAATGGACTGAACTCTGACAGATCCCCTCTGGAACGGGGCACAAGACAAGGGTGCTCGCTGTCCCCGCTGCTCTACTTGTTGGGGGCGGAGCCTCTGGCAGAGCTGATAGGGAGCAATCCAAGTATTAGGGGTGTTTCTGCAGGCGGCCTGCAGCACAAGATTTCGCTTTACGCGGATGATGTCTTGCTCTACATATCCAACCCTGAGAAATCCCTCCCTCCCATTTTAGACACAATTGCTCAGTATGGCAAGTTTTCAGGTTATAAGATCAATTTTAACAAATCGACTGTCTTCCCTCTCAATATATTACACTCACCAGCTCTATGAAGACACTATGTCCTTTCCAATGGAAAACACAGGGGTTTCAATACCTCGGGATCTTCATAACACCAGATCTGGATAGCCTTTTCAAGGAGAATTATCTTCCACTCCTGGATCGAATCAAGAACGATCTCCAAACCTGGATCTCCCTCCCAATTAGCTTAGGAGGAAGACTTAATGTCATCCGTATGAACGTCCTCCCTAGACTGAACTACTTATTTCAGATGCTCCCATGCTATCTCGCAGTTTCCTTTTTCAAGACAACTAACCAAAGCATCACCAAATGTATATGGGGCAAAAAAAAAACTTGGATCAAGTTCTCCACTCTTTCGAAACCTGAATCTAAGGGTGGTCTTGCCCTTCCCTCCCTTCAATTGTACTACTGGTCTGCTAACATGGATCACAAACAGACAAGAGTCAACGTAGATTCAGACAGAAGCCCAATCCTGTGGTTCATTGCCCTTAAGCTCAATTCTATTCATTAATAACTTTAGTGAAGTGGGCAACATAGCCAAAACCTTTGTGATTTACAGCACCCTACTAGCGTGGAGGGACTGCATTTCCTCCCAAATATGTTCTCACTCTCCTATAGTACTCTAGAAATACTCTAGAAATCAGGACCTTTTCAGACCTATGTCATCAGAAAACCACTACACTGAAATCCTTTCAAGAGCTCTGCAGTGAATTCAATGTGCCAATATCCCTTTTTTTTATATCTTCAAGTTAGACATGTCATTTCCTCATTTACTTCCAAGAAGAGGTTTAGAACTCAGTTGAATGAAGTTGAAACCCTTCTTGTCACAGCACAATCCATTAAAGGCAAAATATCTTACATCTATTGACTCCTTTCTGAGAAAGGAGGCTCCTCCTTTACTCCTCTGAAAATAATCTGGGAAAAGGACCTTGGTCTGACTATCAGTGATGAGTTATGGGCGGAGGTTTGCGACAGAGTATACTGCACATCTACTAATGTAAAAATGAAACAATCTAATTACACATTTTTGTACAAATGTTATTACACTCCTTTGAGACTCCATAGAATGAAAACAGATACAGTATACCAGGCGGTGTCAGAGGAAGGCCCAAAAAATGGTCAACGACTCCAGTCACCCAAGTCACAGACTGTTCTCTCTAATACCGCACAGCAAGCAGACCGGAGCACCAAGTCTAGGTCCAAAAGGCTCCTTAACAGCTTCTACTCCCAAAGCCATAAGACTGCTGATGTACAAATTACCTCAACTAACCTGTACCCCTGCAAATACCCCCTGTATATAGTCTCGTTATTGTTATTTTATTGTGCTATTTTGTATAATTTTTAAACTTTATTTAGTCAATATTTTCTTAACTCTATTTCTTGAACTGCATTGTTGGTTAAGGGGCTTGTAAGTCAGCATTTCACCATAAGGTCTACCTACACCTGTTGTATTCGGCACAAGTGACTAATAACATTTGATTTGATTTGATACCTTTAAAAAAAAGTAGGGGTGTGGATCAGAAAACCAGTCAGTATCTGGTGTGACCATCATTTGCCTCATACACAGAGTTGATCAGGCTGTTGATTGTGGCCTGTGGAACGTTCTCCCACTCCTCTTCAATGGCTGTGCGAAGTTGCTGGATATTGGTGGGAACTGAAACACGCTGTCGTACACGTCAATCCAGAGCATCCCAAACATGCTCAATGGGTGACATGTCTGGTGAGTATGCAGGCCATGGAAGAACTTGGACATTTTCAGCTTCCAGGAATTATGTACAGATCCTTGCGACATTGGGCCATGCATTATCATGCTGAAACACGAGGTGATGGCGGCGGATGAATGGCACGACAATGGGCCTCAGGATCTTGTCATGGTATCTTTTTGCATTCAAATTGCCATGGATAAAATGCAAAAAAAGTGTCAGTTGTCCGTAGCTTATGCCTGCCCACACCAAACTCCACCGCAAACCATGGGGCACTCTGTTCACAACGTTGACATCAGCAAACCGCTCGCCCACACAACACCATACACACTGTCTGCCATCTGACCGGTACAGTTGAAACCGGCATTCATCCGTGAAGAGCACACTCCTCCAGCGTGCCAGTGGCCATCGACGGTGAGCATTTGCCCACTGAAGTCGGTTACGACGCCGAACTGCATTCAGGTCAAGACCCTGGTGAGGACCATGAGCATGCAGATGAGCTTCCCTGAGACGGTTTATGACAGTTTCTACCAGAAATTATTTGGTTGTGCAAACCCACAGTTTCATCAGCTGTCCGGGTGGCTGGTCTCAGACGATTCCGCAGGTGAAGAAGCCAGATGTGGATGTCATGGCTGGCGTGGTGACACATGGTCTGCGGTTGTGAGGCCGGTTGGATTTACTGCCAAATTGTCTAAAACAATGTTGGAGGCAGCTTATGGTAGAGAAATTAACATAAAATTATCTGGCAACAACTGTGATGTCCATTCCTGCAGTCAGCATGGCAATTGCACGCTCCCTCAAAACTTGAGACATCTGTGGCATTGTGTTGTGTTTTTATTTTTATTTCACCTTTATTTAACCAGGTAGGCTAGTTGAGAACAAGTTCTCATTTGCAACTGCGACCTGGCCAAGATAAAGCATAGCAGTGTGAACAGACAACACAGAGTTACACATGGAGTAAACAATTAACAAGTCAATAACACAGTAGAGAAAAGGGGGGAGTCTATATACAATGTGTGCAAAAGGCATGAGGTAGGCGAATAATTACAATTTTGCAGATTAGCACTGGAGTGATAAATGATCAGATGGTCATGTACAGGTAAAGATATTGGTGTGCAAAAGAGCAGAAAAGTAAATAAATAAAAACAGTATGGGAATGAGGTAGGTGAAAATGGGTGGGCTATTTACCAATAGACTATGTACAGCTGCAGCGATCGGTTAGCTGCTCAGATAGCTGATGTTTGAAGTTGGTGAGGGAGATAAAAGTCTCCAACTTCAGCGATTTTTGCAGTTCGTTCCAGTCACAGGCAGCAGAGTACTGGAACGAAAGGCGGCCAAATGAGGTGTTGGCTTTAGGGATGATCAGTGAGATACACCTGCTGGAGTGCGTGCTACGGATGGGTGTTGCCATCGTGACCAGTGAACTGAGATAAGGCGGAGCTTTACCTAGCATGGACTTGTAGATGACCTGGAGCCAGTGGGTCTGGCGACGAATATGTAGCGAGGGCCAGCCGACTAGAGCATACAAGTCGCAGTGGTGGGTGGTATAAGGTGCTTTAGTGACAAAACGGATGGCACTGTGATAGACTGCAACCAGTTTGCTGAGTAGAGTGTTGGAAACCATTTTGTAGATGACATCGCCGAAGTCGAGGATCGGTAGGATAGTCAGTTTTACTAGGGTAAGCTTGGCGGCGTGAGTGAAGGAGGCTTTGTTGCGGAATAGAAAGCCGACTCTTGATTTGATTTTCGATTGGAGATGTTTGATATGAGTCTGGAAGGAGAGTTTGCAGTCTAGCCAGACACCAAGGTACTTATAGATGTCCACATATTCAAGGTCGGAACCATCCAGGGTGGTGATGCTAGTCGGGCATGCGGGTGCAGGCAGCGATCGGTTGAAAAGCATGCATTTGGTTTTACTAGCGTTTAAGAGCAGTTGGAGGCCACGGAAGGAGTGTTGTATGGCATTGAAGCTCGTTTGGAGGTTAGATAGCACAGTGTCCAATGACGGGCCGAAAGTATATAGAATGGTGTCGTCTGCGTAGAGGTGGATCAGGGAATCGCCCGCAGCAAGAGCAACATCATTGATATATACAGAGAAAAGAGTTGGCCCGAGAATTGACCCCTGTGGCACCCCCATAGAGACTGCCAGAGGACCGGACAGCATGCCCTCCGATTTGACACATTTGTGTGACAAAACTTCACATTTTAGAATGGCCCTTTGTTGGTCCCAGCACAAGGTGCACCTGTGTAATGATCATGCTGTTTAATCAGCTTTGTGATATGCCACACCTTTCAGGTTGATGGATTATCTTGGCATGGAGAAATGCTCAGTAACAGGGATGTAAACCAATTTGTGCACAACACTTTAGAGAAATAATGTTTTTGTTAATACGGAACATTTCTGGGATGCTTTATTTCAGCTCATGATACATTGGATCACAATTTTACATGTTGTGTTTATATAATATAAATGTTCAGTATACATTGTAGAAGACACTGGAGTCCAGAATAGCAAACTCACAGTGTTTAATCCATATATTTCCCAGGGTGAGTTTAGAAGCTGCTAGTTGGAGTTTGATTAGGTAGAATAAGGAGTCTGCTGTGTAGCTAGCATTTAATTGGAGCAGCTCTCAGATGATTTGGAGGGTTGTGTTTTTTTTACCATGCGTAGGGGGCCCATTTCAAGGATTACAGTGACGGAGACTGTAAATGAGATTAAGAGACTAGAAATGGAATAGGGAAAGAACAGTGACTAAGCAATGGTGGAGAAATGTATATGAAAACAGCAACAGATCCTTTTTTCTGCTTACTCTGCTCTCAGAGAGTGAGCGAGCGAAAGAGAATGAGAGAGAGGGAGAGAGAGAGCAAGAGGGAAACAGAGTGAAAATGAGAGGGGGGGAGAGAGAGAGGGAGAGGGAGAGCAAGAGGGAAACAGACTGAAAAAGAGAGGGGGGAGAGAGAGAGAGAGAGAGACAGACAGAGACAGAGAGAGAGAGAGAGAGAGAGAGAGAGAGACAGACAGACAGAGAGACACAGAGAGAGAGAGAGACAGACAGAGAGAAATGATTCCGCCTCCCGTCTCTGGCTTTTAATGTTTCAACAGAGAAAAGTGCTTAGCTGTGTGATAACTGGGATATGCACAATAAGGTTAATGGAAACACTGTCAACAGGCTGTAAACTGCCTGAGCCGCCTTAATGGGGTGCTAATCAGCATCAGGGAACGGCCCTTCAGGGGGGAATACACAGCTGCCTCAGAGACTATACTGTTACAGATCTGTCGGCCTACCACCGAGGAGGGACTGCTCCTTCATTGCATGGCTTACTGCATTAGTGTCCCATGTACTGCATGGCGTGCATCACAGCATAGCCAGCATTACAAGTAGAGCACACATCGGATGCATTCGTGTTAACTTTATTTATTTTAATATTTATCTTTAACTCTGCATTGTTGGATAAGGACCTGTAAGTAAACATTTCACTGTTGGTCTACACCTGTTGTTTACTAGGCATGTGACAAATAACATTTCACTGTTGGTCTACACCTGTTGTTTACTAGGCATGTGACAAAAAACATTTGATTTGATTCGTGAATCAGCCTATTTGAAATGTATTCTCCTTGTCTTTGTGGAAAGAGTCCCAATTCATCATGACAAACCT
This sequence comes from Oncorhynchus keta, assembly GCF_023373465.1. Taxonomy (NCBI): domain Eukaryota; kingdom Metazoa; phylum Chordata; class Actinopteri; order Salmoniformes; family Salmonidae; genus Oncorhynchus; species Oncorhynchus keta. Next base: position 14,041,930 of record NC_068447.1, read on the forward strand.
CACTTACCTGCCCCGGGCTTTTTAAAATGTCACACTAACGTTTCTGATAAACAAACCACTTATCTTGTTTCACCCCAAGTATGTAGTCGATTAAAGCTTGTTAATTAAATTTAGCAGACGAGAATGAATGGTGGTGGCATCTTGGGGTTATGCGTGTGTTAAACACATACAGAGGAATTCATTCATGTTCAAACTCCACTGAGAGAAACCACGAGAAATGCCTCTGTCCAGAACACTGTGTGTAACGACTTAGAGAATACTTACATTTATTTTGAATGACCAAAGTAATGATTCATTTTGAATTACACACACACACATTCATGCTTTTCTGATAAAACTTGTTTTTGTAGTAGTAGTTTTGGGTATTATAATGTGTCCACTTAAATAATTGAAAACGGTGAAAACCCCATTAAGTTTCATGAGACGTGAGTCCTCACCTAAAATATGTTACTGCTCTTGCTGCACTACTGTGTTAAATGAATCATGATGTTTCTGATGTGCCAGCCACTCAAAGCCTCTCTGTGATGCTCTTCAAGGCCCATGCTGCTTTTACTCTGATGTAGGTAGCAATGAAATCCACTCAGGCCCTGAGTAACCAGATCCACGGTACTTATATGTCAGCCATTGAATAGAGCTCTCTACAGATAGATAGTAGCTCTTAGCCCATCAGAGATGTGCTACTGTACAGCATCACCTGGTTACCAGAATGTTGCTAGTCTGTCCTCGTTTTTCCCCTTTTTACAAAATGTACAAATTTGGTCAAATGTATTTGGCTGTTACCAGGGAAAGTTTTGCTATTCAGAAGTGTTTGCAGTCATATAGCCTTTGATGTATGCACACTGAACATGATTTAGAATGTTCTGGCACACCAGGTGTTGATGCTAGGTTCCTGGTGACTCGGTGTGGCATATGTGGATCTATTTGGTGTTTTGAATGTCAACCTGGTAATTGACAGAGCAGCGTTGAGAAGCAATCTGAGACATTCATAATCTCCAAAAGGCTAACCATCTCCATTCTGGAGCCTTCGGTTCTCACTGTGGAGCAAGAGGCTATGCTAGAGGTTATGCTGATAAATCAGATTCATTTGAAGTCAGAACACCACCCCCACCACCTCCCTGCAGGAAGTAAATCTGTCTCTTCATCCACAGAGTATGAAAATGAGATTTATTGATGCACCATATATATAAACCTTTACAAATCACTTGCCAGACAAGATTTATGGCTGTGTGGGCTGTGGAGTTGCATCATTTTCACCGAGGCGTTGGCTGGCGCTCTGTGTGTCTGTCCTGCAGACTAGAGAGGCTTCTCCTCACCCTCCTCGCCACCACCACCCGCCCACCTCGCCACCAACGCCCGCCCAGACAAGGCCTCTGATTTATCTCATCCACCCTGGCAGACTTTTACAGCCTCCTTGATTATTGTTCAGTGCGAAATGGGTAACAGATTATTCTAAATACCCTTTAATACAGAGTGTGTCATTAAGCTGCTGTGGTATCTCTCGGGTGGGGATGCGCTCATCGTCATTTTTCTCAGATTGTAATCATTGCATCAATACTGACTTTCCTGTGACTTCCGAGATCGTTTATGCATTGTTTCCTGCAATGTCAATATGAATCCCTGTGATAAATGCCTGGACCCTCTCTGGGCTCTCGTTCTGTGCTCACCTCACTAGCACAGGCAGACATGCAGGATTAAGGAAGATGTTAATTTCCCGCTTCATCAGTGTGATTTTCAGAGAAACTTGTGGCTCATCAAATCAGAGATGTATCCAACAGCTGTGTAATAGGGATTTGAACCTATTTTTTGCTTTGGTTTCAAGCCATTCCCACGTTTAATGGCCTCTGTGCGTCTGTACAGGAGTCCTTCTGCCCTGTTGTTGAAGTAGTGCCGCTAATGGACATTACTCACTGCTGCTCACCGCTCAATAAACTGGAATCAATACGTCTTCCTTAGCTATGTAGACCAAGTTTTAATTAACGATTATGTTTATTAATCACTTTTATTGTAATGAGTTTGGCTTTGCAAAGAAAATGAGCAGAGTGTTAATCTGTAACTTTTATTTGTGATTGTTGATTTTCAGGGCTGTCCCCAGATCCTGCCCACCAGTGACATTCTGGTACCTGCAGGGATCATTCGGCCAATCACGCTGCGAGCCCGGAACCTCCCTCAGCCCCAGTCTGGACAGAAGAACTATGAGTGTGTGTTTAACATCCAGGGCAAGATGCAACGCATCCCAGCTGTACGCTTCAACAGCTCCTGTATCCAATGCCAGAACACCTCAGTGAGTGCCTGGCCTATTAACATGACTGCACTCAATGTGTTTATACAGTATTTACTGTAAAATATCTTGTGTATTTTTGTTGGGTTTGGGATCTTGGTGCAAGGTAAAAGCTCAATAAGTACTTTTGTACTATTATGCTGATCATAGACTGATCTTTTGAAGTAGTTTTCTACAGGTCCTATACTAATACTGGTATAGAGACAGAGAATGCCTCTCTCCTCTTGCTCTGCCCCTCTCTCCCTCCCTCCCCCTCCTTCACCCTCCTTCTCCCTACCCCCTTCCTCTCTTGCTCTCTCTCGTGGAAATAATATGCAGAAGAAATCAAGGTGACTTTTCATTGAGTCACTGATCAGAAAAAAATACTTTATCCGCAAAATCAGCAAAGACATCAATTCAGGGCATTAAACTTGTTTTCTCAATCCCAGTGAAACATGTGGCATGTCAAAGAGCTGACATTGAGAGTCTGCTCTCTCCCCATATCTCTCTCTCTCTCTCTCTCTCTCTCTCTCTCTCTCTCTCTCTCTCTCTCTCTCTCTCTCTCTCTCTCTCTCTCTCTCTCTCTCTCTCTCACACACTCTGTAGCACCCTCTTTCTATCTCCCTCTGTCTCTTCCTCCCTCTCTCTCCTATTCCCTCTCTTTCTCCCTCTCTTTCTCTCTCCCTCTCTCTTCCTCCCTCTCTCTCTTTCTCTCTCCTTCTCTCTTCCTCCCTCTCTCTCCTATTCCCCTCTCTCTTTCTCTCTTCCTCCCTCTCTCTCCTATTCCCTCTCTTTCTCCCTCTCTTTCTCTCTCCCTCTCTATTCCTCCCTCTCTCTCTTTCTATCTCCCTCTGTCTCTTCCTCCCTCTCTCTCCTATTCCCTCTCTTTCTCCCTCTCTTTCTCTCTCCTTCTCTCTTCCTCTCTCTCCTATTCCCTCTCTCTCTTTCCCCTCTCTTTCTCTCTTCCTCTCTCTCCTATTCCCTCTCTCTTTCTCCCTCTCTTTCTCTCTCCCTCTGTCTCATAGTGATGTCACAGACGGCTGCCCTCTGTGACCCATCTGGTTGACACTGTAACCCCAGGGAATCTTGTAAAACAATTAGCCAGTCACAGGATGTGACTCTTCATTTGGTTGGACAATGTAACACCACGGAAAGGGAATGTGGTGTGGGTGGATGGGCCGGAGTGTTCCTGGGGTAGGACGGTAGGAAAATTACCAGGCTTCTGCCACGGAGTGTGTCCCCTCTAACCCCCCTAACCCCTGCAGATCAAAGCCCAGGCTGCGGGCCGCCTTCCTTCGACAGGACAATTGATGTCCCGTGGCAACTTAATAATGAGGATCACGTCTCCGGCACACACACCTCAATGGGTCAGGTTAGGATTGATTGTTGTACTTTCCCTGGCCGACACATGCTGCCTGGTGCGCTACATAGTGAAGGCCTTCGGAAGGACCCTGCCACGAAGAGCAACTGTCGTCCTTCTATCCACTATCACTCATTTCCTTCGTGTCATTATTCTTTCTGTCTCTGACACCCACCCCGCGCTCCGGCTATGCATTTAAAATGAAATTGAAAAGTAGTTTTGTGGTAGACCATTAACTGAGTGCCCAAAGGTTAGAGGTTGTTGGGGTTTGGATTGTTCAAGACATTGAACCGCTGATGCTGTGTAAACAATGAGACAGCTCTATGAATATAGTGAGGCGATCAGCATAAATAGATGGGTGCTTTAATCACTTCACCTACAGATAAACATTTGAAGTTGTTTGTCACGCACAGGGATAGGCTAATACTCTTCATGTAGACAGCTATATGCTGCTACTGCTGTCTACCCACTGTGCAAGCCAATGTGTGTCTATATTTCACCTTGATAACCAGAGTGAATAAGCATTCACACTGGATCTCCATGGGTGATCGTTTGAAGAGCCCAGTGTAAACTAATCCATGTCTGCACAGCTATTAAGAAAATAAAACGTTGAATATACAACATGAACTGTAAATGTTAGGCCTCCCTCACACTCCTCTGCTTCATCTCGGTCTGACAGAAAAGAGAAACCCAACCTTGAGATTGATGTTTTTTTTTAACTTAGCCCTTCCCCCACTGATGCCCCTCCCCCAACTGACTCCCCTCCCCCTTTTGAATGCTACCTCCCCCCCATGTATCTCTCTATCTCTGTCTTTCTTTCTCCACCCCCGTCTCTCCTCCCTCTTTGTTTGAATGGGATGTTTAGATGAATAGATGGTGTGATTACCTGTGACACAGCGGGCCACATCATCCCCCCCGTCTCTGTCTCTCTGCCCTCAACTGATGGATCTCTCCTGAATAGTCATTTAGCCATAGTAAAGACATGCCGCAGATTAGACTCAGTCTCTGGTGTGTGCTGTCCCCCCCCCCAAACACTCAAGGCAACAGCCATCAATCAATTTGCCGTCCAGACGAGTGGCGCAGCTTCATTCCCACAGTGCTGTAGCCAGGTGACTTTAAAGCCATGGGGTCCATGCTAATGCAATTGTGAGTGTCCTCAGATAGGCAATGCTGAATCAATCAATTTCATCTCCTGTTTACTCCGCCCCTTGCTGAGAACGTTCAGATATCAGTCAGCACTTTTGTCCTCATGGGAGGCCCCTGTTCTGTGGTGGGGGTTAGTTAGGTTAAGCATACGTTGAACATGTTCACCAGCTGTGACAGTATGTTTTACCAGACAGGGCAACTCTAGCCTGTTGCAGTTTGATTTGCTTTCACTTTCAGGTTTTTCTTTAATATCTGTTAATGTAGGGATTGTAATGCTTAAACTAAGTGAGACTGGCCTCTGCGTGGTGATGAAAAATGTTCTCTGAGTGGAACTAACTCAGATTCTTCCCATGGGACCTAAACACACAGCCAGGCCGCTCATATTATTCCTTCACTGCCTCATAACTGTTCTCTTGTCAGGTCTCTTATCCCTGCAACGATCTCCTCTTCCAATCAGGGCCCCTCCCTGGGAGAGAGGGGGCATTGTAGTGGACAAACAAGCCTGTCTCCTGTCGCGTCCCACTGCCTGGCCTTTCTCACCCTGAGACAGCTGCTCTGTCACTCTCGCAGTGATATGCATTTATAGACTGCTATATGCGTTTAAAAATACATCAAATATAGCAGGTTAACAAACATTATTATTCAATAATATAAGAAATTACATTTATTTTCAATGACTTGTCAATCAACTGAAAGTGCAAGCTTATTTATTTGAAAAGTTATTACATTTCAGAATTGTTCATTCAAATCACTTCCTGAATTGACTCCTTTCAATTTGAATTGAACCCAACCCTGGTACATAGAACTGCCATTAAGAAACTAGCCGCGAGGCCCGTATGTCCACGTTGCTGTGTGTTTGTCTATTTTCAGGACTGCTGTATGTGAAGTTGACCCTTGATCTGTGATGTGCAGTTCAGCGTGTGATAGATGTCCATGCCAAAGATCTAGAGAAGCCCTGGGTCATTGATGCAGACAGATAACAGTTTGCAGACAGAGAGGCAGACCAATAGACAGAGGAGAACAACACATGGGTCTGACATCACATCCTGCACAAATACAACACAAGGTTGTGCCCTGTCTCTGCCCAAATACAGCCTGAAGTCAAATACATCCCCCTTCCACATTCCATCTCTTCCCCGTCTCTCCGCCTCTACTTTGTTATTTCAATGCATTCATTTTCTCCAGCTAAATAGACCAACTAAGGTATACTACTGGTTTACTCCTGGTGTGGTTGGACTCATGTCATTTCAGTTCTAATGCAACAGGTGCATCATGCATGACCCACATGCCACCTGCGTCCATAGAGAAACACAGTACCTTTTTCTAAGGTGCGCATACATACAGATTAGACAACTCTATATGATAATTCATGCTGATCCACATCAATCCATAAATGATGTTCGCCAACTGTAGGATATATACGGGAATCATTTCAAAAGGCATACCACAGACTGTAATCAGCTCAGACACACGCCTGCTTGTTTCTTCCGCTTGATTTTACTGCAGACATCAGCAATGTGCTGCCATAGCTGGAATAAATCAGTATGATACACCCCCCACACATATACACACTGCCTTTCAAAATAAATGATAAATCGGGGTCTTTGAAACTCAATAAGCATTTGCTTTGGTAGTGTAAAGGGCTTTTGTGCATTTTATGCATTTTTGTTTGACAGCATGCTTTACGTTGCAGATTAAACATGGCACGCGTATAACTTTGATTGGCTGAATCTTAATACATGGGACTTTTCATCTTTTGTATCAAAAGATTAAAATAGTCCCAAATTAATCCACGGATGTAAGTGTTGCTAAGCCCTGCTGACCCCATAGCGACAGACATTGGCAGTGTTACCCAGGAAACGTCGAGTAAAGGCCTTTTGCACAACGAGTTCCGCACTACCCTCTTGATGGAAAGTGCTCTCACAAAGAACATCATTATTTCCCGAACCATGGTAGCAAAGTTTTTGAATAAAAAAACACTTACATGTTATTTTTCAGGCTTTCTGAACCAGCATGCCCTCATTATTCTATTATTCTCATCAAGTGCCCAATCAGACTACCAATGTCTTTGGTGTTTCTCAGTGGAACATACTTGTCAGGTCTCGAAAGGACCTGCCCTGCTCTTGACACCAAAGGCCTCGCTAATGGAAAAGATTTACCATGAACCAACGTACATGTTAATGATACTGTGAACATGTCACCTCATTGTCAATGTAAAAAAAGAAAAGGTCAATTTTACATCAATTAGGGGAGGATATTATATATTTATTCATTTAACCTTCATTTAACTAGGCAAGTCATTTAAGAGCAAATTCTTATTTACAATGACAGCCAGATGACGCTGGGCCAATTGTGCGCTGCCCTATGGGACTCCCAATCACAGCCGGTTGTGATACAGCCTGGAATCAAACCAGGGTGTCTGTAGTGACGCCTCTAGCACTGAGATGCAGTGCCTTAGACCGCTGCACCACTCTGAAGCACTGATATATGTTGCTGTTTATGATACATCTTTGAGGTTGTTTTTATCCTCCAACATCTCCTCTGCACTTTTTTCCTCATACAATAGTCATTATAATGATATGGTATTTACCCTCTTTCTTGTGATTGTTGCATATTTGCATCCCCGTCAGTCTCTGAGGTCGTAGATACTGTACCTGTGAGGCTCTGTAGCATGTTGGCTCTGTAGCAGGTGGGCTCTGTAGCAGGTGGGCTCTGTAGCAGGTGGGCTCTGTAGCAGGTGGACTCTGTAGCAGGTGGGCTCTGTAGCAGGTGGGCTCTGTAGCAGGTGGGCTGTAGCAGGTGGGCTCTGTAGCAGGTGGGCTCTGTTGCAGGTGGACTCTGTAGCAGGTGGGCTCTGTAGCATGTTGGCTCTGTAGCAGGTGGGCTCTGTAGCAGGTGGGCTCTGTAGCATGTTGGCTCTGTAGCAGGTGGGCTCTGTAGCAGGTGGGCTCTGTAGCAGGTGGGCTCTGTAGCAGGTGGGCTCTGTAGCATGTTGGCTCTGTAGCAGGTGGGCTCTGTAGCAGGTGGGCTCTGTAGCATGTTGGCTCTGTAGCAGGTGGGCTCTGTAGCAGGTGGGCTCTGTAGCATGTTGGCTCTGTAGCAGGTGGGCTCTGTAGCAGGTGGGCTCTGTAGCATGTTGGCTCTGTAGCAGGTGGGCTCTGTAGCAGGTGGGCTCTGTAGCAGGTGGGCTCTGTAGCATGTTGGCTCTGTAGCAGGTGGGCTCTGTAGCAGGTCCTCTAAATGGTGTGATCTAGCTATCAATAGCATGAATTATGAGCCTGTTTCATCCTGATTGTTTTGCTTTAAGCACCAGCAATGGAAAGGGAGTGAGTCTCCGCTGCATTCCCCTAATTGAGAAATCAGTGCATTAGTTACGCCTGCTCTGAACACTTTTTAGACTCCCAAAGTCATCTACAGAGAATGTTTCAGTGTCATCATGTGAAAAGTATGCTTTGGTGTTCTCCGGTTAATGCACTTACCTCAAATATGATGGCACCAATTCAACCATGGCCTCAACATGCAATTGATATACTCTATGTTTATGGAGTGAGCTCTGAACCAGCCGTAATCCTTCATGGCTAATAAGACCATTCCAGATGACCCTATCTGTTTCTTCAATCACGCTAGTCTGACCTTAAATCTGCCACCAGGATGCAGCATACAGTACATATTTTCCTAGTGCGATAATCACAATGATGAAATGAAGTGTGGTTTACAGAAAACGTAATTTATGTTCACTAATATGGACTCGCTGTTCATTGCTGTGTATGTTTAAGAAGGAAAAAGGCCCTTATTCAAAGGTAATTTTGCTGAAGTCGGTAGAATTTTGAAACTTAATTAAATGAAACAGGAAAGCCTTCATCATTAAGGGGAAATGATTTTCACTCTGTCACCAGAAGGGAGCCAGCATTGATGACAAAGCCAATTCTACTAGTCATAGTCTACACCAAGGTTTTTCTCAAACTCTGTCCTGGGCAAAAACCAAAACGTGCACCCGGGGTGGGTGTGAAAACCCTGAATTGCATCCTCAATTTACAGTATCGTATTTGTTCTCTTAATTTCAGGGCGGCAGGTAGCCTAGTGGATAGAATGTTGGACTAGTAACGAAAAGTTGCAAGATCGAAGGTAAATATCAGTTGTTCTGCCCCTGAACAAGGCAGTTAACCCACTGTTCCTAGGCCTTCATTGAAAATACTAATTTGTTTTTTTAACTGACTTGCCAGGTTAAATAAAGGTCAAATAAAAATGTTTGACAGATGGTTAAACTGCAGCTGATCCTTGCCAGAGTATAATTGAATCTTTATTAGTTTATTCTGAATAAACACAAATTATTTAAGAAAAATATTCCCCAAGCTCATCATCTTTGAAACATAGTAATGCCTACAATAAAATGAACTTGGTTCCAATATGCGTATCTTTCATATGGGCTCCTTCAACAGACACTTCACAATTTACAGTTATATCTGAACAAATGGAAGCTATTCCTTCTGGTCACTGTCACTCTATCAATCCATTTGTTCAGCTATAACTGTTGTTTCCATTAAGAGCTAAGGATAAGTCTTCAAAGGTAGCGCTAGTTTCAAATGGGTTTTTTCTATCCAGTGATGGGTTTGTTTTTTAAAAAGTAAGATTACCTCACTGCCTCGCCTTGCCTCGCCTGCAGCCCAGAGACATGTCTGACAGAACCAGGCCAGTTTGTCTCCACTTGCTAGTTTCAGACCCAGTGGAACCATGGCCTGAGGAAAATCAATTCACGACTGGCAGAGATAAGCTGCATTGTATGGCCCAACACAAAAGCTTCCCCCAGTTTACACACAACCACTAATCTCCTCAAAGCTGCCTGCCTTTCACTTGAAAAAGAAGGCTAGAAAATACATTATATTACCTCCAGAAATACATAGTTACTTCTAGAAGTACATTATGTTACCTCCAGAAATACATAGTTACTTCCAGAAATACATTATGTTACCTCCAGAAATACATGGTTACTTCCAGAAATACATTATATTACCTCCAGAAATACATAGTTACTTCCAGAAATACATGATGTTACCTCCAGAAATACATGGTTACTTCCAGAAATACATTATATTACCTCCAGAAATACATGGTTACTTCCAGAAATACATTATATTACCTCCAGAAATACATGGTTACTTCCAGAAATACATTATATTACCTCCAGAAATACATTATGTTACCTCCAGAAATACATTATATTACCTCCAGAAATACATTATGTTACCTCCAGAAATACATTATGTTACCTCCAGAAATACATTATGTTACCTCCAGAAATACATTATGTTACCTCCAGAAATGCATTATGTTACCTCCAGAAATACATTATGTTACCTCCAGAAATACATTATGTTACCTCCAGAAATACATAGTTACCTCCAGAAATACATAGTTACCTCCAGAAATACATTATGTTACCTCCAGAAATACATTATGTTACCTCCAGAAATACATAGTTACCTCCAGAAATACATTATGTTACCTCCAGAAATACATTATGTTACCTCCAGAAATACATTATGTTACCTCCAGAAATACATTATGTTACCTCCAGAAATACATTATGTTACCTCCAGAAATACATTACGTTACCTCCAGAAATACATTATGTTACCTCCAGAAATACATTATGTTACCTCCAGAAATACATTATGTTACCTCCAGAAATACATAGTTACTTCCAGAAATACATTATGTTACCTCCAGAAATACATTATATTACTTCAAGAAATACATTATACTACTTCCAGAAATACATTGTTACTTCCAGAAATACATTAGGTTACCTCCAGAAATACATTATGTTACCTCCAGAAATACATTATACTACCTCCAGAAATACATTATACTACCTCCAGAAATACATTACACTACCTCCAGAAATACATTATGTTACCTCCAGAAATACATTATACTACCTCCAGAAATACATTATACTACCTCCAGAAATACATTACACTACCTCCAGAAATACATTATACTACCTCCAGAAATACATTATACTACCTCCAGAAATACATTATACTACCTCCAGAAATACATTATACTACCTCCAGAAATACATTATACTACCTCCAGAAATACATTATACTACTTCCAGAAATACATTGTTACTTCCAGAAATACATTAGGTTACCTCCAGAAATACATTATGTTACCTCCAGAAATACATTATACTACCTCCAGAAATACATTATACTACCTCCAGAAATACATTACACTACCTCCAGAAATACATTATGTTACCTCCAGAAATACATTATACTACCTCCAGAAATACATTATACTACCTCCAGAAATACATTACACTACCTCCAGAAATACATTATACTACCTCCAGAAATACATTATACTACCTCCAGAAATACATTATACTACCTCCAGAAATACATTATACTACCTCCAGAAATACATTATACTACCTCCAGAAATACATTATACTACCTCCAGAAATACATTATACTACCTCCAGAAATACATTATACTATCTCCAGAAATACATTATACTACCTCCAGAAATACATTATGTTACCTCCAGAAATACATTATGTTACCTCCAGAAATGCATTGTTACTTCCAGAAATACATTATATTACCTCAAGAAATACATTGTTACCTCCAGAAATACATGTTACCTCCAGAAATACATTATACTACCTCCAGAAATACATTATGTTACCTCCAGAAATGCATTATGTTACCTCCAGAAATACATTATATTACCTCAAGAAATACATTATGTTACCTCCAGAAATACATTATGTTACCTCCAGAAATACATTATATTACCTCAAGAAATACATTATGTTACCTCCAGAAATACATTATGTTACCTCCAGAAATACATTATGTTACCTCCAGAAATACATTATGTTACCTCCAGAAATGCATTATGTTACCTCCAGAAATACATTATGTTACCTCCAGAAATACATTATGTTACCTCCAGAAATACATTATGTTACCTCCAGAAATACATTATGTTACCTCCAGAAATACATTATGTTACCTCCAGAAATACATTATGTTACCTCCAGAAATACATTATGTTACCTCCAGAAATACATTATGTTACCTCCAGAAATACATTATGTTACCTCAAGAAATACATTATGTTACCTCCAGAAATACATTATGTTACCTCCAGAAATACATTATACTACCTCAAGAAATACATTATGTTACCTCCAGAAATACATTATGTTACCTCCAGAAATACATTGTTACTTCCAGAAATACATTATGTTACCTCCAGAAATACATTATACTACCTCCAGAAATACATTACACTACCTCCAGAAATAGATTATACTACTTCCAGAAATACATGATGTTACCTCCAGACATACATTATACTACCTCCAGAAATACATTACACTACCTCCAGAAATAGATTATACTACTTCCAGAAATACATGATGTTACCTCCAGAAATACTGTACATTATATTACCTCCAGAAATACATTATGTTACCTCCAGAAATACATTGTTACCTCAAGAAATACATTATGTTACCTCCAGAAATACATTGTTACCTCAAGAAATACATTACACTACCTCCAGAAATACTGTACATTATATTACCTCCAAAAACACACTGTATGGCTCTCCTGTGGATTTCATTATCAGGGCCTTGGGAAGAGGGCATGACAACAACCTGTACACTGTGTGTTTCTGAACCCGACAAGGCTTTGAATACTGCCATTAACTCACCTATCGGATTTGGTTTACTTATTGAACAAATGTAACACCTCATTGGACTGTGAAGACCATCGCTGGCCTTCTAAAACCATTTCACAAAATGCTGTTATTAAATAAGGCATTTCCGATTAATGGCTGAAAAACAAGACCACAAAAGGTTAACTGTAGTTTATATGTCTGTTTGATGGATAGAAGTGAGGATGGTCTCAAGTTGTGTTTTGTTTTTGTAGTGTGACAAGCGATGTGATTGGGGGAAGTTAATTCAGTGGCCCTGCCCAGGAAGCTGCTGATCCATAATTTACCTCAATTATTTATTTAACCTTTATTTAACTAGACAAGACAGTTAAGAACAAATTCTTATTTTCAATGACGGCCTGGGAACAGTTGGTTAATTAACCTTGTTCAGGGGCAAAACGACAGATTTTTTTACCTTGTCATCTCGGGGATTTGATTTTGCAAACCTTTTGGTTACTAGTCCAAAGTTGGACTAGTGCCCCCAGTACCAACTGAACCCTATAGAGATGTAACCCCAGTACCAACTGAACCCTATAGAGATGTAACCCCAGTACCAACTGGACCCTATAGAGATGTAACCCCAGTACCAACTGAACCCTATAGAGATGTAACCCCAGTACCAACTGAACCCTATAGAGATCTAACCCCAGTACCAACTGGACCCTATAGAGATCTAACCCCAGTACCAACTGGGCCCTATGGAGACGTAAACTCAGTACCAGAACCAACTGGACCCTATAGAGATGTAACCCCACTACCAACTGGGCCCTATATAGATATAACCCCAGTACCAACTGGGCCCTATAGAGATGTAACCTCAGTACCAGTACCAACTGGACCCTATAGGGATGTAACCCCAGTACCAACTGGGCCCTATGGAGACGTAACCTCAGTACCAGAACCAACTGGACCCTATAGAGATGTAACCCCAGTACCAACTGGGCCCTATATAGATATAACCCCAGTACCAACTGGGCCCTATAGAGATGTAACCTCAGTACCAGTACCAACTGGACCCCATAGAGATGTAACCCCACTACCAACTGGGCCCTATATAGATGTAACCCCAGTACCAACTGGACCCTATAGAGATGTAACCTCAGTACCAACTGGGCCCTATAGAGATGTAACCCCAGTACAAACTGGACCCTATAGAGATGTAACCCCAGAACCAATTGGACCCTAATGTGACATAACCCCAGTACCAACTGGGCCCTATAGAGATGTAACCCCAGTACAAACTGGACCCTATAGAGATGTAACCCCAGAACCAATTGGACCCTAATGTGATATAACCCCAGTACCAACTGGGCCCTATAGAGATGTAACCCCAGTACAAACTGGACCCTATAGAGATGTAACCCCAGAACCAATTGGACCCTAATGTGATGTAACCCCACTACCAACTGGGCCCTATAGAGATGTAACCCCAGTACCAACTGGACCCTATAGAGATGTAACCCCAGTACCAACTGGGCTCTATAGAGATGTAACCCCAGTACCAACTGGACCCTATAGAGATGTAACCCCAGAACCAATTGGACCCTAATGTGATGTAACCCCACTACCAACTGGGCCCTATAGAGATGTAACCCCAGTACAAACGGGACCCTATAGAGATGTAACCCCAGAACCAATTGGACCCTAATGTGATATAACCCCAGTACCAACTGGGCCCTATAGAGATGTAACCCCAGTACCAACTGGGCCCTATAGAGATGTAACCCCAGTACCAACTGGGCCCTATAGAGATCTAACCCCAGTACCAACTGGACCCTATAGAGATGTAAGGACATTTGGAGCCTGGTGTGAACAGGTTCAGTTCAGCCTTTCAGCACCCACACTGGTGCATTCCCTGCTTGACTTACTCCCAGATATTTCCCAGGACAGCTGCACAAAGATTTACACTTTCACACTCACTAACACACACACGCACGCCCACACACATGCACGTGAGCACAGACACCCACAGACATGTGCGCACACACACACACTTACACACAACACAGCCGATGTCCCTGGACTGATGAAGAATATTAGGAGGTGTTGGTTGTTTACTCAGCTCTGATATATTTAGGTATGGATGGATAAAGTTGAGGTATGGATGGATAAAGTTGAGGTATGGATGGATAAAGGTGAGGTATGTATGGATAAAGGTGAGGTATGTATGGATAAAGGTGAGGTATGTATGGGTAAAGGTGAGGTATGGATGGATAAAGGTGAGGTATGGATGGATAAAGGTGAGGTATGGATGGATAAAGGTGAGGTATGGGTGGATAAAGGTGAGGTATGGATGGATAAAGGTGAGGTATGGATGGATAAAGGTGAGGTATGGATGGATAAAGGTGAGGTATGGATGGATAAAGGTGAGGTATGGATGGATAAAGGTGAGGTATGGATGGATAAAGGTGAGGTATGGGTGGATAAAGGTGAGGTATGGGTGGATAAAGGTGAGGTATGGATGGATAAAGGTGAGGTATAGATGGATAAAGGTGAGGTATGGATGGATAAAGGTGAGGTATGGATGGATAAAGGTGAGGTATGGATGGATAAAGGTGAGGTATGGATGGATAACCATTTGTCACATATGATGCTTCCATTAAGACTTAACAGTTCAACAAGATCCTTCAGTTGCGACCGTATTTCCATCTTGGGTGTCAAACTGGAGCTGGTCTCTCTCTCTCTCTGAATCTACTGAGAGATGATTTAATGTGGTCTGGAATAAGTTCTCCTTTTAATGCTAAATTCAGGGCCCTCTCTTGCTGTTAGTCTGCCCTCATTCTTCCATCGCCTCCTTATGAACACTCATAAGTGTTCTGGCCATGGATCGATGTGGCTGATCAGCGATATTCTCTCAGGGTTGCTGCTGGCTAAGTGCTCTGAGTGTTGCTGCTAATTAAAACACAGGCAGTAAAAACCACCACCCCTCCTTCACCTGACAGACACATAGTAGCCGCAGCAACCCACTCTGTCTCTCTCTCTGTCTCTCTCTGTACCTCTCTGTCCCTCTCTCTGTACCTCTCTGTACCTCTCTGTCCCTCTCTCTGTACCTCTCTGTACCTCTCTGTCCCCCTCTCTCTCTGTCTCTCTCTGTACCTCTCTGTCCCTCTCTCTGTACCTCTCTGTCCCCCTCTCTCTCTGTCTCTCTCTCTCTCTGTCTCTCTCTGTACCTCTCTGTCCCCTCTCTCTCTCTCTGTCTCTCTCTGTACTCTCTGTCCTCTCTCTCTCTCTCTCTCTGTCTCTCTGTCTCTCTCTCTCTCTGTCCCTCTCTCTCTCTCTCTCCCTCTGTCCTCTCTCTCTCTCTCTCTCTCTCTCTCTCTCTCTCTCTCTCTCTCTCTCTCTCTGTGTGTACCTCTCTGTCCCTCTCTCTCTCTCTGTCCCTCTCTCTCTGTCCTCTCTCTCTCTGTCCTCTCTCTCTCTGCCTCTCCTCTCTCTCTCTCTCTCTCTCTCTCTCTCTGTCTTTCTCTCCCTCTGTCTCTCTCTCTCCATGTCTCTCTCTCTCTCTCTCTCTCTCTCTCTCTCTCTCTCTCTCTTCTCTCTCTCTCTCTCTCTCTCGCTCTTTCTCTCTCTGCTCTCTGTTCTGTCTCTCTGTCTCTCTCTGTACCTCTCTGTCCCCCTCTCTCTCTGTCTCTCTCTGTACCTCTCTGTCCCCCTCTCTCTCTGTCTCTGTACCTCTCTGTCCCCTCTCTCTCTGTCTCTCTCTCTGTCTCTCTCTGTCTCTCTCTCTCTCTCTCTCTCTCTCTCTCTCTCTCTCTCTCTCTCTCTCTCTCTCTCTCTCTCTCTCTCTGTCTCTCTCTCTCTGTCCCTCTCTGTCTCTCTCTGTCCTCTCTCTCTCTCTCTCTCTCTCTCTCTCTCTCTCTCTCTCTCTCTCTCTCTCTGTGTGTACCTCTCTGTCCTCTCTCTCTCTGTCCCTCTCTCTGTCCCTCTCTCTCTCTGTCCTCTCTCTCTCTGCCCCCTCTCTCTCTCTCTCTCTCTCTCTCTCTCTCTCTCTCTCTCTCTCTCTCTCCCTCTGTCTCTCT
Source organism: Oncorhynchus keta (assembly GCF_023373465.1). NCBI lineage: Eukaryota > Metazoa > Chordata > Actinopteri > Salmoniformes > Salmonidae > Oncorhynchus > Oncorhynchus keta. The sequence goes on from NC_068447.1 coordinate 14,058,450, forward strand.
CTCTCCATGTCTCTCTCTCTCTCTCTCTCTCTCTCTCTCTCTCTCTCTCTCTCTCTCTCTCTGTCTCTCTCTCTTTTCTCTCTCTCTCTCTCTCTCTCTCTCTCTTCTCTCTCGCTCTTTCTGTCTCTCTGTCTCTCTCTTTCTCTCTCTCTCTCTTTTTTAAAGGCACAATGGTCTCGCTGACCTCACTCACAGCTATGGAATCTAGTGGCCAGGCTGGGCTAATGGGTTGTTACACAGAGATGAAATGTTTTTCATTGTACAGAGTAGTGTATATTATAGCATTATGGTTTCCACTGCACCGTGCCAGCAGCCATGCTTAACTCAGTTTGTACTGATGAGCCAGGTCATAAACCACAGTTAGTCTTTATTAATAGGTCCCTATGAAGGCTGGTCAAACTCTGACTGATGTTGGGCTTTATGCACCTCCAGTATTGGTATGATGATATAGTGTTATGTGTGTTTCTACCTCCAGTACTGGTATGATGATATGGTGTTATGTGTGTTTCTACCTCCAGTATTGGTATGATGATATGGTGTTATGTGTGTTTCTACCTCCAGTACTGGTATGATGATATGGTGTTATGTGTGTTTCTACCTCCAGTACTGGTATGATGATATGGTGTTATGTGTGTTTCTACCTCCAGTATTGGTATGATATGGTGTTATGTGTGTTTCTACCTCCAGTACTGGTATGATATGGTGTTATGTGTGTTTCTACCTCCAGTATTGGTATGATATGGTGTTATGTGTGTTTCTACCTCCAGTACTGGTATGATGATATGGTGTTATGTGTGTTTCTACCTCCAGTACTGGTATGATGATATGGTGTTATGTGTGTTTCTACCTCCAGTATTGGTATGATATGGTGTTATGTGTGTTTCTACCTCCAGTACTGGTATGATGATATAGTGTTATGTGTGTTTCTACCTCCAGTACTGGTATGATGATATGGTGTTATGTGTGTTTCTACCTCCAGTACTGGTATGATGATATGGTGTTATGTGTGTTTCTACCTCCAGTATTGGTATGATATGGTGTTATGTGTGTTTCTACCTCCAGTATTGGTATGATATGGTGTTATGTGTGTTTCTACCTCCAGTACTGGTATGATGATATGGTGTTATGTGTGTTTCTACCTCCAGTACTGGTATGATGATATGGTGTTATGTGTGTTTCTACCTCCAGTACTGGTATGATGATATGGTGTTATGTGTGTTTCTACCTCCAGTATTGGTATGATATGGTGTTATGTGTGTTTCTACCTCCAGTACTGGTATTATGGTGTTATGTGTGTTTCTACCTCCAGTACTGGTATATGATATGGTGTTATGTGTGTTTCTACCTCCAGTATTGGTATGATATGGTGTTATGTGTGTTTCTACCTCCAGTATTGGTATGATATGGTGTTATGTGTGTTTCTACCTCCAGTACTGGTATGATGATATGGTGTTATGTGTGTTTCTACCTCCAGTACTGGTATGATGATATGGTGTTATGTGTGTTTCTACCTCCAGTACTGGTATGATATGGTGTTATGTGTGTTTCTACCTCCAGTACTGGTATGATATGGTGTTATGTGTGTTTCTACCTCCAGTACTGGTATGATGATATGGTGTTATGTGTGTTTCTACCTCCAGTATTGGTATGATGATATGGTGTTATGTGTGTTTCTACCTCCAGTATTGGTATGATATGGTGTTATGTGTGTTTCTACCTCCAGTACTGGTATGATATGGTGTTATGTGTGTTTCTACCTCCAGTATTGGTATGATATGGTGTTATGTGTGTTTCTACCTCCAGTACTGGTATGATGATATGGTGTTATGTGTGTTTCTACCTCCAGTACTGGTATGATGATATGGTGTTATGTGTGTTTCTACCTCCAGTATTGGTATGATATGGTGTTATGTGTGTTTCTACCTCCAGTACTGGTATGATGATATGGTGTTATGTGTGTTTCTACCTCCAGTACTGGTATGATGATATGGTGTTATGTGTGTTTCTACCTCCAGTACTGGTATGATGATATGGTGTTATGTGTGTTTCTACCTCCAGTATTGGTATGATATGGTGTTATGTGTGTTTCTACCTCCAGTACTGGTATGATATGGTGTTATGTGTGTTTATACCTCCAGTATTGGTATGATGATATGGTGTTATGTGTGTTTCTACCTCCAGTATTGGTATGATGATATGGTGTTATGTGTGTTTCTACCTCCAGTACTGGTATGATGATATGGTGTTATGTGTGTTTCTACCTCCAGTACTGGTATGATGATATGGTGTTATGTGTGTTTCTACCTCCAGTACTGGTATGATGATATGGTGTTATGTGTGTTTCTACCTCCAGTACTGGTATGATGATATGGTGTTATGTGTGTTTCTACCTCCAGTATTGGTATGATATGGTGTTATGTGTGTTTCTACCTCCAGTATTGGTATGATGATATGGTGTTATGTGTGTTTCTACCTCCAGTATTGGTATGATGATATGGTGTTATGTGTGTTTCTACCTCCAGTACTGGTATGATATGGTGTTATGTGTGTTTCTACCTCCAGTACTGGTATGATATGGTGTTATGTGTGTTTCTACCTCCAGTACTGGTATGATGATATGGTGTTATGTGTGTTTCTACCTCCAGTATTGGTAAGATGATATGGTGTTATGTGTGTTTCTACCTCCAGTACTGGTATGATGATATGGTGTTATGTGTGTTTCTACCTCCAGTACTGGTATGATGATATGGTGTTATGTGTGTTTCTACCTCCAGTACTGGTATGATGATATGGTGTTATGTGTGTTTCTACCTCCAGTACTGGTATGATGATATAGTGTTATGTGTGTTTCTACCTCCAGTACTGGTATGATGATATGGTGTTATGTGTGTTTCTACCTCCAGTATTGGTATGATGATATGGTGTTATGTGTGTTTCTACCTCCAGTATTGGTATGATGATATGGTGTTATGTGTGTTTCTACCTCCAGTATTGGTATGATGATATGGTGTTATGTGTGTTTCTACCTCCAGTATTGGTATGATGATATGGTGTTATGTGTGTTTCTACCTCCAGTACTGGTATGATGATATGGTGTTATGTGTGTTTCTACCTCCAGTACTGGTATGATGATATGGTGTTATGTGTGTTTCTACCTCCAGTACTGGTATGATGATATGGTGTTATGTGTGTTTCTACCTCCAGTACTGGGATGATGATTTACATTTAAGTCATTTAGCAGACGCTCTTATCCAGAGCGACTTACAAATTGGTGCATACACCTTATGACATCCAGTGGAACAGCCACTTGCATCTAAATCTTTTTGTGGGGGGTGAGAAGGATTGCTTACCCTTACTACCCTATCCTAGGTATTCCATGAAGAGGTGGGGTTTCAGGTGTCTCCGGAAGGTGGTGATTGACTCCGCTGTCCTGGCGTCGTGAGGGAGTTTGTTCCACCATTGGGGGGCCAGAGCAGCGAACAGTTTTGACTGGGCTGAGCGGGAACTGTACTTCCTCAGTGGTAGGGAGGCGAGCAGGCCAGAGGTGGATGAACGCAGTGCCCTTGTTTGGGTGTAGGGCCTGATCAGAGCCTGGAGGTACTGAGGTGCCGTTCCCCTCACAGCTCCGTAGGCAAGCACCATGGTCTTGTAGCGGATGCGAGCTTCAACTGGAAGCCAGTGGAGAGAGCGGAGGAGCGGGGTGACGTGAGAGAACTTGGGAAGGTTGAACACCAGACGGGCTGCGGCGTTCTGGATGAGTTGTAGGGGTTTAATGGCACAGGCAGGGAGCCCAGCCAACAGCGAGTTGCAGTAATCAAGACGGGAGATGACAAGTGCCTGGATTAGGACCTGCGCCGCTTCCTGTGTGAGGCAGGGTCGTACTCTGCGGATGTTGTAGAGCATGAACCTACAGGAACGGGACACCGCCTTGATGTTAGTTGAGAACGTCAGGGTGTTGTCCAGGATCACGCCAAGGTTCTTAGCGCTCTGGGAGGAGGACACAATGGAGTTGTCAACCGTGATGGCGAGATCATGGAACGGGCAGTCCTTCCCGGGAGGAAGAGGAGCTCCGTCTTGCTGAGGTTCAACTTGAGGTGGTGATCCGTCATCCACACTGATATGTCTGCCAGACATGCAGAGATGCGATTCGCCACCTGGTCATCAGAAGGGGGAAAGGAGAAGATTAATTGTGTGTCGTCTGCATAGCAATGATAGGAGAGACCATGTGAGGTTATGACAGAGCCAAGTGACTTGGTGTATAGCGAGAATAAGAGAGGGCCTAGAACAGAGCCCTGGGGGACACCAGTGGTGAGAGCGCGTGGTGAGGAGACAGATTCTCGCCACGCCACCTGGTAGGAGCGACCTGTCAGGTAGGACGCAATCCAAGCGTGGGCCGCGCCGGAGATGCCCAACTCGGAGAGGGTGGAGAGGAGGATCTGATGGTTCACAGTATCGAAGGCAGCCGATAGGTCTAGAAGGATGAGAGCAGAGGAGAGAGAGTTAGCTTTAGCAGTGCGGAGCGCCTCCGTGATACAGAGAAGAGCAGTCTCAGTTGAATGACTAGTCTTGAAACCTGACTGATTTGGATCAAGAAGGTCGTTCTGAGAGAGATAGCGGTAGAGCTGGCCAAGGACGGCACGCTCAAGAGTTTTGGAGAGAAAAGAGAGAAGGGATACTGGTCTGTAGTTGTTGACATCGGAGGGATCAAGTGTAGGTTTTTTCAGAAGGGGTGCAACTCTCGCTCTCTTGAAGACGGGAGGGACGTAGCCAGCGGTCAGGGATGAGTTGATGAGCGAGGTGAGGTAAGGGAGAAGGTCTCCGGAAATGGTCTGGAGAAGAGAGGAGGGGATAGGGTCAAGCGGGCAGGTTGTTGGGCGGCCGGCCGTCACAAGACGCGAGATTTCATCTGGAGAGAGAGGGGAGAAAGAGGTCAGAGCATAGGGTAGGGCAGTGTGAGCAGAACCAGCGGTGTCGTTTGACTTAGCAAACGAGGATCGGATGTCGTCGACCTTCTTTTCAAAATGGTTGACGAAGTCATCTGCAGAGAGGGAGGAGGGGGAGGGGGGGGATTCAGGAGGGAGGAGAAGGTGGCAAAGAGCTTCCTAGGGTTAGAGGCAGATGCTTGGAATTTAGAATGGTAGAAAGTGGCTTTAGCAGCAGAGACAGAGGAGGAAAATGTAGAGAGGAGGGAGTGAAAGGATGCCAGGTCCGCAGGGAGGCGAGTTTTCCTCCATTTCCGCTCGGCTGCCCGGAGCCCTGTTCTGTGAGCTCGCAATGAGTCGTCGAGCCACGGAGCGGGAGGGGAGGACCGAGCCGGCCTGGAGGATAGGGGACATAGAGAGTCAAAGGATGCAGTAAGGGAGGAGAGGAGGGTTGAGGAGGCAGAATCAGGAGATAGGTTGGAGAAAGTTTGAGCAGAGGGAAGAGATGATAGGATGGAAGAGGAGAGAGTAGCGGGGGAGAGAGAGCGAAGGTTGGGACGGCGCGATACCATCCGAGTAGGGGCAGTGTGGGAAGTGTTGGATGAGAGCGAGAGGGAAAAGGATACAAGGTAGTGGTCGGAGACTTGGAGGGGAGTTGCAATGAGGTTAGTGGAAGAACAGCATCTAGTAAAGATGAGGTCAAGCGTATTGCCTGCCTTGTGAGTAGGGGGAAGGTGAGAGGGTGAGGTCAAAAGAGGAGAGGAGTGGAAAGAAGGAGGCAGAGAGGAATGAGTCAAAGGTAGACGTGGGGAGGTTAAAGTCGCCCAGAACTGTGAGAGGTGAGCCGTCCTCAGGAAAGGAGCTTATCAAGGCATCAAGCTCATTGATGAACTCTCCGAGGGAACCTGGAGGGCGATAAATGATAAGGATGTTAAGCTTGAAAGGGCTGGTAACTGTGACAGCATGGAATTCAAAGGAGGCGATAGACAGATGGGTAAGGGGAGAAAGAGAGAAAGACCACTTGGGAGAGATGAGGATCCCGGTGCCACCACCCCGCTGACCAGAAGCTCTCGGGGTGTGCGAGAACACGTGGGCGGACGAGGAGAGAGCAGTAGGAGTAGCAGTGTTATCTGTGGTGATCCATGTTTCCGTCAGTGCCAAGAAGTCAAGGGACTGGAGGGAGGCATAGGCTGAGATGAACTCTGCCTTGTTGGCCACAGATCGGCAGTTCCAGAGGCTACCGGAGACCTGGAACGCCACGTGGGTCGTACGCGCTGGGACCACCAGATTAGGGTGGTCGCGGCCACGCGGTGTGGAGCGTTTGTATGGTCTGTGCAGAGAGGAGAGAACAGGGATAGACAGACACATAGTTGACAGGCTACAGAAAAGGCTACGCTAATGCAAGGAGATTGGAATGACAAGTGGACTACACGTCTCGAATGTTCAGAAAGTTAAGCTTACGTAGCAAGAATCTTATTGACTAAAATGATTCAAATGATACAGTACTGCTAAAGTAGGCTAGCTGGCAGTAGCTGCGTTGTTGACACTACACTAATCAAGTCGTTCCGTTGAGTGTAATAGTTTCTACAGTGGTACTATTCGGGGGCTAGCTGGCTAGCTAGCAGTGTTGTTTACGTTACGTTGCGTTAAAAGAACGACAATAGCTGGCTAGCTAACCTAGGAAATCGCTCTAGACTACACAATTATCTTTGAAACAAAGACGGCTATGTAGCTAGCTATGTAGCTAGCTACGATCAAACAAATCAAACCGTTGTACTGTAATGAAATGAAATGAAAATGTGAAACTACCTGACCGGGTTGTTGAATTCAAAACAGTAGACGTTGGCTAGCTGTTAGCAGTTAGCTGTTGGCTAGCTAGCAGAGTCTCCTACGTTAAGGACGACAAATAGCTGGCTAGCGAACCTCAGTGAATTAAGATAATCACTCCAAGGCTACACACACTAAACTACACAATTATCTTGGAAACAAAGACAGCTATGTAGCTAGCTAACACTAGACTAATCAAGTCGTTCAGTTGAGTGAATAGCACTACAGTGATGCTAATCTGTGTGCGTTAGCTAGCATTTGCTAGCTGGGCGAATAGCAGTGAAGGCTACGTTAGGGCGACGAAATACGATAATTATGCAATTATCTCTGATACAAGGACGGCTATGTAGCTAGCTAAGAAGAATTGCTAAGATTAGACAAATCAACCGTTGTACTATAATGAAATGTAATGAAAAAGTTATACAACCTGCAGAGCGAAGTGCGAATGCGACCGCTCGCTCCAACCCGGAACCCGGAACCGGTGTTATGGTGTTATGTGTGTTATGTGTGTTTCTACCTCCAGTACTGGTATGATGATATGGTGTTATGTGTGTTTCTACCTCCAGTATTGGTATGATGATATGGTGTTATGTGTGTTTCTACCTCCAGTACTGGTATGATGATATGGTGTTATGTGTGTTTCTACCTCCAGTACTGGTATGATGGGGACGAGACAGGAGACCTGCCTGTTGACTTCTCTATCGTCTGGGATGGAGACTTCTTCATCGACAAGCCTCCCACCATGAAAGGTATGTTGTTTTATCATATTCAGAGTCATACATCCGTCATAATAGTGTTGCTGCTAAATAATGTCAATGAGAAATCCAAGACTGACACAACAGGGAAGCAACAGGGAAACAACAGGGAAACAACAGGGAAACAACAGGGACACAACAGGGACACAACAGGGACACAACAGGGAAACAACAGGGACACAACAGGGAAACAACAGGGAAACAACAGGGACACAACAGGGAAACAACAGGGAAACAACAGGGACACAACAGGGAAACAACAGGGAAACAACAGGGAAGCAACAGGGAAACAACAGGGACACAACAGGGAAACAACAGGGAAGCAACAGGGAAACAACAGGGAAGCAACAGGGAAACAACAGGGAAACAACAGGGAAACAACAGGGAAACAACAGGGAAACAACAGGGACACAACAGGGAAACAACAGGGACACAACAGGGACACAACAGGGAGACAACAGGGACACAACAGGGACACAACAGGGAAACAACAGGGACACAACAGGGACACAACAGGGAAACAACAGGGACACAACAGGGACACAACAGGGACACAACAGGGAAACAACAGGGACACAACAGGGAAACAACAGGGACACAACAGGGAAACAACAGGGACACAACAGGGACACAACAGGGAAACAACAGGGACACAACAGGGAAACAACAGGGAAGCAACAGGGACGCAACAGGGAAACAACAGGGAAACATGGTCCTTCTGGTCCTTCTGTGGCTCAGTTGGTAGAGCATGGCGCTTGTAACGCCAGGGTAGTGGGTTCGATTCCCGGGGACCACCCATACGTAGAATGTATGCACACATGACTGTAAGTCGCTTTGGATAAAAGCGTCAGCTAAATGGCATATATTATATTATTATTATTATAGGGAAACAACAGGGAAACAACAGGGACACAACAGGGACACAACAGGGAAACAACAGGGACACAACAGGGAAACAACAGGGACACAACAGGGAAACAACAGGGAAACAACAGGGACACAACAGGGACACAACAGGGACACAACAGGGAAACAACAGGGAAGCAACAGGGAAGCAACAGGGAAACAACAGGGACACAACAGGGACACAACAGGGACACAACAGGGAAACAACAGGGACACAACAGGGAAACAACAGGGACACAACAGGGACACAACAGGGACACAACAGGGAAACAACAGGGAAACAACATGGAAACAACAGGGACACAACAGGGAAACAACAGGGACACAACAGGGAAACAACAGGGAAACAACAGGGAAACAACAGCCCCACCGGTGTGTTGCCTGAGGCTTCTGACTGGTCAAATATGTTGTCATCCCTCGCTGGGTCCTCTAGTGTTAAGTCCACTTCATGTACAGTGCTTGGGGCTATGGCTTCCACAGTCAATCTTATTCAGTGGTATAATTCAGTCGCAAATGTGGATTAAGCCTTTGCAGTTATTTTCTTATTGTCTTCAAAACTGTAACATTTTCAAACTTTTTTGTGGGCATTAAAGTCACAGAACTAAATGTACCATGTTTTGTATCAAGACACCTTGTATCACTGCAAGTCAGGGACAAACAGGGTTGTCAATACTTCTCTTAAAAGTGTTTTATCTCACTGGTTTGATCAGGCCGCTGTGAAAGAGACCCGTAGCTCTCGTAAGACCCGTAACAGTCAGCCGGCAGATAGCATCTCTCTGCTGGGCGATTGGCTCTGCGCGAAGATGAGAGGAGATAGCGAGCCATGTGGCTAGCAGCACAGTATTTTATGTTCTCCCACTGAACTGGTCAATAACTCTGTGTACTGTCTTCACCTTTACATCTGAGGTGGTGCATAGGAGCAGTGTGCGAGGCTGAGCCAAGGATAGAGGGAGATTAACAGCTCAGGACCTGGGAGTGAGCCATGCAGCACAAACAGACAGCACAGTGCAGTGCCCCTCGCCTCTCTGTCTCAGACTCCACCTTTGCCCAGTGTTAACCCTCCCTGTTTGTTTGTCTGTCTGTCTGTCTGTCTGTCTGTCCCTGTGTCTGTCTGTCTGTCTGCGCTCAGCCCTGCTATATAAGTGCGAGGCCCAGAGGGACAGCTGTGGCCTGTGTCTGAAGGCCAGCACAGCGTTTGAGTGTGGCTGGTGCCTGGACAACAAGAAGTGTCTCCTGAGGCAGCACTGCCAGACGCCGGAGCAGAACTGGATGCACCCCGGCAGGCACAACGTCCGCTGCAGCCACCCCCGCATCACCAAGGTGAGGCTGGAGCACAGAGAGCTGTGTATTTATACTTCTGTATGGTTGCATTTAAGTCGGTGGCCTAGAGCCGCTGAACCCAGGCACTCTGCTGTGTGTGAACACGGGGAGATTGCTTTTCCTTGATCTTGACCCTGTTTCCATGGAAAGATCCGCCCACTGACGGGGCCCAAAGAGGGGGGCACGCGAGTGACGATCGAGGGCGAGAACCTCGGGCTGCAGGTGCGGGAGATCGCCCACGTCCAGGTGGCTGGGGTTCGCTGTAACCCTGTGACCTCCGAGTACATCAGCGCTGAGAGGTGAGTATGGTGCCTTTGTCGATAGGATTTCGCTTGAATGGTTTTCAGGTAGATGAAAGATGCTGTACTTTATCATATGTTTTTTAACTCTACACTATTAGAAAACAGGGTTATTCAGCTGTCCCCATAGGAGAACCCTTTTTGGTTCCAGGTAGAACGCTTTGTAGAAAGGGTTCTACATGGAACCCAAAATGGTTCTACCTGGAACCAAAAACGGTTTTTGAAAGGGTTCTCATATGGGGACAGCCGAAGGACCATTTAAGGTTCTAGATAGCACCTTTTCTTCTAAGAGTGTATTTCATTTGAACGTTATAAGCAACATTATAACATTATAAGCAATGAGCCGTTGATTGACAGCTGAGTGTGTGTATGTTCCTCAGGATTGTGTGTGACATGGCCGAAGCGCTGCTGCCCCACTCTCCAGGCGGTCCGGTGGAGCTGTGTATCGGGGTGTGCAGTGCAGAGTACCGCACCCAATCTTCCCAGACGTACTCCTTCGTGGTGCGTATGACCTCGCATGACCCAATCTTTTCCTAGACCGATGACTGTGCAAAAAGTCTGTCTGTTCTCTCCCCGGGGAGGAGGGATACAAACCCAAATGTCGTGGTTCTATGTAGCCCCGGGAACTACCTAGCCTTATGCTGCAATACAGAGATGAGGAAAGTGCTGTGCGAGAAAGTGTGGCCGATGTGATATACAGTAATTACCCAGCTATTCCGACAGAGCATTAAGCAGCAGTGAAACAGGAATGTGGTGTCAGTCTATTATCTCCTCAGCCTGGGCACAGAGCAGCTCACTGAAATGAATGGGCTTGCCCTTAAACCACCAATCAATAGTAGTCTTGCAGTTTAATTCCAGCAGATGCCAAGATGCTCCCAGCCAAATGAATACATGTGCACCGAGAAACTATGTAGCTAATTACAGGAAAAAGGAGAGTCTTACTCATGTCACTGTGCTGCTGAATACATACTAAAACATGCTCGGCTGGGGTGCAGTGTGTGAGCAGCAATTACTAGAAATATAATGGGAATCGGTTTGTTGTAACAGTAGCATTTCAGAAAAAACTGTATAATTGTTTTGTGTGCTGCTGGGTGTAAAGAGTGAGTTTCCTCCCTCTCTCAGACCCCCAGCTTCAACCATGTGCACCCGGAGAAGGGCCCCGTGTCCGGGGGGACCCGGCTGACGATATCAGGCCATCATCTGGACGCTGGTAGCACCGTCACTGTGTTCATCGCCCAGGAGGAGTGTCTGTTTGTTAAGTGAGTAGTCAGGCAGCTTGACCCCACCTCGAAGGAATGGACTGTGGTAGTATAGTAGTGTAATCTGTTTTATCACACCCTGTCTGCACGTTACCGGTCTAATTTTAAGTTCAATTAAAACAGCATCATAACAGGGTGACAGCATGACATTTTCTTAAGTGTTGTTTCAGACAGCGAATGAACTCTGTGACACAATATGACACATCTTCTGTCTATCCGGCCACAGGAGGACCAACAGGGACATTGTGTGTGTGACACCGTCGTCCCTGTCTGGCTCAGGGCCTGCGTCAATCAAATTGTTAATCGACAAAGCTGAGGTCACCAGCAGTGACACACGCTACATCTACACAGAGGACCCCACCATCTCCAGCATCGAGCCCAGCTGGAGTATAGTGAAGTGAGCAGCCAAACCTCCTCTCCTCTCCCATTCCTCTTCTCTCTTCTCCTCCCCTCCTCTCCTCTCCCATCCTCTTCTCTCCTCTCCTCCCCTCTTCTCCTCCCCTCCACTCCCCACTCCTCCCCTCCCCAACTCCCGACTCCTCCTCTCCCATTCCTCTTCTCTCTTCTCCTCCCCTCCTCTCCTCTCCCATCCTCTTCTCTCCTCTCCTCTCCCATTCCTCTTCTCTCCTCTCTTCTCCTCCCCTCCACTCCCCACTCCTCCCCTCCCCAACTCCCGACTCCTCCTCTCCCATCCTCTTTCTCCTCTTCTCTCCTCCCCTCCCCACTCCTCCCCTGCTATCCACCCCCTCCTACCCTCCCCTCTCCCCTCCCCTCCCCACTCCTCCCCTGCTAGCCACCCCCCCTACTCCTCCTCTCCCCTCCTCCCCTCCCCACTCCTCCCCTCCTCCTCCTCCCCTGCTAGCCACCCCCTCCTACCCTCCCCACTCCTCCTCTCCCCTCCCCTCCCCACTCCTCCCCTGCTAGCCACCCCCTACTCCTCCTCTCCCCTCCTCCCCACTCCTCCCCTCCCCACTCCTCCCCTGCTAGCCACCCCCCTACTCCTCCTCTCCCCTCCTACCCTCCCCACTCCTCTCCTCCCCTGCTAGCCACCCCCTCCTCCCCTCCCCACTCCTCCTCTCCCCTCCCCTCCCCACTCCTCCCCTGCTAGCCACCCCCCTACTCCTCCTCTCCCCTCCCCACTCCTCCCCTCCTCACTCCTCCCCTGCTAGCCACCCCCTCCTACCCTCCCCACTCCTCCTCTCCCCCCCCTCCCCACTCCTCCCCTGCTAGCCACCCCCCTACTCCTCCTCTCCCCTCCCCTCCCCACTCCTCCCCTGCTAGCCACCCCCCTACTCCTCCTCTCCCCTCCTCCCCTCCCCACTCCTCCCCTCCTCACTCCTCCTCTGCTATCCACCCCCCTCCTACCCTCCCCACTCCTCCTCTCCCCTCCTCTCCTCTCCTCCTCTCCCAGCCAACAGGCTGCAGGCTGGAACCTCTCAGCGCATGACCAGTGCCCTGGGAGATTCCTGACGAGAAACTCAGACATCCATTACTGCCTGTAATGCCTCAGGAACACTCTGAGATTACAACATGAGCCTCAAAGCCACACCGAGACGCCCACACTGTCCCATTGTAGCCATTTCACCATGACACTAAAGCACAATAGACAGTATGGGGGATGATGTATCTAATGTATGTCCCATCCTAATCCATGGGACCCTTGAGGGGACTGTAGGCTCCCTCTTTTTCTGAATCTCAACAGTACTGTAAGATAAATCATACAAACAACATGCTGTAGACAAACACACTAAAAGTCAGCTCTGTTACACAGAAGTTCTTATTTCATTCCCTCCCTGTTGTCTCTCTGCCCATGTCACCAGTGTGCAATAACTCTCGTCTTAACCTCTCCACCATCATGTTTCTGCTTGTGCTTCAGTGGTAGCACCTTGATCACCGTCACAGGTACCAACCTGCTCACCATCCAGGAGCCCAAAGTCCGTGCCAAGTATGCAGGAATACAGACTACTAATGTAAGTGTTCCCAATACGAACATTCCATGTTTACACTGTACCGCTCTGACTGTTATAAATGGTTAACCTGTATAATGGCAACTAGCATCAAGGACTTACGCAGTACGCTTTTGTTACTGTATACATTGTCAGTGTTGTGGTTTTACACAGACGTTTGTCTCGTACTTGTTCCTGGTTTGACCCTCCTCTTTTGTCTTCCTGTCCAGGTGTGCACTGTGGTGAATGACTCTGTGATGACCTGTCTGGCCCCGGGTATAATTTACACCAAGCACCAGGCCCCAGAGTCAGGCCTGCACCCCGACGAGTACGGCTTTATCCTGGATCACGTGGCTGCGCTGCTCGTCCTCAACGGGACACCTTTCACCTACTATCCCAACCCCACCTTCGAAACACTAGGGAACTCTGGGATAATGGAGGTCAAGCCCGGCTCTCCCATTATCCTCAAAGTAAGTAGATTCCTTGTTAGGTTTCCTTTTCTGTTACTTTTGTCTGTTGAGAGGAAGGAGGATGAAGCTCTAGAGAAGAAAGAGAGGTCATGTGAGACAGAACCAGTACAGAGACAACTTCCTTTCCCTACACATCTATGTACAAAGTCCCTGAGCTGAGGATAGAATTACAAGTCAGGATTGATAATACTCTAAAGACCCATACACGTTATTGTGTGTGTGCTTTGGTCTGATAAATGTGATTATTGTCCAACGGAATGTTTCTTTTGAAAACAAACAACATGTTTCTTCTGAAAACAGGGCAAGAATTTGATTCCCCCTGCTCCGGGCAACACCCGGCTGAACTACAGCGTGATGATTGGTGAAACGCCCTGTCTGTTAACTGTCTCGGAGTCTCAGCTGCTCTGTGATTCGCCAGACCTGACCGGGGAGCAGAGAGTCGTGGTAAGACCAGATGTCCTGCCCAACGTTTACAGTAGTTTGTGTATTTTATGTCAACAATAGCTTCGTGTGAGATATCTTTCATAGCCAAACTGCTCTGGCCATAATCCAGTCTTGTTACTTCCCTAAATAGATTTGACATGTAGTTAAAACACTTTTATCTGTGCTATTTGGAAACATGCCTGACTTAGAAATTCCATCTATAATCAATTCTATAATAGCTGTGTGGCAGTTTGTTACTTGAATGCTAATCCACCAAATGTAAAAGTCAAAGGGTCATCATTCATTATGATTATGACGGCCCGTTGATTCAAGCAACTTCCCATGTAATCCAAGTATCTGTTGACTCCGCAGCTTTGGCACATCATCAATGCCAAACAGGACCAGCTCTCTTTATTACGTACACGTCTCAGTGCACAATGATTTCAGCTGTGGCCTTGAGCAGTAGAGGTGAAAAAGAATCATCTTGGATTAATGAAATGCAATCTTTTTTTTTTATGGACAGACAACCGTTGGCGAGAGCAGGTGATTTAATTGGCAGAGGGCAGTCTGGTCAATCTGATTATTGCAAGTGTCATACGAATTTATCCATGTATTCCTATACAGTGCCAGCTGTCAAGACAACCACGGCTCAGAATGATTAGAAGTAGGTAGATTTAGTCCTGGAGTGTGGCAGCTTGTTTACCTTTTGTATCAAAGGTCCTGATCTCATGGTATTGACTTGACACTAACACGCCTGGACGAGGTAACTGACTTTTGATTCAGTGAAACGCTCAGACTTTAATTTAATCCGATCAATAGAGTCAACTGTGGAGAGGAGGGAGCATTTACAAATCAAAGCTGAGATGAAAGAGAGGGGGAGAGAGAGAGGTGATGGGTGAGGTGGAGTGATCTCCCTCCTAGGGGCAGGGAGATATGGAGACACACACGGCACAGTGAGAAGGCTGAGCCAGCTGTGTTAATGACCTGACACATAGCGCAGTGACGGACAGACACACAGACAGCAGAGTGGCATTCTCCCTGTTCCCTTCCATCTAAACCACTCAATAATTAAAGCACACAGCCAGGAGGGGAATGGAGAGGTAAAGGTGAAACTCGTTAGCCAAACCTGTTGGAAGTCATCTGTAATTGGCCTGAAGTTTAAAAAGGAGATGTAGGAACAAGGGTCAAAACTAAAAAGTTTGGACATGTACTGTAACTCCATACAGTGTGTCTGAGCTACATACAGTGTGTCTGAGCTACATACAGTGAGTCTGAGCTACATACAGCGTGTCTGAGCTACATACAGTGAGTCTGAGCTACATACAGTGTGTCTGAGCTACATACAGTGTGTCTGAGCTACATACAGTGTGTCTGAGCTACATACAGTGAGTCTGAGCTACATACAGCGAGTCTGAGCTACATACAGTGTGTCTGAGCTACATACAGTGAGTCTGAGCTACATACAGTGAGTCTGAGCTACATACAGTGTGTCTGAGCTACATACAGTGAGTCTGAGCTACATACAGTGAGTCTGAGCTACATACAGTGAGTCTGAGCTACATACAGTGAGTCTGAGCTACATACAGTGTGTCTGAGCTACATACAGTGAGTCTGAGCTACATACAGTGAGTCTGAGCTACATACAGTGTGTCTGAGCAACATACAGTGAGTCTGAGCTACATACAGTGAGTCTGAGCTACATACAGTGTGTCTGAGCTACATACAGTGAGTCTGAGCTACATACAGTGAGTCTGAGCTACATACAGTGTGTCTGAGCTACATACAGTGAGTCTGAGCTACATACAGTGAGTCTGAGCTACATACAGTGTGTCTGAGCTACATACAGTGAGTCTGAGCTACATACAGTGAGTCTGAGCTACATACAGTGAGTCTGAGCTACATACAGTGAGTCTGAGCTACATACAGTGAGTCTGAGCTACATACAGTGTGTCTGAGCTACATACAGTGAGTCTGAGCTACATACAGTGAGTCTGAGCTACATACAGTGTGTCTGAGCTACATACAGTGTGTCTGAGCTACATACAGTGAGTCTGAGCTACATACAGTGTGTCTGAGCTACATACAGTGAGTCTGAGCTACATACAGTGAGTCTGAGCTACATACAGTGTGTCTGAGCTACATACAGTGTGTCTGAGCTACATACAGTGAGTCTGAGCTACATACAGTGTGTCTGAGCTACATACAGTGTGTCTGAGCTACATACAGTGTGTCTGAGCTACATACAGTGTGTCGGTGCTACATACAGTGAGTCTGAGCTACATACAGTGTGTCTGAGCTACATACAGTGTGTCTGAGCTACATACAGTGAGTCTGAGCTACATACATTGTGTCTGAGCTACATACAGTGAGTCTGAGCTACATACAGTGAGTCTGAGCTACATACAGTGTGTCTGAGCTACATACAGTGAGTCTGAGCTACATACAGTGAGTCTGAGCTACATACAGTGAGTCTGAGCTACATACAGTGAGTCTGAGCTACATACAGTGTGTCTGAGCTACATACAATGAGTCTGAGCTACATACAGTGAGTCTGAGCTACATACAGTGAGTCTGAGCTACATACAGTGAGTCTGAGCTACATACAGTGTGTCTGAGCTACATACAGTGAGTCTGAGCTACATACAGTGTGTCTGAGCTACATACAGTGTGTCTGAGCTACATACAGTGAGTCTGAGCTACATACAGTGAGTCTGAGCTACATACAGTGTGCCTTCAGAAAGCATTCACACCACTTGACTTTTTCCACATTGTGTTGTTTTTTTACATTTTGAATTCAAGCTGTAACACAACAGAATGTGGAATAAGTCGAGGGGTATGAATGCTTTCTGAAGGCACACTGTAGTAATAAAACCCTTCATATTACAGAGCCCAATTCTTCCATCTCAGTAGCTAAGTTTCCATTCAATTGGCGACAGATTGTCATGTGAATATAAAAACATCTGCCTAAAAACAATATGATGTCTCCATCAAATAGACTGCAGTGCACGTCAAAATCCCTATGTACTGAAAAGAAATACAAGTTAAATGGATTTCCATCGCATTTACGACTCTACGGATGGTTTTCTCACCCCAAACAATGTGTTGTTATATAGCGAGTGTGCCCACTCTGGTACTGGCAGGTGTGCTCAAGACAACAGTATGCAGGGTGCAGATTGAGCGCTGTTGGCAAGAGCGCACGTATCGTCTGCATGATGAGATTATGGGTAAAAGAGCGAGATCATTTGTATTTGTCGAACGGCAGACGACCACGGATTATTATGTCACCAGAATAAGACCCTCAATATTTATTGGGAAGGAGCGTCAAGCTCATAATCGTGCGCTTTCACCACCCTGTGAAATTCACCGTAACTTATTTCATCTGTAGCCTAATAAACGGCATGCGTAGTGGGAGGAACACACAACAAGTTGACTTTGATATGATGGATATTATATCAATATTTGCACATAAAAGCGTTTCCACTGACACTTCTCACATAATTAATTTTACAGACACAAAACGATCCCACCTTGTCATGTGTATTTTGTTTTGTCGACATTTGGAAAGTTTCCTGAAAAACGTTCTGTTTCCATCAGGTCTGTCATGATTCTTTTTATCCAACATGCACTTTACTCGCATAAAAGGTTGTATGTGTTTGTCCTCCAGATCATGGTGGGCGGTTTGGAGTACTCCCCAGGAACACTGCACATCTACTCCGACAGCACCCTTACCTTACCGGCCATCTTCGGGATCGGAGCGGGAGGAGGGGTGCTTCTCATCGCCATCATCGCCGTGCTCATCGCCTACAAGAGGAAGACCCGGGATGCTGACCGCACCCTGAAACGCCTGCAGCTGCAGATGGACAACCTAGAGTCCAGAGTGGCCCTGGAGTGTAAAGAAGGTAGGAGCACCGGTCACTATGACCTCCTCCTTCTATTATTGCTCTCCTATCCTGTCATATCCTATTTCCTTCCTATTATATCCTATTTCCCCCCTATTATATCCTATTTCTCACCTATCATATCATATCCTATTCCTCTCCTATCCTATCATATCCTATTTCTCTCATCTCCTATCCTATCCTATTTCCCTCTTATTATATCCTATTTCTCACATCATATCCTATTTCTCTCCTCTCCTATCCTATCATATCCTATTTCTCTCCTATCCTATCCTATTTCCTTCCTATTATATCCTATTTCCCCCCTATTATATCCTATTTCTCACCTATCATATCATATCCTATTTCTCTCCTATCCTATCCTATTTCCCTCCTATTATATCCTATTTCTCACATATCATATCCTATTTCTCTCCTATCCTATCCTATTTCCTTCCTATTATATCCTATTTCCCCCCTATTATATCCTATTTCTCACCTATCATATCATATCCTATTTCTCTCCTCTCCTATCCTATCCTATTTCCCTCCTATTATATCGTATTTCTCACATATCATATCCTATTTCTCTCCTCTCCTCTCCTATCCTATCATATCCTATTTCCTTCCTATCATGTCCTATTTCCCTCCTATTATATCCTATTTCTCACATATCATATCCTAACATATCCTATTTCCCTCCTATTATATCCTATTTCTCTCCTATCCTATCCTATTATATCCTATTTCTCTCCTATCCTATCATATCATATCCTATTTCTCTTCTCTCCTATCCTATCATACCCTATCCTATTTCTCTCCTATCCTATCCTATCATATCCTATTTCTCTCCTGTCCTATCATATCCTATCCTATCTAACGTATTTGCCAAGCCATCATTGTAAATAATAATGTTTGACTTTATCAAAAATAAAGGTAAAATAACCTTTTCACCGAGGCCATTTAAACACAGTTCTATGTTCATCTGAATGCTCTTTGCACATACATTTCTGTCACTGAAATGACACCAGCACTGCTCATGGCTTTTCCTCAAGCAAAGATTGCTTCATGGAAGTGAGCTGAAACATTGACTGGCAGGGTATTTTGATATGCTCTTATCAGAGAGCTGTGTGTGCTTTTGAAGATTAGTGTGTTATCAGCATTGGCCTGCTCTGAACAGTTGTTGCTATCGTGTTGCTCTTATAGTAGGTACAGTACAAGTCAATCACTCTACATTCTTTACAATATATTTTCTGAGATGCTACGCTGACTCTGTAGAAGGTAACCAGGCAACCACAACCATCTCCAGTCCTCGAGGGCCTGATTGGTCTCACACTTCTCCATCACTAGCAAACACAGCTGATGAATCACATTGTATTCTAAACTGGAGATCATGATTAGGTGATTATTGGAGTCAGGTGTGTTAGCTGGGGCAAACCGGTGACACCAATCAGGCCCTCGAGGACTGGGATTACCCACCCCTGATGTACAGTATGAGGATGACCAAAATAAGCTGTCCATTACTCGGTAGAGGGCAGTCAAGTCTTATAAGCATGTATCCATGTATTCCTATACTGTGCCAGCTGTCACGACAATCACGGCTCAAAATGATTAGAAGCGGACAGATTTAGTCCAGAGTGTGGCGGTTTATGGTATTG
This sequence comes from Oncorhynchus keta, assembly GCF_023373465.1. Taxonomy (NCBI): domain Eukaryota; kingdom Metazoa; phylum Chordata; class Actinopteri; order Salmoniformes; family Salmonidae; genus Oncorhynchus; species Oncorhynchus keta. Next base: position 14,078,113 of record NC_068447.1, read on the forward strand.
ACTTGACACTAACACGCCTGGACGAGGTAACTGACTGTTGATTCAGTGAAACGATCAGACTTAATTTGAACCGATCAATAGAGGGGGGCAGTTGTGGTCATTTTGTCGAACCACATCCTGTCAGGTGCTCCCCCCACACACAAAATGGCCTTTCTGTGTTCTTCCTGACCATGTGCTTCTCCTGTGCTTCTCTGGGATTGGATTAAAATGGCCATTTTTGTATCTTATGCTTCTGTCAACATAGCATTCGCTGAGCTACAGACAGACATCCAGGAGCTGACCAATGACATGGACGGAGTGAAGATCCCCTTCCTGGAGTACCGTACCTACACCATGAGAGTCATGTTCCCTGGCATCGAGGAGCACCCCGTCCTCAAGGAGCTGGATGTAAGTGTAAGAAAACTAAACTAGAGTACTTGTTCACTTCACTGCCTTGCGCTTCTGACTTCACTCGTGTTGTCTTGGTAACTCAGTAGAGTATGCTTTCCTGAGGTTCACTTGTGTTGTCTTGGTAACTCAGTAAAGTATGCTTTCCTGAGGTTCACTTGTGTTGTCTTGGTAACTCAGTAGAGTATGCTTTCCTGAGGTTCACTTGTGTTGTCTTGGTAACTCAGTAAAGTATGCTTTCCTGAGGTTCACTTGTGTTGTCTTGGTAACTCAGTAGAGTATGCTTTCCTGAGGTTCACTTGTGTTGTCTTGGTAACTCAGTAAAGTATGCTTTCCTGAGGTTCACTCATGTTGTCTTGGTAACTCAGTAGAGTATGCTTTCCTGAGGTTCACTTGTGTTGTCTTGGTAACTCAGTAGAGTATGCTTTCCTGAGGTTCACTTGTGTTGTCTTGGTAACTCAGTAAAGTATGCTTTCCTGAGGTTCACTCATGTTGTCTTGGTAACTCAGTAGAGTATGCTTTCCTGAGGTTCACTTGTGTTGTCTTGGTAACTCAGTAGAGTATGCTTTCCTGAGGTTCACTTGTGTTGTCTTGGTAACTCAGTAAAGTATGCTTTCCTGAGGTTCACTTGTGTTGTCTTGGTAACTCAGTAAAGTATGCTTTCCTGAGGTTCACTTGTGTTGTCTTGGTAACTCAGTAAAGTATGCTTTCCTGAGGTTCACTTGTGTTGTCTTGGTAACTCAGTAAAGTATGCTTTCCTGAGGTTCACTTGTGTTGTCTTGGTAACTCAGTAAAGTATGCTTTCCTGAGGTTCACTTGTGTTGTACTGTAACTCAGTAAAGTATGCTTTCCTGAGGTTCAATTGTGTTGTCTTGGTAACTCAGTAAATTATGCTTTCCTGAGGTTCACTTGTGTTGTACTGTAACTCAGTAAAGTATGCTTTCCTGAGGTTCAATTGTGTTGTCTTGGTAACTCAGTAAAGTATGCTTTCCTGAGGTTCACTTGTGTTGTCTTGGTAACTCAGTAGAGTATGCTTTCCTGAGGTTCACTTGTTTTGTCTTGGTAACTCAGTAAATTATGCTTTCCTGAGGTTCACTTGTGTTGTCTTGGTAACTCAGTAAAGTATGCTTTCCTGAGGTTCACTTGTGTTGTATTGGTAATTCAGTAAATTATTCTTTCCTGAGGTTCATTTGTTTTGTACTGTAACTCAGTAAAGTATGCTTTCCTGAGGTTCACTTGTGTTGTCTTGGTAACTCAGTAAAGTATGCTTCCTGAGGTTCACTTGTGTTGTCTTGGTAACTCAGTAAAGTATGCTTTCCTGCAGGTTCACTTGTGTTGTCTTGGTAACTCAGTAAAGTATGCTTTCCTGAGGTTCACTTGTGTTGTCTTGGTAACTCAGTAAAGTATGCTTTCCTGAGGTTCACTTGTGTTGTCTTGGTAACTCAGTAAAGTATGCTTTCCTGAGGTTCACTTGTGTTGTCTTGGTAACTCAGTAAAGTATGCTTTCCCGAGGTTCACTTGCGTTGTACTGTAGCTCAGTAAAGTATGCTTTCCTGAGGTTCACTTGTGTTGTCTTGGTAACTCACTGCCAAAAAAGAAGGGAATAAAACTAAAGCGATAGATCCTGTTTTTTAAAAACGAGTCCGTAGCCAGCAGCTCTCTTAGTGCCGAGCTTCAGAGAAACCTCTTTTATTTTTTTCTCAACCTTATTTCTTTTTCATTTCAACCTGAGGCTGAGTCAACCCAGGAGCTCCACCAGCCCTCCATAGACTACTTGTCTAGAGACTGCTGCAGAAATGTTTTGAAAATAGTCAGCATAGAGGAATGTTTGAAGACACTACAGCCACGTTTAAGGTGCTCCATGTAATCCTCAAACTAATAACCATTTTCCTTCTCCCTTTTCCTCTTTACACATTTCTCCGTCTCCTGTCTCCTCTCTCCCCATCCCTTTTCTCTCTCCCCATCCCTTTTCTCTCTCCCCATCCCTTTTCTCTCTCCCCATCCCTTTTCTCTCTCCCCATCCCTTTTCTCTCTCCCCTCCCCTCTCTCCCCATCCCTTTTCTCTCTCCCCATCCCTTTTCTCTCTCCCCATCCCTTTTCTCTCTCCCCATCCCTTTTCTCTCTCCCCATCCCTTTTCTCTCTCCCCATCCCTTTTCTCTCTCCCCATCCCTTTTCTCTCTCCCCATCCCTTTTCTCTCTCTCCCCTCCCCTCTCTCTCCCCATCCCTTTTCTCTCTCCCCTCCCCTCTCTCTCCCATCCCCTATTATCTCTCCCCTCTCCTCTTTCCTCTCCTGTCTCCTCTCTCCCCATCCCTTTTCTCTCTCCCCTCCCCTATTATCTCTCCCCTCTTTCCTCTCCTCTCTCGTCTCCCCTCTCCCCCTTTTTCTCTTTACACTTTCCTCCCCTCTTTCCCACACCTCTTTCTTCTCCCCCCTCTCCTGTCTCCTCTCTTCTTTCCCTTCTCCTCTCTCATTTCCCCTCTCCCTCTCCTCTATCCTCTCTCGCCTCCCCTATTCTCTCGTCTATTCTCTCCCCTCTCCTCTACTCTCTCCCCTCCCTTATTCTCTCTCCCCTCCCCTCTCTTCTCCCCTCTCCCTCTCTCCCCTCCCCTCTCATCTCCCCTCTCCCTCTCCTCTATCCTCTCTCCCCTCCCTTATTCTCTCTCCCCTCCCCTCTCTTCTCCCCTCTCCCTCTCTCCCCTCCTGTCTCTTCTCCCCTCCCCTCTCTTCTCCCCTCTCCTCTCTCCCCTCCCTTATTCTCTCTCCCCTCCCATCTCTTCTCCCCTCTCCCTCTCTCCCCTCCCCTCTCTTCTCCCCTCTCCCTCTTTCCCCTCCCCTCTCTTCTCCCCTGTCTTTCTCTCCCCTCCCCTCTCTTCTCTCCCCTCTCTTCTACCCTCTCCCTCTCTCCCCTCCCTTATTTTCTCCCCTCCCCTCTCTTCTCCCCTCTCCCTCTCTCCCACCCTCTCCCTCTCTCCCCTCTCTTCTCCCCTCCCTTATTTTCTCCCCTCCCCTCTCTTCTACCCTCTCCCTCTCTCCCCTCTCTTCTCCCCTCCCTTATTCTCTCCCCTCTCCCTCTCTCCCCTCCCTTATTCTCTCCCCTCTCTTCTCCCCTCTCCCTCTCTCCCCTGTCCCTCTCCCCACTTAATAACCCTTTGGACCTCCTTTTGTGTATTCCCACCTCTGTGTCCCCCATCCCCCTCCTCCTCCTGTGTCCTGTCCCTCAGTCCCCGGCCAATGTGGAGAAAGCCCTGCGTCTGTTCAGCCAGCTGCTGCACAGTAAGATGTTTCTGCTGACCTTCATCCATACCCTGGAGGCCCAGAGGTCCTTCTCCATGCGGGACCGAGGAAATGTGGCCTCTCTGCTCATGGCCGCTCTGCAGGGCCGCATGGAGTACGCCACTGTGGTACTCAAACAGTTGCTGGCTGACCTCATAGAGAAGAACCTGGAGAATCGCAACCATCCTAAACTGCTGCTCCGACGGTGAGGATACTTTAAAGATGTATACACTACCGGTATAAAAGTTTGAGAACACCAGCTCATTCAAGAGTTTTTCTTTAATTGTACTATTTTCTACATTGTAGAATAATAGCGAAGACATCAAAACTATGAAATAACACATATGTAATCATGTAGTAACCAAAAATGTGTTAAAAAAATCCAAATATATATCCAAATAGATTCTTCAAAAGGCCTTTCAAGAACTTTGAAAGCTTCTTCAAGTGCAGCGGTATATTAAACCCATGCTGCAGAGGTATATTAAACCCATGCTGCAGCGGTATATTAAACCCATGCTGCAGAGGTATATTAAACCCATGCTGCAGAGGTATATTAAACCCATGCTGCAGAGGTATATTAAACCCATGCTGCAGAGGTATATTAAACCCATGCTGCAGAGGTATATTAAACCCATGTTGAAGAGGTATATTAAACCCATGCTGCAGAGGTATATTAAACCCATGCTGCAGAGGTATATTAAACCCATGTTGAAGAGGTATATTAAACCCATGCTGCAGAGGTATATTTAACCCATGTTGCAGAGGTATATTAAACCCATGTTGCAGAGTTATATTAAACCCATGTTGCAGAGGTATATTAAACCCATGTTGCAGAGGTATGTTAAACCCATGCTACAGAGGTATATTAAACCCATGCTGCAGAGGTATATTAAACCCATGCTGCAGCGGTATATTAAACCCATGCTGCAGAGGTATATTAAACCCATGCTGCAGAGGTATATTAAACCCATGCTGCAGAGGTATATTAAACCCATGCTGCAGAGGTATATTAAACCCATGTTGCAGAGGTATATTAAACCCATGTTGCAGAGGTATATTAAACCCATGTTGCAGAGGTATATTAAACCCATGTTGCAGAGGTATATTAAACCCATGTTGCAGAGGTATATTAAACCCATGTTGCAGAGGTATATTAAACCCATGCTGCAGAGGTATATTAAACCCATGTTGCAGAGGTATATTAAACCCATGTTGCAGAGGTATATTAAACCCATGTTGCAGAGGTATATTAAACCCATGCTGCAGAGGTATATTAAACCCATGCTGCAGAGGTATATTAAACCCATGTTGCAGAGGTATATTAAACCCATGCTGCAGAGGTATATTAAACCCATGCTGCAGAGGTATATTAAACCCATGCTGCAGAGGTATATTAAACCCATGCTGCAGAGGTATATTAAACCCATGCTGCAGAGGTATATTAAACCCATGCTGCAGAGGTATATTAAACCCATGCTGCAGAGGTATATTAAACCCATGCTGCAGAGGTATAGATCACCACACCATCCTAGGCAGCGGTATAGATCACTACACCATCCTAGGCAGCGGTATAGATCACTACACCATCCTAGGCAGCGGTATAGATCACTACACCATCCTAGGCAGCGGTATAGATCACTACACCATCCTAGGCAACGGTATAGATCACTACACCATCCTAGGCAGCGGTATAGATCACTACACCATCCTAGGCAGCGGTATAGATCACTACACCATCCTAGGCAGCGGTATAGATCACTACACCATCCTAGGCAGCGGTATAGATCACTACACCATCCTAGGCAGCGTTATAGATCACTACACCATCCTAGGCAGCGGTATAGATCACTACACCATCCTAGGCAACGGTATAGATCACTACACCATCCTAGGCAGCGGTATAGATCACTACACCACCCTAGGCAGCGGTATAGATCACTACACAATCCTAGGCAGCGGTATAGATCACTACACCATCCTAGGCAGCGGTATAGATCACTACACCATCCTAGGCAGCGTTATAGATCACTACACCATCCTAGGCAGCGGTATAGATCACTACACCACCCTAGGCAGCGTTATAGATCACTACACCATCCTAGGCAGCGGTATAGATCACTACACCATCCTAGGCAACGGTATAGATCACTACACCATCCTAGGCAGCGGTATAGATCACTACACCACCCTAGGCAGCGGTATAGATCACTACACAATCCTAGGCAGCGGTATAGATCACTACACCATCCTAGGCAGCGGTATAGATCACTACACCATCCTAGGCAACGGTATAGATCACTACACCACCCTAGGCAACGGTATAGATCACTACACCACCCTAGGCAGCGGTATAGATCACTGCACCATCCTAGGCAGCGGTATAGATCACTGCACCACCCTAGGCAGCGGTATAGATCACTACACCACCCTAGGCAGCGGTATAGATCACTACACCACCCTAGGCAGCGGTATAGATCACTACACCATCCTAGGCAACGGTATAGATCACTACACCACCCTAGGCAACGGTATAGATCACTACACCATCCTAGGCAACGGTATAGATCACTACACCATCCTAGTTAGCGGTATAGATCACTACACCATCCTAGTTAGCGGTATAGATCACTACACCATCCTAGTTAGCGGTATAGATCACTACACCATCCTAGGCAGCGGTATAGATCACTACACCACCCTAGGCAGCGGTATAGATCACTACACCATCCTAGTTAGCGGTATAGATCACTACACCACCCTAGGCAACGGTATAGATCACTACACCACCCTAGGCAGCGGTATAGATCACTACACCACCCTAGGCAACGGTATAGATCACTACACCACCCTAGGCAGCGGTATAGATCACTACACCACCCTAGGCAACGGTATAGATCACTACACCACCCTAGGCAGCGGTATAGATCACTACACCACCCTAGGCAGCGGTATAGATCACTACACCATCCTAGGCAGCGGTATAGATCACTACACCATCCTAGGCAGCGGTATAGATCACTACACCACCCTAGGCAACGGTATAGATCACTACACCATCCTAGGCAGCGGTATAGATCACTACACCATCCTAGGCAACGGTATAGATCACTACACCATCCTAGGCAGCGGTATAGATCACTACACCACCCTAGGCAGCGGTATAGATCACTACACCATCCTAGGCAGCGGTATAGATCACTACACCATCCTAGGCAACGGTATAGATCACTACACCATCCTAGGCAACGGTATAGATCACTACACCATCCTAGGCAACGGTATAGATCACTACACCACCCTAGGCAGCGGTATAGATCACTACACCACCCTAGGCAACGGTATAGATCACTCCACCATCCTAGGCAGCGGTATAGATCACTACACCACCCTAGGCAACGGTATAGATCACTACACCACCCTAGGCAGCGGTATAGATCACTACACCACCCTAGGCAACGGTATAGATCACTACACCACCCTAGGCAGCGGTATAGATCACTACACCATCCTAGGCAGCGGTATAGATCACTACACCACCCTAGGCAACGGTATAGATCACTACACCATCCTAGGCAACGGTATAGATCACTACACCACCCTAGGCAACGGTATAGATCACTACACCATCCTAGGCAGCGGTATAGATCACTACACCATCCTAGGCAGCGGTATAGATCACTACACCATCCTAAGCAACGGTATAGATCACTACACCACCCTAGGCAGCGGTATAGATCACTACACCACCCTAGGCAACGGTATAGATCACTACACCACCCTAGGCAGCGGTATAGATCACTACACCATCCTAGGCAGCGGTATAGATCACTACACCATCCTAGTTAGCAGTATAGATCACTACACCATCCTAGGCAGCGGTATAGATCACTACACCATCCTAGTTAGCGGTATAGATCACGACACCATCCTAGTTAGCAGTATAGATCACTACACCATCCTAGGCAGCGGTATAGATCACTACACCATCCTAGTTAGCGGTATAGATCACTACACCATCCTAGGCAGCGGTATAGATCACTACACCATCCTAGTTAGCGGTATAGATCACTACACCATCCTAGTTAGCGGTATAGATCACTACACCATCCTAGGCAACGGTATAGATCACTACACCATCCTAGTTAGCGGTATAGATCACTACACCACCCTAGGCAACGGTATAGATCACTACACCATCCTAGGCAACGATATAGATCACTACACCACCCTAGGCAACGATATAGATCACTACACCACCCTAGGCAACGGTATAGATCACTCCACCATCCTAGGCAGCGGTATAGATCACTACACCACCCTAGGCAACGGTATAGATCACTACACCACCCTAGGCAACGATATAGATCACTACACCACCCTAGGCAACGGTATAGATCACTCCACCATCCTAGGCAGCGGTATAGATCACTACACCACCCTAGGCCACACAGTAAGGCTACTTACTTGTAGAGACACAGGCTGAGGGCTCTCCTCTCACTCCCTCACTAGAACCTCGCTCTACTCATACACATGTTGTTGAA
>NC_068447.1:14091316-14133816 GCF_023373465.1 Oncorhynchus keta
GTTCCCGGAGGAGCTCTCTATCTCTGGCCGTAGGGGATCAGATTAGCAGATGCTCCCGGAGGAGCTCTCTATCTCTGGCCGTAGGGGATCAGATTAGCAGATGCTCCCGGAGGAGCTCTCTATCTCTGGCCGTAGGGGATCAGATTAGCAGATGCTCCCGGAGGAACTCTCCATCTCTGGCCGTAGGGGATCAGATTAGCAGATGTTCCCGGAGGAGCTCTCTATCTCTGGCCGTAGGGGATCAGATTAGCAGATGCTCCCGGAGGGGCTCTCCATCTCTGGCCGTAGGGGATCAGATTAGCAGATGCTCCCGGAGGAGCTCTCTATCTCTGGCCGTAGGGGATCAGATTAGCAGATGCTCCCGGAGGAGCTCTCTATCTCTGGCCGTAGGGGATCAGATTAGCAGATGCTCCCGGAGGAGCTCTCTATCTCTGGCCGTAGGGGATCAGATTAGCAGATGTTCCCGGAGGAGCTCTCTATCTCTGGCCGTAGGGGATCATATTAGCAGATGCTCCCGGAGGAGCTCTCCATCTCTGGCCGTAGGGGATCAGATTAGCAGATGTTCTCGGAGGAGCTCTCTATCTCTGGCCGTAGGGGATCTTCAGCACAGGACAACGCTATTCACCTTCATTCACGTCACGGTGATCGCGGCGAGTTGCAATTGTCCTTCTATTTTCAGCAACATTCGCACGACGCAAGCGCATGCAAAAGTGGTACTTTTAGTTGAGCTTGATAGTTTCACACTATCAGAACTGCAGAAAATCCTAAAATTAATCAACATGACAAGCATTATATGAAGAGGGGGCAGTTTTTAAAACAGCAATGTCTTGAAAACCAACCTCTACGTCAATCTGAATGTACCTGTGGAGCCCCATATGACCTGCATCCACCTCATAAAGAAGCAGAGTCTTTACAGAGGCTCTACATAAGGCTAATAGGTGGGGCGGGGCTACATAAGGCTAATAGGTGGGGCGGGGCTACATACGGCTAATAGGTGGGGCGGGGCTACATAAGGCTAATAGGTGGGGCGGGGCTACATATGGCTAATAGGTGGGGCGGGGCTACATAAGGCTAACAGGTGGGGCGGGGCTACATAAGGCTAATAGGTGGGGCGGGGCTACATAAGGCTAATAGGTGGGGCGGGGCTACATAAGGCTAATAGGTGGGGCGGGGCTACATAAGGCTAATAGGTGGGGCGGGGCTACATAAGGCTAATAGGTGGGGCGGGGCTACATACGGCTAATAGGTGGGGCGGGGCTACATAAGGCTAATAGGTGGGGCGGGGCTACATAAGGCTAATAGGTGGGGCGGGGCTACATAAGGCTAATAGGTGGGGCAGGGCTACATAAGGCTAATAGGTGGGGCGGGGCTACATACGGCTAATAGGTGGGCGGGGCTACATAAGGCTAATAGGTGGGGCGGGGCTACATAAGGCTAATAGGTGGGCGGGGCTACATACGGCAAATAGGTGGGGCGGGGCTACATACGGCTAATAGGTGGGGCGGGGCTACATACGGCTAATAGGTGGGCAGGGCTACATAAGGCTAATAGGTGGGGCGGGGCTACATAAGGCTAATAGGTGGGGCGGGGCTACATAAGGCTAATAGGTGGGGCGGGGCTACATAAGGCTAATAGGTGGGCGGGGCTACATAAGGCAAATAGGTGGGCGGGGCTACATACAGCGAATAGGTGTGGCGGGATACATAAGGCAAATAGGTGGGGCTACATAAGGCAATAGGCGGGGCTACATAAGGCAAATAGGTGGGGCGGGGCTTCATAAGGCAATAGGCGGGGCTACATAAGGTGAATAGGTGGGGCGGGCTACATAAGGCAATAGGCGGGGCTACATAAGGCAAATAGGTGGGGCTACATAAGGCAATAGGCGGGGCTACATAAGGCAAATAGGTGGGGCTACATAAGCCAATAGGTGGGGCGGGGCTACATAAGGCAATAGGCGGGGCTACATAAGGCAAATAGGTGGGGCGGGGCTACATGAGGCGAATAGGTGTGGCGGGCTACATAAGGCAAATAGGTGGGGCTACATAAGGCAATAGGCGGGGCTACATAAGGCAAATAGGTGGGGCGGGCTACATAAGGCAAATAGGTGGGGCTACATAAGGCAATAGGCGGGGCTACATAAGGCAATAGGCGGGGCTACATAAGGCAATAGGCGGGGCTACATAAGGCAAATAGGCGGGGCTACATAAGGCAAATAGGTGGGGCTACATAAGCCAATAGGTGGGGCGGGGCTACATAAGGCAAATAGGTGGGGCTACATAAGGCAATAGGCGGGGCTACATAAGGCAAATAGGTGGGGCTACATAAGGCAAATAGGTGGGGCGGGGCTACATAAGGTGAATAGGGTGGCTTTATGCACTGCAGTATTGGATATTCAGACCTGATACTTTAAAGTACTGTGAAGTGGACCAATGGACCGTAGATTCTCAGATCGGATAGATAGGCTTTTACCTCCAAGACTCCAAAAACCATCCCATGTCCAGAACCCTGCTTGACCTTGGACCTCATCAAATGATAAGGATTGTCCTGTTTCTTGAGAATTCCTATAATTTGCTGTGTAATTGGTTTTTAATCACAAATGCCCCACTTATTAACTATTTCAAGTGCATGGAAGGAAATATACTTTGCTAATGATCAGTGAGTGACAGTGGTACAGATGTCTGTGGTACCATGTGCCAGCTGCATACTGTACTAATCACCCAGCACACACCAAAGGTCTCCTCATGGCTGTATATGGACTGGCAGCACGACGTGTACATGCCCAGTATATAAATACATTAGAAAGATCTCTCTCCTCTCTGGTCACAACCTTTGACCTTTTTAGATGGATACTGCACCTTGGTTATTTCAAGAGGCAACATAGGTCACTTAATGGCATCTAGTTGTAGATTGTGTTAAAATGAGAATCAATGCTTTTCCATCAGGGATTCCTCGAGAGCAGAGGTGGAAAGTTCATTTTGCCCTGGGAGCCACATTCGGTCTTCAACGAGGTTCGAAGGGCCGCATTCGGTCTTCAACGAGATTCGGAGGGCCGCATTCGGTCTTCAACGAGGTTCGGAGGGCAGCATTCGGTCTTCAATGAGATTTGGAGGGCCGCATTCGGTCTTCAACGAGGTTCGGAGGGCCGCATTCGATCTTCAACGAGGTCCGGATGGCCGCATTCGGTCTTCAACGAGGTCCGGAGGGCCGCATTCGGTCTTCAACGAGGTCCGGAGGGCCGCGTTCGGTCTTCAACGAGGTTCGGAGGGCCGCATTCGGTCTTCAACGAGGTCCGGAGGGCCGCATTCGGTCTTCAACGAGGTCCGGAGGGCCGCATTCGGTCTTCAACGAGGTCCGGAGGGCCGCATTCGGTCTTCAACGAGGTCCGGAGGGCCGCGTTCGGTCTTCAATGAGGTCCGGAGGGCCGCGTTCGGTCTTCAACGAGGTCCGGAGGGCCGCATTCGGTCTTCAATGAGGTTCGGAGGGCCACATTCGGTCTTCAACGAGGTTCGGAGGGCCGCATTCGGTCTTCAACGAGGTCCGGAGGGCCGCGTTCGGTCTTCAATGAGGTCCGGAGGGCCGCGTTCGGTCTTCAACGAGGTCCGGAGGGCCGCATTCGGTCTTCAATGAGGTTCGGAGGGCCACATTCGGTCTTCAACGAGGTTCGGAGGGCCGCATTCGGTCTTCAACGAGGTTCGGAGGGCCGCATTCGGTCTTCAACGAGGTTCGGAGGGCCGCATTCGGTCTTCAACGAGGTTCGGAGGGCCGCATTCGGTCTTAAACGAGGTTCGGAGGGCCGCACTGAAAAAGTGTTATAAAAAATAGTCCTCTAAACATCTGTTTTGTATTTTTTTGATTCTCCCTGATTGTCTAGCATTTCAGTGATTATTAGTGAGCTGGACACAGTCAAGAAACTGTAGGAATGTAGGTCCATTGTCATTCATCATTTTATTTGGTTTTAGTCATTTTCAAAACACCCGTGGGCCAGATTGGACTCCCAGCCCCGCGAGACGGATTTGGCCTTCAGGCAGTATGTTTGACACCTCTGCTCTAGAGTAAATAGTGCTGAGCACAGAAACCCCGTCAGGCCTGCAGAAAATCATTGTTTGCCGTCTGGCAATCCTGACATAGCAACATGGCACACTAGTTTACAGAAAGACGTTAACCAGTAGACAATACAGAATCTATTAGCTAGGATAGTCACTGTGTAGAGTTTGTATAGGAATTCAGGGGATGGCCTCATTCTGACACCAGTCTTCTATGTTTGTTAATGTGTCAATGCAAGTTGCAAATGAGGCTGAATGCATCTCAATTTGTTATAATGTGAATGCATCTCAATTTGTTATAATGACACTTTACCAAATAGAGCCTGACTTCACTATATTGTAACTGGTTGAGCTGTGAAGGGGTGCCAGAACAGGTCAAATATATTATGTGTTTGCTCTCAATCCTCAATCTCCTCCTTTTAACTATGGCACATTGTGTCATATAAATCTTTGTTTGTAGTTAAATCAATGTCCTCTTGTCAGTTTTCTATTGACCCGAGGATAGCTAAAAAATGTGTCCTCCAGATCGCTTGTAGTCGTCACTGATTTTCTTCAGACAGATAAAATCTTCATTATCGACAATGCAGTTAATATCTCTGGGGGAGACGATTGATAAAACAGCATTTAAAGTGATTCATGAAAAACAAACACCTGAGGAAATTGCAGTCTAAATCTCTCTCTTCAACTGGAAGAATTCCCCTTTAAAGAGACTCAGTGCAGTGCTCTAGTAGTCCTGTCCCCTCTCTGGTACTGACAGCTCTGTGGTTTCTCCCTCCCCAGATAGTTCCTCTAGTCCTGACAGCTCTGTGGTTTCTCTCTCTCCAGACACTGATGTGTATCCCTCCGGAGGGAGAGGCAGGCACCGAGGTCCCGGTGAAGGTGCTGAACTGTGACACGGTCACTCAGGTGAAGGACAAGCTGCTGGACGCTGTGTACAAGGGCATCCCCTACTCCCAGAGACCCCAGGCTGATGATATGGACCTGGGTAAGAACCTACTGTATATATGGATGTCTATAGCAGTGTTTCTTAATCCTGGTCCTGGGGGCCAAAGGGGTCTAGCACTACACAGCTAATTCAAATGATCAACACATCATCAAGATTATTTGGGGGGGAAAGGTGTAACGCCCCCCAAAAAAGAAATCCAGGACCAGGATTAAGAAACACGGGTCTGTGGTTGGTAATAACAGCCTCTTAAGAAACACGGGTCTATGGTAATAACAGCCTCTTAAGAAACACGGGTCTATGGTAATAACAGCCTCTTAAGAAACACGGGTCTGTGGTAATAACAGCCTCTTAAGAAACATGGGTCTGTGGTAATAACAGCCTCTTAAGAAACACGGGTCTGTGGTAATAACAGCCTCTTAAGAAACATGGGTCTGTGGTAATAACAGCCTCTTAAGAAACATGGGTCTGTGGTAATAACAGCCTCTTAAGAAACATGGGTCTATGGTAATAACAGCCTCTTAAGAAACACGGGTCTATAGTAATAACAGCCTCTTAAGAAACATGGGTCTGTGGTAATAACAGCCTCTTAAGAAACACGGGTCTGTGGTAATAACAGCCTCTTAAGAAACACGGGTCTGTGGTAATAACAGCCTCTTAAGAAACATGGGTCTATGGTAATAACAGCCTCTTAAGAAACATGGGTCTGTGGTAATAACAGCCTCTTAAGAAACATGGGTCTGTGGTAATAACAGCCTCTTAAGAAACATGGGTCTATGGTAATAACAGCCTCTTAAGAAACATGGGTCTGTGGTAATAACAGCCTCTTAAGAAACACGGGTCTGTGGTAATAACAGCCTCTTAAGAAACATGGGTCTGTGGTAATAACAGCCTCTTTAAGAAACATGGGTCTGTGGTAATAACAGCCTCTTAAGAAACACGGGTCTGTGGTAATAACAGCCTCGTACAGACATACTCATGTTTACAGTGGGGACCCTGTATGTGAAGGTTTTCTTTATTACTGTGAAGGATTTGCTGTAACTAATTGCAACATTGGCTAGTAGTTATTCCCTGCTGAAACTGAAGATACGGATCATCGCCCAAACCAATCTTCTGTTGTTGTTGTTTTCCATCCTCACAGAGTGGCGACAAGGAAGACTGACGAGAATTATCCTTCAAGATGAGGACGTCACCACAAAGATTGAGAGTGACTGGAAGAGGCTCAACACCCTGGCCCACTACCAGGTCAGACAGCATCACCAGCTGGACACATCCACATAATACTCATCTACATTTCCCAGGGGCGGCAGGGGAGCCTAGTGGTTAGAGTGTTGGACTAGCAACCAGAAGGTTGCAAGTTCAAATCCCTGAGCTGACAAGGTACAAATCTGTCGTTCTGCCCCTGAACAGGCAGTTAACCCACCGTTCCTAGGCCGTCATTGAAAATAAGAATTTGTTCTTAACTGACTTGCCTGGTTAAATAAAGGTAAAATAAAAAAATAAACAAAAATAATAAACAAAGATGAATACAGTCAAATTGATGGTCCTTCATTTGATGATATATGATTAAAGATCTCTCTCCTCCACCTCCAGGTGGCAGATGGGTCTTTGGTAGCCTTGGTCCAGAAGCAGGTCTCTGCCTACAACATCGCCAACTCCTTTACATTCACCCGCTCTCTGAGCCGTTATGGTACGTATTAATGAACCTCTCTGAGCCGTTATGGTAGGTATTAATGACCCTCTCTGAGCCGTTATGGTAGGTATTAATGACCCTCTCTGAGCCGTTATGGTAGGTATTAATGACCCTCTCTGAGCCGTTATGGTAGGTATTAATGAACCTCTCTGAGCCGTTATGGTACGTATTAATGAACCTCTCTGAGCCGTTATGGTAGGTATTAATGAACCTCTCTGAGCCGTTATGGTACGTATTAATGAACCTCTCTGAGCCGTTATGGTACGTATTAATGACCCTCTCTGAGCCGTTATGGTAGGTATTAATGAACCTCTCTGAGCCGTTATGGTACGTATTAATGAACCTCTCTGAGCCGTTATGGTAGGTATTAATGAACCTCTCTGAGCCGTTATGGTAGGTATTAATGACCCTCTCTGAGCCGTTATGGTAGGTATTAATGAACCTCTCTGAGCCGTTATGGTAGGTATTAATGACCCTCTCTGAGCCGTTATGGTAGGTATTAATGAACCTCTCTGAGCCGTTATGGTACGTATTAATGAACCTCTCTGAGCCGTTATGGTAGGTATTAATGAACCTCTCTGAGCCGTTATGGTACGTATTAATGAACCTCTCTGAGCCGTTATGGTACGTATTAATGACCCTCTCTGAGCCGTTATGGTAGGTATTAATGAACCTCTCTGAGCCGTTATGGTACGTATTAATGAACCTCTCTGAGCCGTTATGGTAGGTATTAATGACCCTCTCTGAGCCGTTATGGTAGGTATTAATGAACCTCTCTGAGCCGTTATGGTACGTATTAATGAACCTCTCTGAGCCGTTATGGTAGGTATTAATGAACCTCTCTGAGCCGTTATGGTAGGTATTAATGACCCTCTCTGAGCCGTTATGGTACGTATTAATGAACCTCTCTGAGCCGTTATGATACGTATTAATGACCCTCTCTGAGCCGTTATGGTAGGTATTAATGAACCTCTCTGAGCCGTTATGGTAGGTATTAATGACCCTCTCTGAGCCGTTATGGTAGGTATTAATGAACCTCTCTGAGCCGTTATGGTAGGTATTAATGAACCTCTCTGAGCCATTATGGTAGGTATTAATGAACCTCTCTGAGCCGTTATGGTAGGTATTAATGACCCTCTCTGAGCCGTTATGGTAGATATTAATGACCCTCTCTGAGCCGTTATGGTAGGTATTAATGACCCTCTCTGAGCCGTTATGATACGTATTAATGAACCTCTCTGAGCCGTTATGGTAGGTATTAATGACCCTCTCTGAGCCGTTATGATACGTATTAATGAACCTCTCTGAGCCGTTATGGTAGGTATTAATGACCCTCTCTGAGCCGTTATGGTAGGTATTAATGACCCTCTCTGAGCCGTTATGGTACGTATTAATGAACCTCTCTGAGCCGTTATGGTACGTATTAATGAACCTCTCTGAGCCGTTATGGTACGTATTAATGAACCTCTCTGAGCCGTTATGGTACGTATTAATGAACCTCTCTGAGCCGTTATGGTACGTATTAATGAACCTCTCTGAGCCGTTATGGTACGTATTAATGAACCTCTCTGAGCCGTTATGGTAGGTATTAATGACCCTCTCTGAGCCGTTATGGTAGGTATTAATGACCCTCTCTGAGCCGTTATGGTACGTATTAATGAACCTCTCTGAGCCGTTATGGTAGGTATTAATGAACCTCTCTGAGCCGTTATGGTAGGTATTAATGAACCTCTCTGAGCCGTTATGGTACGTATTAATGAACCTCTCTGAGCCGTTATGGTAGGTATTAATGACCCTCTCTGAGCCGTTATGGTAGGTATTAATGAACCTCTCTGAGCCGTTATGGTACGTATTAATGAACCTCTCTGAGCCGTTATGGTAGGTATTAATGAACCTCTCTGAGCCGTTATGGTACGTATTAATGAACCTCTCTGAGCCGTTATGGTAGGTATTAATGAACCTCTCTGAGCCGATTATGGTAGGTATTAATGAACCTCTCTGAGCCGTTATGGTAGGTATTAATGAACCTCTCTGAGCCGTTATGATACGTATTAATGAACCTCTCTGAGCCGTTACGGTACGTATTAATGAACCTCTCTGAGCCGTTATGGTAGGTATTAATGAACCTCTCTGAGCCGTTATGGTAGGTATTAATGAACCTCTCTGAGCCGTTATGGTAGGTATTAATGAACCTCTCTGAGCCGTTATGATACGTATTAATGAACCTCTCTGAGCCGTTACGGTACGTATTAATGAATCTCTCTGAGCCGTTATGGTAGGTATTAATGAACCTCTCTGAGCCGTTATGGTAGGTATTAATGAACCTCTCTGAGCCGTTATGGTACGTATTAATGCCCCTCTCTGAGCCGTTATGGTAGGTATTAATGACCCTCTCTGAGCCGTTATGGTAGGTATTAATGACCCTCTCTGAGCCGTTATGGTAGGTATTAATGAACCTCTCTGAGCCGTTATGGTACGTATTAATGAACCTCTCTGAGCCGTTATGGTAGGTATTAATGAACCTCTCTGAGCCGTTAGGGTACGTATTAATGACCCTCTCTGAGCCGTTATGGTAGGTATTAATGAACCTCTCTGAGCCGTTATGGTAGTTATTAATGACCCTCTCTGAGCCGTTAGGGTACGTATTAATGAACCTCTCTGAGCCGTTATGGTAGGTATTAATGACCCTCTCTGAGCCGTTATGGTAGGTATTAATGACCCTCTCTGAGCCGTTATGGTAGGTATTAATGACCCTCTCTGAGCCGTTATGGTACGTATTAATGACCCTCTCTGAGCCGTTATGGTAGGTATTAATGAACCTCTCTGAGCCGTTATGGTAGGTATTAATGAACCTCTCTGAGCCGTTATGGTAGGTATTAATGAACCTCTCTGAGCCGTTATGGTAGGTATTAATGAACCTCTCTGAGCCGTTATGGTAGGTATTAATGAACCTCTCTGAGCCGTTATTGTACGTATTAATGAACCTCTCTGAGCCGTTATGGTAGGTATTAATGAACCTCTCTGAGCCGTTATGGTAGGTATTAATGACCCTCTCTGAGCCGTTATGGTACGTATTAATGAACCTCTCTGAGCCGTTATGGTACGTATTAATGACCCTCTCTGAGCCGTTATGGTACGTATTAATGAACCTCTCTGAGCCGTTATGGTACGTATTAATGAACCTCTCTGAGCCGTTATGGTAGGTATTAATGAACCTCTCTGAGCCGTTAGGGTACGTATTAATGAACCTCTCTGAGCCGTTATGGTACGTATTAATGACCCTCTCTGAGCCGTTATGGTACGTATTAATGAACCTCTCTGAGCCGTTATGGTACGTATTAATGAACCTCTCTGAGCCGTTATGGTAGGTATTAATGAACCTCTCTGAGCCGTTATGGTAGGTATTAATGAACCTCTCTGAGCTGTTATGGTACGTATTAATGAACCTCTCTGAGCCGTTATGGTACGTATTAATGAACCTCTCTGAGCCGTTATGGTAGGTATTAATGAACCTCTCTGAGCCGTTATGGTACGTATTAATGAACCTCTCTGAGCCGTTAGGGTACGTATTAATGACCCTCTGAGCCGTTATGGTAGGTATTAATGACCCTCTCTGAGCCGTTATGGTAGGTATTAATGAACCTCTCTGAGCTGTTATGGTACGTATTAATGAACCTCTCTGAGCCGTTAGGGTAGGTATTAATGAACCTCTCTGAGCCGTTATGGTACGTATTAATGAACCTCTCTGAGCCGTTATGGTACGTATTAATGAACCTCTCTGAGCCGTTATGGTAGATATTAATGACCCTCTCTGAGCCGTTATGGTAGGTATTAATGACCCTCTCTGAGCCGTTATGGTACGTATTAATGACCCTCTCTGAGCCGTTAGGGTACGTATTAATGAACCTCTCTGAGCCGTTATGGTAGGTATTAATGAACCTCTCTGAGCCGTTATGGTAGGTATTAATGAACCTCTCTGAGCCGTTATGGTACGTATTAATGAACCTCTCTGAGCCGTTATGGTAGGTATTAATGAACCTCTCTGAGCCGTTAGGGTACGTATTAATGAACCTCTCTGAGCCGTTATGGTAGGTATTAATGAACCTCTCTGAGCCGTTAGGGTACGTATTAATGAACCTCTCTGAGCCGTTATGATACGTATTAATGAACCTCTCTGAGCCGTTATGGTACGTATTAATGAACCTCTCTGAGCCGTTATGATACGTATTAATGAACCTCTCTGAGCCGTTATGGTAGGTATTAATGACCCTCTCTGAGCCGTTATGGTAGGTATTAATGACCCTCTCTGAGCCGTTATGGTACGTATTAATGAACCTCTCTGAGCCGTTATGGTACGTATTAATGACCCTCTCTGAGCCGTTATGGTAGGTATTAATGACCCTCTCTGAGCCGTTATGGTAGGTATTAATGAACCTCTCTGAGCCGTTATGGTAGGTATTAATGACCCTCTCTGAGCCGTTATGGTAGGTATTAATGAACCTCTCTGAGCCGTTATGGTACGTATTAATGAACCTCTCTGAGCCGTTATGGTACGTATTAATGACCCTCTCTGAGCCGTTATGGTAGGTATTAATGAACCTCTCTGAGCCGTTATGGTACGTATTAATGAACCTCTCTGAGCCGTTATGGTACGTATTAATGAACCTCTCTGAGCCGTTATGGTACGTATTAATGACCCTCTCTGAGCCGTTATGGTAGGTATTAATGAACCTCTCTGAGCCGTTATGGTAGGTTATAATGACCCTCTCTGAGCCGTTATGGTAGGTTATAATGACCCTCTCTGAGCCGTTATGGTAGGTATTAATGACCCTCTCTGAGCCGTTATGGTAGGTATTAATGAACCTCTCTGAGCCGTTATGGTACGTATTAATGAACCTCTCTGAGCCGTTATGGTAGGTATTAATGAACCTCTCTGAGCCGTTATGGTAGGTATTAATGAACCTCTCTGAGCCGTTATGGTAGGTATTAATGAACCTCTCTGAGCCGTTATGGTAGGTATTAATGAACCTCTCTGAGCCGTTATGGTAGGTATTAATGAACCTCTCTGAGCCGTTATGGTAGGTATTAATGAACCTCTCTGAGCCGTTATGGTAGGTATTAATGAACCTCTCTGAGCCGTTATGGTAGGTATTAATGAACCTCTCTGAGCCGTTATGGTAGGTATTAATGACCCTCTCTGAGCCGTTATGGTAGGTATTAATGAACCTCTCTGAGCCGTTATGGTAGGTATTAATGAACCTCTCTGAGCCGTTATGGTAGGTATTAATGACCCTCTCTGAGCCGTTATGGTACGTATTAATGAACCTCTCTGAGCCGTTATGGTACGTATTAATGAACCTCTCTGAGCCGTTATGGTAGGTATTAATGAACCTCTCTGAGCCGTTATGGTAGGTATTAATGACCCTCTCTGAGCCGTTATGGTACGTATTAATGACCCTTTCAGTTTTTCAATACCTACTGTATGAAAGCCCAGCCTCTTACAGTATCTGTGTTGTTGTGTTTCCAGAGAGTCTCCTGAGGACGTCCAGCAGCCCAGACAGCCTGCGCTCCCGGGCCCCCATGATCACCCCTGACCAGGAGACTGGCACCAAGCTTTGGCACCTGGTCAAGAATCACGAGCACGCTGACCAACGGGAGGGCGACCGCGGCAGCAAGATGGTGTCTGAGATCTATCTCACCCGCCTACTGGCTACCAAGGTCTCTTCTCGTTGTAGTCTGTTAATTGAACTGTGTATTTTAGTGGATTGTCTCATAATGTGTCATGATAATGTATTGTTGCCAGGCACACGTTCCTATCTTGGACTCTGTGTTGACACCGTTTGTCTGATCACCATACAGGGAACTCTGCAGAAGTTTGTGGATGACCTTTTTGAGACGGTGTTCAGCACGGCCCACCGCGGCAGTGCCCTCCCTCTGGCCATCAAGTACATGTTTGACTTCCTGGATGAGCAGGCTGACAAGAGGCAGATCACTGACCCTGATGTCCGTCACACCTGGAAGAGTAACTGGTAAGCACAGAGTGTTCCTGATAGCTGCCCTCTAGTGGACTCATGGGTGGAATGTTATTAATATTGTTCATCATCATTGGCCTCCCGGGTGGCGCAGTGGTTAAGGGCGCTGTACTGCAGCGCCAGCTGTGCCACCAGAGACTCCTGTGGCGGGCCGGGCGCAGTGCGCGCTAACCAGGTTGCCAGGTGTACGGTGTTTCCTCTGACACATTGGTGCTGCTGGCTTCCGGGTTGGATGAGCGCTGTGTTAAGAAGCAGTGCGGCTTGGTTTGGGTTGTGTATCGGAGGACGCATGACTTTCAACCTTTGTCTCTCCCGAGCCCGTTGCCAGGTGCACGTGTAACCGGTGCTGTACTGCACCGCTGTAACTCTGCATTGTGTGTGGTTGATTGAGACTATAGACATGGACTTTGGAGACCAGGTAGTTTTAATCAAGCAGAACTGACTCTCTGCATCCTGCATCTGCATCCAAAAGGAAACAAAACATTTGTAGAGCCACATCTGTTCTGAGAATCGTCGCCTCTCTCTCAGTGCATCAAAATGATTTTCGAATATAAAAATGTATACACTCTCACCTTATTATACATAACATATTTTACATAGATAAAACCACATCCCTGCATCCAAAAGGAAATAAAACATTTGTAGAGCACATCTGTTCTGAGAATCCTCGCCTCTTTCTACAACAGATGCACAATAGGAGGGACTGGGATCATTCCAGGAGCCATCGTTCACACATACAGTAGCCTGCTATTACCTTCGCTAGCTATTAACCACATGTTGAATTCAGAATATTGATATCATCCTAAAAAGTATCAATTACAAGTGCATCTTTACAATGAGTAACCTCTAAATATACATCATTATTCATGAACAAAACACTGTGTGTGACTTTGTACTTAAAAGAATCAAACTTTTCTGTGCGCTTACTAAAAAATATTTCGGACCTGACTAAAACGTAACACAAGGAAATTCATACGATTTTACCAAACTGTACCATGTGTGACTATGACTGCTTTTAGTGCCTGAACTATTTGAGTAGTTTTTAAAATCTGTATTTTGGATTGTCAACTATTGCATCAAGTGACACTCCAATACCAACTGTAACTCTTAAGATTCACCTGTAATGGTCCCATCTTTTTCTTCCTCTCTCTCTTTCTCTCCCTTCTCTCTGTCTGACAGTCTCCCCCTGCGGTTCTGGGTGAACGTGATCAAGAACCCCCAGTTTGTCTTTGACATCCACAAGAGCAGCATCACAGACGCCTGTCTGTCTGTGGTGGCCCAGACCTTCATGGACTCCTGCTCCACCTCAGAGCACCGCCTGGGCAAGGACTCTCCCTCCAACAAGCTGCTGTACGCTAAAGACATCCCCAACTACAAGAGCTGGGTGGAGAGGTACACTTTCAGTTACCTTATTTGCTGTCATATTTAATTTTCTCTCAAAGAGTCTTAACACTGAGCGCTCTTGTATCTCTTTGCTTGTGTCAGGTACTACAGAGATATCAGTAAGATGCCTACCATCAGTGACCAGGACATGGATGCCTATCTGGTGGAGCAGTCTCGTCTCCATGGCACCGAGTTCAACACTCTCAGTGCTCTCAGTGAGCTCTACTTCTACATTAACAAGTACAAAGAGGAGGTAGGAGACACGGACCAACTCTGTTCTTTATTTGACCTCAGATTCTAAAAGTGTACATAATGTACACTGAAATAAAATCTTGTTGTATTTTACAGTAACTTACTGGTAGTCAGTTACCTGTAAGTTACTTTTTTTTTTATAATACAGTATGTTACCATTAAGTTACCGTAAAATCAACAGGATTTTTTACACTGTGATACCGAAATGTAATGCAATAAACTTGTTAATGTTGAGAGAAAAAAATGATCTCACTTTTCTGTTCAGATTTTGACTGCACTAGACAGGGATGGGTACTGCCGCAAACACAAGCTGCGACACAAACTGGAACAAGCCATTAACCTGATGTCGGGCAGCAGCTGAGGACAGAGGATGGAACAGGGGGTCGGGGGTCGGGGAGAGAAGTGGGAAATGGGGGTTTGGTTGAACTGGTGAACGGACCTGTGTTGGAGCATCCACGGCTTGTGCAATTAAAAAGGGGGACATAAGACACTGGACAATCAACACAACGAACCACAGCACATTGAGCCCAATGTCTACAGACCAGATTCTGTGCCCAATATCCTCACTCTCTCAAACCTCTACCTGCCATTGCCAGTGAGACATTCTGAGTAGTTTTTTTCTCCACACTGGCCTTTTCAATGGCAGACTCTAGTAACTGCCTAATCTAATGGAAGAGGACTTCTGTGGATAACTACCAGATTCATTCCAATAGAGGCATACAGTAAGTTGCCTTGGAAACTGTGCTGAACTGCCAAGCTAGTGCCATGGGAAGAGTAGCTTTTGGTCTGCGATAATAATTGTACAAAATGCTGAAAAGTAACATTTAGGTGTGGACTGTAGATTTGATCTTGAAATGTATGGGTTTTACCACAAGTATGGTAAGGTACAAGTAGTAGACTATAACCTCAAAGCCCCCAAAGGAAAGCCTCGAGGTTCTGTTTTGTTGTGTTAGGGTTGGAGTTTCAATGCTAGTACGTGATGAAGGAGGAAGGCAGTGTATGGCCAAAAGACACCAAATTCTAGAAGCATCAGAGGCCTGATTAAGTGACATAAATTGAGGGGTGTGTTGGGGCTGAGGGGTGGCCATCCCCCTCGTCTCTCAAATGCCATAGCTACAAAGCGCCTTTCTCTTTTTACTTTGTATTCGGGCCAAATGGATGTTTGCTGATGGCTCAGAGTCCAGAGTTTTAAAGCTTGCCTTTTGTGTTGCAGTCAAGCAGGAAGTGAAGCCCTTTCCTCATGGACGTTCCACCCTAGTGACTGTCCAGCTAATTGTACTTAGTTCATTGTTTTAGTCTGCTCCTCTGTGAATCTGATCTGTCAGGGTCCCAGGGGTTCCCGTCCAGAACTCAGGGCTACTGCTGTCGTGGAAACAACCCGTATAACCCATATCAAACATCCTAAAAGTAGTTGATCCATTAACAGCAATAGGTCTAGTAATAAAACAGCCAGCCATGTTTCATTAGATTACACACCAAAAAGACACAGTTCCCGTTAGAGACTCTCTATCTTACGATAATCGTTCTGTGAAAATAGTCTTTCTCTTCCCGATGTTTTGCCATTATTACAAATGACAGCTTAATGTGTAACGCAACACCAAACACAACAGACGGGATAACAGGATAGATTTTTATGTTTTAAATGCTGTCTAAATAAAATACTTGCTTATGTGTTCACTTCTGGTAGGTCATCCATGGTAGTTTATGGGGGGGGGAGCCTCTATTTGCTGCCTATGTTATCATTACCATACTAGGCACTGTTCAGAAGAAGAGAGAGGTTACTGTGTTGAATACTGATTTCCAACCCAGGAGACCTTCATCCTTCATTTTGTTTACCCTACGGTCCCATAGAGCCAGTAGCAGTAAGCCGATCTGTAGGTTCTGATCAGATGGTAAATGGCCATTTTCTCTGTTGACTCCTTCCACGACAGACAGTAGAAGCTCTGTATTTTTCAGTAGTGGTGCAGCAGCTGACTGTACACACACCCATGTCCTCTCTCTGCTGGGAGGAAACGCAGTCTGGTAGGCTTATACCTGAATATTATTTGAGTACATTTACATGGTTCTGAGTTCAGTCCTCTCCAACAATTAAGTATTTATTGTTTTGCCTTTATTTATTTCATATTTATTTTCATTTTACACAAGAATGAAAACTCTTGTTTTGTACAGTGTTTGACTGAACGTGCCTGAACACAGTTGATGTCCTCTGTACTACAGGTATACTGTATATGTCAAGTCTCTAACACCATTGCAAGAGTCTTTTCAATGCCAATTCACACACAGGACCGGGTTCATTTAGGATACATTCGTACATTCAGTAAATAACAGCATTCCTTCACATCCATAACTGAAAAAGAAGACTGTGATCGCTACATCACGTGTTCAGTGACAACCGTGAGGAATGCAGACAGACCAAAGGAGGCACAGGGAAGAATCAAATGATCACTCTCTTGTCTTTGGGTTGAATAATGCCATTCGGCTTGACCCACACATTACAATACATTGTTAACCATAGATTCTATCATGTTTTACATTTCAGGTACAAACACATCTTTAAAATATTTGTTCATTGAATAGGATAAAGCCTCAAATTACAATGTTCTCCCATAACTAATGGAAGACATATGTATTTCTACTACTAAAACCCAGAGGTTTGTGGTAGTCCAAATCCTGAATACAAATTCAGTATATCTAACAGTTCTTTTTATCCATCAAGTCCCCAAAGATTAAATACAATTTAGTAAATGAAACCAATACTTTGGTTTATCAATGTACAGGTGTTAACCCTTCTAGAGTCTAGATGCTGGGTGTTGTTTTGCGTTGGGACCTTAAACACAGTGACGCTCTGTTTTCTATGTAGATTAAATGGCTCTGAAACTAACTAATTACTGTAGAATAATTAGGCTTGCTTATCAGTCCAGGAGCGAAAGAGCCATTAGTATACCTTTTCAAAACCCATTAAATCCACACCAGAAGAAATACTTATTTTTCTCCATGGAAGATACATATTGTAGATAAGCACCAAATCAATTTAGAATTTGGCCTTGGAACTCTGAGCGAAATACATTCTCAAATCAAACTGGAGCTCATTAGCATGTTAAGAGCTGCAGGAGGATAATTAAGGATAATAGGTTTCACATCCTGGTGTTATTTTAGTGCAGAGAAATGGGGTCAGTGTATCTGGATCTATAGGTCTGGTGTGGATCTCACCGTCCACTGTGTGTGAAAAGGACTCCGTCAGAAATGACTGGCAGCTTGCCAGAGCTGCCCTGTCAGCATTGCAGGTGTGTTACAGGTATCAACGCTATGTTTGAGCCTCTTTCTACAATTATAGCTTATCATAAATCTGAAAGAGAACATCTTGAATTTTGACTTAGTACCTCTTGGTTAACGCCATTTCATAGGGTTTGAAACTGGTTAAAATAGTAAGTGCAACACGGTATCAGGTTTCTTGGGTGAAATCTGTAATCGTATCCAAAGTAGGCCTACAGTTTGGCTACCTGCCATACGTCACTTGTAAACTAGTGAGGGCCAGGTGATTGGGCTGTGGAACTCAGAGCCACTGCAGGTGATTGGGCTGTGGAACTTAGAGCCACTGCAGGTGATTGGGCTGTGGAACTCAGAGCCACTGCAGGTGATTGGGCTGTGGAACTCAGAGCCACTGCAGGTGATTGGGCTGTGGAACTCAGAGCCACTGCAGGTGATTGGGCTGTGGAACTCAGAGCCACTGCAGGTGATTGGGCTGTGGAACTCAGAGCCACTGCAGGTGATTGGGCTGTGGAACTCAGAGCCACTGCAGGTGATTGGGCTGTGGAACTCAGAGCCACTGCAGGTGATTGGGCTGTGGAACTCAGAGCCACTGCAGGTGATTGGGCTGTGGAACTCAGAGCCACTGCAGGTGATTGGGCTGTGGAACTCAGAGCCACTGCAGGTGATTGGGCTGTGGAACTCAGAGCCACTGCAGGTGATTGGGCTGTGGAACTCAGAGCCACTGCAGGTGATTGGGCTGTGGAACTCAGAGCCACTGCAGGTGATTGGGCTGTGGAACTCAGAGCCACTGCAGGTGATTGGGCTGTGGAACTCAGAGCCACTGCAGGTGATTGGGCTGTGGAACTCAGAGCCACTGCAGGTGATTGGGCTGTGGAACTCAGAGCCACTGCAGGTGATTGGGCTGTGGAACTCAGAGCCACTGCAGACACGTCAGTACGTCTGGTTTTGTAATGTTGTATAAACAGGAAGATAAAAAAGCACCTGTAACATGTAAGGAAGAAAAGAGTGAGTGCAAACCTGTGATGTTTCTAAGTAGATACTGTAGAACTATTACATTATAGTCTGTGTTCTAGTAAAAAACAAAAACATTTGTCTCAGATAAATTGATTCTAATTTATTTGTTGGTTTTGTCTGTTTATCCCAAATGTTTTAATCGATTTAACGTAACAAACTTGTTTACAGCTTCAAAGATATATGGAATTTATTAACTTAGTCTGAAGAGGAAGTAGCTTTGTGACTGACTGGCTGATTGACTGACTGATGATTGCTCTGCCTAGTCCTTAATTCTATATAAATATATAAATATATTTTGTATAATTATTTGTTTAAAATGTTTCTTTCTAAATTATTGTTTTTGGTTTTATATTTTATTTTGTTACTTTGAAGGAGTAGGAATGAGTCCTTTAAAACGCTGGCTACAATGAAGTGTTTTGTATATATTTGCACTTTTTTTTTTACTGTCGGAGAGGTTTTTGAAAGATTGGATTCTAACTTAATGTTGAAATGACAAGCATGGTGTTTCGTTTTGCTAATTAAAATATGTGGATGATGCTGTATGTTCTTGAATGTTTCATTTGTGTACTATCCTCCAGGATTATTTTCTCTGAACAACTCAATGTTTGAATTCAAATAAAGGCAAGTGTTTTAGTAAAATATCCACACAAATTATCCAAAGTGGACCCCGTATGTTATCTTCAGTATCCTTACTTTGCTCCTTAAGTACTTAAACTAATGTTGCAACACTAACAGATAGATCAGATCACAGTCCGAGAATGTTACGTTTGAAATTATCAGTGGTGATGTGAGAATGTTACATTTGAGCATGTAATCTGAAACCTATTTTTAGAGGATTGCAGTTATCTATCCCATCAGATTACCATCTCTCTATCATGAAAGGAGGATATGGTGCTTTCTTTTCTGACTCACTGGATTAAAAACAGAAGATTTAGTAAACACCTCCAGCAATTCATCTTAGATCAGAGGGAGAGATGCGATTGCAGACAGTTTTATGTACAGGGATTTCCATATTCACACATAATAAAAAACACATTCAAGACATAAGGATGGGCACTTGGGGTACAGGTATGCATTGAAACAGAATTTAGGTGTGGAATATAAAATAAATATTTCCAGAATCCTCAACTTCATTAATTAGGACAGCAGATCAAAGTTGTAGAACATCAAGCAGGCTTGTAAACAAAGATGAGAAACATCATTACAAAGATATTCCCCCTCTGAATAGAACATGAACCAATTTTGGCAGGGTGGGATATTATTCATATTAGGGATTGTAAATTCATGTACATTACCAGTCAAAAGTTTGGACACACCTACTCATACAAGGGTTTTTCTTTATTTTTCTATTTTCTACATTGTAGAATAATAGTGAAGACAATAAAACTATGAAATAACACATGGAATCAAGTAGCCACCCTTTGCCTTGATGACAGCTTTGCACACTGTTGGCATTCTCTCAACCAGCTTCACCCAAAATGCTTTTCCAACAGTTTTGAAGGAGTTCCCACTTATGCTGAGCACTTGTTGGCTGCTCTGCCTTCACTCTGCGGTCTTGAGTTCTAAATAAATGTCCTTGAATTCTAAATAAATCACAGATAGTGTCACAGGCACCCCCACACCATCACACCTCCTCGTCTGTGCTTCACAGTGGGAACCACACATGCGGAGATCATCTGTTCACCAACTCTGCGTCTCACAAAGACAGTAGTGGTTTCTTTGCAGCAATTCAACCATGAAGTCCTGATTCACGCAGTCTCCTCTGAACAGTTGATGTTGAGATGTGTCTGTTACTTGAACTCTGTGAGGCATTTATTTGGGCTGCAATTTCTGAGGCTGATAACTCTAATGAACCTATACTCTGCACCAGAGATAACTCTGGGTCTTCCATTCCTGTGGTGGTCCTCATGAGAGCCAGTTTCATCATAGCTCTTGATGGTTTTTGCGACTGAAAAATCTTGACATTTTCCGGATTGACTGACCTCCATGTCTTAAAGTAATGATGGACTGTCATTTCTCTTTGCTTATTTGAGATGTTCTTGCTATAATATGGACTTGGTATTGAAATGCATTCCAGGTGACTACCTCATGAAGCTGGTTGTGAGAATACCAAGAGTGTGCAAAGCTGTCATCAAGGAGTTTTGATGTTTTCACTATTATTCTACAATGCAGAAAATAGTAAAAATAAAGAAAAACCCTTGAATGAGTAAGAAGGGCCGAACTTTTGACTGGTACTCTACATTTTCTATTTTTGTTTAATAAACGTTTAACAGTTTATTGGGGATTTGTATAAGGATTATGATTTTATGACATTGAATGAGGGACTAATCGTAGCATAATTTCCTAGAGCCATCTGCAGTACAGTAGCTTATAGGGCAATTTCATATTTTTCTCTCTCCAAATCATGGCATGTCAGTTATACATGAATATTAGTCTCGATGAAAACCTATTTTCTGAAACTTTGCAGAAATGTTTTAAAAGCCATATTTTACTGTTGTATTCAGCACACGTGACAAATAAACATACAATTTCAAAACTTCAGACACTAATTAGAATATATTTTATTGGTCATGAAATGTTCATAGTACATTGAGAGGAGTTACTGCTTTCAAAACATTAATAAAATAATTGGCAAAAATAGAGTTATGAGGTTTTAATCAGACACTGATGATATACACATACCTCTACAAATCAATGGTGACTCACCTTTTCACTGGCTGATATTTCTGAGAACAGAAGTAATGCATTCATGAATATTTATGTGTGAGAAGGTGCAACTTCTGAGGAGGGATAAGTCGAGTGAGAGCTGAAGAGCCGCTCCTTCAGACTAAAGGGAAGGATTACTGAGAAAGAGGGGAAAACAGGCAGGGTTTATAAATAAGTAATGCATGCTGTGGGTGCTCATTAGCAGAGCACTGTCAATCCTAAGGGGAACAGAAATATGCGACTGCAAAAACACAAAATAACTGCACACACAAGCACAGCTTCTATACCCCCGTCTCCAAAACACACACCTAAAGCACCAGCCACCACTGCTCCCCCATTAAATCAAATGTTATTTGTCACATGCTTCGTAAACAACAGGTGTAGACTAACAGTTAAATGCTTCCTTATAGCTCATCCCAACAATGCAGAGAGAAATAAAATAGAGAAAGAATAAATAGAGAAAAGTAAAACACATAATAATGAAAGTAATAATAAATACACAATGAGTCATGATAACTTGGTTTTATACACGGGGTACCAGTACTGAGTTGATATGCAGGGGTACCAGTACTGAGTTGATATGCAGGGGTACCAGTACTGAGTTGATATGCAGGGGTACCAGTACTGAGTTGATATGCAGGGGTACCAGTACTGAGTTGATATGCAGGGGTACCAGTACTGAGTTGATGTGCAGGGGTACCAGTACTGAGTTGATATGCAGGGGTACCAGTACTGAGTTGATATGCAGGGGTACCAGTACTGAGTTGATATGCAGGGGTACCAGTACTGAGTTGATATGCAGGGGTACCAGTACTGAGTTGATATGCAGGGGTACCAGTACTGAGTTAATATGCAGGGGTACCAGTACTGAGTCGATATGCAGGGGTACCAGTACTGAGTCGATATGCAGGGGTACCAGTACTGAGTCGATATGCAGGGGTACCAGTACTGAGTTGATATGCAGGGGTACCAGTACTGAGTCGATATGCAGGGGTACCAGTACTGAGTTGATATGCAGGGGTACCAGTACTGAGTTGATATGCAGGGGTACCAGTACTGAGTTGATATGCAGGGGTACCAGTACTGAGTTGATATGCAGGGGTACCAGTACTGAGTTGATATGCAGGTGTACCAGTACTGAGTTGATATGCAGGGGTACCAGTACTGAGTTGATATGCAGGGGTACCAGTACTGAGTTGATATGCAGGGGTACCAGTACTGAGTCGATATGCAGGGGTACCAGTACTGAGTCGATATGCAGGGGTACCAGTACTGAGTCGATATGCAGGGGTACCAGTACTGAGTTGATATGCAGGGGTACCAGTACTGAGTTGATATGCAGGGGTACCAGTACTGAGTTGATATGCAGGGGTACCAGTACTGAGTTGATATGCAGGTGTACCAGTACTGAGTTGATATGCAGGGGTACCAGTACTGAGTTGATATGCAGGGGTACCAGTACTGAGTTGATATGCGGGAGTACCAGTACTGAGTTGATATGCAGGGGTACCAGTACTGAGTTGATATGCAGGTGTACCAGTACTGAGTTGATATGCAGGGGTACCAGTACTGAGTTGATATGCAGGGGTACCAGTACTGAGTTGATATGCAGGGGTACCAGTACTGAGTTGATATGCAGGGGTACCAGTACTGAGTTGATATGCAGGGGTACCAGTACTGAGTTGATATGCAGGGGTACCAGTACTGAGTTGATATGCAGGGGTACCAGTACTGAGTTGATATGCAGGGGTACCAGTACTGAGTTGATATGCAGGGGTACCAGTACTGAGTTGATATGCAGGGGTACCAGTACTGAGTTGATATGCAGGGGTACCAGTACTGAGTTGATATGCAGGGGTACCAGTACTGAGTTGATATGCAGGGGTACCAGTACTGAGTTGATATGCAGGGGTACTAGTACTGAGTTGATATGCAGGGGTACCAGTACTGAGTTGATGTGCAGGGGTACCAGTACTGAGTTGATATGCAGGGGTACCAGTACTGAGTTGATATGCAGGGGTACCAGTACTGAGTTGATATGCAGGGGTATTCTAATACCTTTTACCTAATACCCTTTTTGCACTATTGGTTAGAGCCTGTAAGTAAGCATTTCACTGTTGTATTCAGCACACTGTGACAAATAAACTTTGATTTGATTTGATTTTTTTCAGACCCCTTGACTTATTCCACATTTTGTTACGTTACAGCCTTATTTTCCTCATCAATCTACACACAATACCCATAATGACGAAGCAAAAACTGTTTTTTAGAAACGTTTGCTAATTTATCAAATAACATAAACTGAATATTACATTTACATAAGTATTCAGACCCTTTACTCAGTACTTTGTTGAAACACCTTTGGCAGCGATTACAGCCTAGAGTCTTCTTGGGTATAACGCTACAAGCTTGGCACATCTGTAATTGGGGAGTTTCTCCCATTCTTCTCTGCAGATCCTCTTAAGCTCTGTCAGGTTGGATGGGGAGCGTTGCTGCACAGCTATTTTCAGGTCTCTCTAGAGATGTTCGATCGGGTTCAAGTCCGGACTCTGGCTGAGCCACTCAAGGACATTCAGAGACTTGTCCCGAAGCCACTCCTGCGTTGTCTTGGATGTGTGCTTAGGGTTGTTGTCCTGTTGGAAGGTGAACCTTCATCAAGAATCTCTCTCTACTTTGCTCTCTACTTTTTTCATTTTTCCCTCGATCATGACTAGTCTCCCAGTCCCTGCCGCTGAAAAACATCCCCACAGCATGATGCCACCACCATGCTTCACCGTAGGGATGGTGCCAGGTTTCCACCAGGCGTGACGATTGGCATTCAGCCCAAAGAGTTCAATCTTGGCTTCATCAGACCAGAGAATCTTGTTTCTCATGGTCTGAGAGTCTTTTAGCTGCCTTTTGGAAAACTCCAAGCGGGCTGTCATGTGCCTTTTCCTGAGGAGGGGCTTCCGTCTGGCCACTATACCATAAAGGCCTGCTTGGTGGAGGGCTGCAGAGATGGCTGTCCTTCTGGAAGGTTCTCCCATTTTCACAGAGGAACTTTAGAGCTCTGTCAGACTGACCATCTGGTTCTTGGTCACCTCCTTGTCCAAGGCCCTTCTCCCCTGATTGCTCAGTTTTGGCTGGCGGCCAGCTCTAGGCAGAGTCTTGGTGGTTCCAAACTTCTTCCATTCAAGAATGATGGAGGCCACTGTGTTCTTGGGGACCTTCAATGTTGCAGAAATGTTTTGGTACCCTTCCTCAGATCTGTGCCTCGACACAATCCTGTCTCGTAGCTCTACGGACAATTCCTTCAACCTCATGGCTTGGTTTTTGCTCTGACATTGCACTGTCAACTGTGGGACCTTACAGGTGTGTTCCTTTCCAAATCATGTCCAATCAATTGAATTTACCACAGGTGGACTCTGATCAAGTTATATAAACATCTCAAGGATGATCATTGGAAACAGGATACACCTGAGCTCAATTTCAAGTCTCATAGCAAAGGGTCTGAATACTTATGTAAACAAAAATAATAATAAATTAACAAACATTTCTAAAAACCTGTTATTGCTTTGTCATTGTGGGGTATTGTGTGTAAATTGTGGGAAACATTTGTTTTAATCCATTTTATAATAAAGCTGAAACGTAACAAAATGTGGACAAAGGGGTCTGAATACTTTCCGAATGCACTGTATGTGTATATAACTAGGAATAAAGTGACAGATCATAAGCGGTAGCAGCAGTGCATGTGATAAGTTGTAAAAAAATTGGGCAAAAATGGTCAATGCAAAAAGTCCAGGTAGCTATCTGGTTAACTATTAACTAACTATTTAGCAGTCATATGGCTTGGGGGGTAAAAGCTACTCAGGGTCCTGTTGGTTCTAGACTTGGTGCATTGGGACCGCTTACCGTGCGGTAGCAAAGAGAACAGACTGTGACTTGGGTGGCTTAGAGCTTTTTTAGGGCCTTCCTCTGATACCGGCTGGTATAGAGGTCCTGGATGGCAGGGCGATGCAGCCAGACAATATGCAGTCAATGCTGCAGCTCTAGAACAATTTGAGTTTCCGAGGGCACATTCCAAATCTTTTCAGCCTCCTGAGGGGAAACGGGTGTTGTCATGCACTCTTCAATACTGTGTTGGTGTGTGTGGACCATGATAGATTCTTAGTGATGTGGACACTGAGGAACTTGAAGCTCTTCACCCGCTCCACTACAGCCCTGTCAGTGTGAATGGGGGAGTACTCGGCCCGCCGTTTCCTGTAGTCCACTATCAGCTCCTTTGTCTTGCTGATGTTGAGGGAGAGGTTGTTGTCCTGGCACCACACTGCCAGGTCTCTGACCTCCTCTCTATAGGCTGTCTCATCGTTGTGGACAAACGTAATGATGGTGTTGGAGTGGTGCGAGGCCCACAGTCGTGGGTGAACAGGGAGTGCAGGAGGGGACTAAGCACACACCTCTGGAGGACTCCCCATGTTGAGGGTCAGCGTGGCGTATGTGTTGTTCACTACCCTCACCACCCGGGGCGACCCGTCAGGAAGGCCAGGATCCAGTTGCAGACGGAGGTGTTCAGTCCCAGGGTCCTTAGCTTAGTGATGATAGGTGTTCCTCTTGTCCAGGAGGGAAAAGGCAGTGTGGAGTGCAATAGAGATTGTGTCATACTGTATGTGGATCTGTTGGGGCAATATGCATATTGAAGTGGGTCCAGGGTGTCTGGGATGATAGTGTTGATGTGAGCCATGACCACTCTTTCAAATCATTTCATGGCTACAGATGTTAGTGCTATGGGGCAATAGTCATTTAGACAGGTTAACTTGGCGTTCTTGAGCACAGGGACTATGGTCGTCTGCTTGAAACATGTAGGTATTACAGACTGGGTCAGGGAGAGGTTGAAAATGTCAGTGAAGACACTTGCCAGCTGGTCAGCGCATGCTCTGAGTACACGTCCTGGTACTCCGT
Organism: Oncorhynchus keta; assembly: GCF_023373465.1. Classification (NCBI taxonomy): domain Eukaryota; kingdom Metazoa; phylum Chordata; class Actinopteri; order Salmoniformes; family Salmonidae; genus Oncorhynchus; species Oncorhynchus keta. The sequence goes on from NC_068447.1 coordinate 14,117,591, forward strand.
CTGGCCCTACAGCTGTGTTAAACTGTTTAAAAGTGTTAACCTGTTTAAAAAGTCTTTCCCACATCAGATATGGAGAGTGTAACCACAGGGTCATCCAGAACAGCTGGTGCTCTCATGCATGGTTCGGTGTTGCTTGCCTTGAAGCGAGCATAGAAGACATTTAGCTCGTCTGGTAAGCTCGCGTCACTGGGCAGCTCGCCGCTGGGTGTCCCTTTTTAATGCATGATTGTTTGCAAGCCCTGCCACATCCAACAAGTGTCAGAGCCGGTGTAGTAGAATTCAGTCTTAGTCCTGTATTGACGCTTTGCCTGTTTGATGGTTCATTGGAGGGCGTTGCGGGATATCTTATAAGTGTCTCGCTCCTTGAAAGCGGCAGCTCTAGCCTTTAGCTCAGTGTGGATGTTGTCTGTAATCCATGGCTTCTGGTTGGAATATGTACAGTACATACTGTGGTGACGACGTCGTTGATGCACTTGTTAAGGGGGAGATCTTTGTATGAGAGAGATCTTTGTATGTGTTTGTGTGTTTGTGTGTGGAGTAAAGGTGATCAATAGCTTTTTTGCCTCAAGTTGCACAGGTGACATGCTGGTAGAAGTTAGGTAAAATTAATTTCAGTTTTCCTGCATTAAAATCACTGGCCACTAGGAGCGCCGCCTCTGGGTGAGCATTTTCTTGTTTGCTTATTGCCCTATACAGCTCATTGAGTGTGGTCTTAGAGCCAGCATCGGTTTCTAGTGGAAAATAGACAACTACAAAAAATATATATGAAAACTCTCTTTGTAAATAGTATGGTCTGCAGCTTATCATGAGATTTTCCAACTCAGGCAAGCAAGAACTTCGAGACTTCCTTAATATAAGAGAACGTGCACCAGCTGGTTAAAAAAGAGACACACACCTCCCCCTTGAGCTTAGCTGACGCTGTCGTTCTGTCCTGCCATAGAAAACCAGCCAAATATATATTATCCATGTCTTTGTTCATCCGCGACTGAACAAATATTTGACAGTTCTTCAGGTCCCGTTGATAGGGTAGTCTTGAACAGAGCTCGTCCAGTTTGTTCTCTAGTGACTGTTCATGATTGCCTCTGACTCATTGAAGTACAAATCTTCATCCAAATCGGGGTTAGTGATCGCTGTTCTAAAGTTCAAAAGCTCTTTTTGGCCGTAGGAAATGATGGCGGAAACATGTACAACAAAAAGTTTTAAAATCTGAGCAAAAAAAAAAACACAAAATGGCAGAATTGATCAGGAGCCTGTAAAAAGTTGCAGCACCATTGCAAATCACATTCCTGGCTGGGAGACTCCAGTACACTTTTCACCTCTCCTGTAGTCTATGAAGCCACTGTGTAACTTATTCAGTTTAAATGAGACTCCAGCAGAGTGAGGAGGATATTGCTGTCTGATGCCGCGGGCCACAAGCGCCGCCTCACAGAAGCTCGAGGTTTTAATAATGGTGATGTGTTTTAGCAGGTCTGTGTACAAATGTTATAAAGGTCAATTGTGTTTTCATCTTGAAATCAACTGATGGGGCAAATCTCTGCATCCATGACCTTTAGATATAATTACATGATCCAGATGTTGTATCTATTAAAATTACTTTTATTACGTATACTGAAGTTGTTGTGAGACACTATTATTAAAGGGAGAGCCATCCAGATGTCTAGGATGGGGACAGATAGAGAACCACTCTACCAGTAGCTATGGCTTGGACAGAAATAAGCCAATTGGATATCCAGGGATTACACAGTCCAAAACAAGCAGGCCCTCAGAGGTACTACTAAAGGTAGTTACTGTTTCTATAGCAATAGATTCCACCAGGACACGCCCCAACCCTGGTGATGCTGTCCTGACAAGGAAGAGCAGGCAAGATGGTTTAGTGAATCTGAGCCAATAACTGTTTACGAAAACACTGACTTGTACATTCTAAGTGTATGTGGACATGTTGGGGGCTGAGGGAGAAAATAATTGAGGTGCAGTTTATAAAAAGATTTAAAACCATGAATAAAATAAATGTAGAATAATCAAGAAGGTTGGATAATGCATGTGGTGAAAATGAAATGGAATGATACAACTACTAAAAAAGGTGATGTTTTCAGAATTCACATTCAGCCTCTTACTGTCAGACAGCGGTCACATTTAAAAATCATATACCAGTGTGTTCTATGAATTATTCAGAAGAATGCCTCTGCACAATTACAGAGGCCAAATCATTTATCTCCTGTATAATCTCATGATAGGTAAGAAATATTTTTATCCATCCAACTCAATTCCTTCTCTGTGACACAGAACTACTTTGTCCGTGCTACATAACGGTTTCTCAGGGGTTAGTTTTCTGGGGGCACATTTTTTTTTTTTTTTATCTCTATGCTCTGTGTCCGTTCCACTTACCCAGGATCAGGTCTGAAGAAGCCCCAGTTAGCTGTCAGGATGGATGGAGCCAGGGATTCTGGATGCATCTTTCTGTCATTGCGGGCCTAATATAATCGCAATCCACAGGCGTGAGACACTGCTTCAGAACCACTCTGGGAAATTAAAAAATTGCCTTCGGCCTCCAATCACATTGTTAGACAGTCAGCCTCCAACATACCCACATACACTCCATTGTATTGATCTGGGATCTACGTTTCACTTTTTCCTCTGTATTCAGCTCAATAGATTTTCTGATTAATGAACATGGAGTCGTATGAGCGACATAAAAAAGAAGGGAGGAGACTTAAAACGGCAATGAGACTGTATGTCTCATTCACTTAAAGCAATAGAGAGACGTGTTAACAGCTTTGCCCAATCATGTTGCTGTTATGAATGAGGTTGCATCCAATTAGGTAATGGCCATTTAAAATACACAATGCCATTAGTAATCCAAATCAATTTGGATAAAGAATGAGAATTTAATCGAATGCTATTTCCATTTCTTATTGACTGTTTGATAGAATTACCAGTGCAGAATGATAATGACGCAGCCCTACGCAGGTCCTCCACCAACCTGTATGATACACTAACCTGCCATATCTCTTTGTGCCAGTTGACTACCCCTTGCATCATTTACTGATATAGGGACATAAACACAGAAACAAGCAAGGCACTGCCAAACAGTAAATAAACTCAATGGTTCTATGATAGACTATTTACCATTCAGTCTATCATAGAACCACTGAGTTAATTTACCATTCAGTCTATCATAGAACCACTGAGTTAATTTACCATTCAGTCTATCATAGAACCACTGTGTTTATTTACCATTCAGTCTATCATAGAACCACTGAGTTAATTTACCATTCAGTCTATCATAGAACCACTGAGTTTATTTACCATTCAGTCTATCATAGAACCACTGAGTTAATTTACCATTCAGTCTATCATAGAACCACTGCGTTTATTTACCATTCAGTCTATCATAGAACCACTGAGTTAATTTACCATTCAGTCTATCATAGAACCACTGAGTTTATTTACCATTCAGTCTATGATAGAACCACTGAGTTAATTTACCATTCAGTCTATCATAGAACCACTGCGTTAATTTACCATTCAGTCTATCATAGAACCACTGAGTTAATTTACCATTCAGTCTATCATAGAACCACTGTGTTTATTTACCATTCAGTCTATCATAGAACCATTGAGTTGGTTTGCCATTCAGTCTATCATAGAACCATTGAGTTTGTTTGCCATTCAGTCTATCATAGAACCATTGAGTTTGTTTGACCTTCAGTCTATCATAGAACCATTGAGTTTGTTTGCCATTCAGTCTATCATAGAACCACTGAGTTAATTTACCATTCAGTCTATCATAGAACCACTGCGTTTATTTACCATTCAGTCTATCATAGAACCACTGAGTTAATTTACCATTCAGTCTATCATAGAACCACTGCGTTTATTTACCATTCAGTCTATCATAGAACCACTGAGTTAATTTACCATTCAGTCTATCATAGAACCACTGCGTTTATTTACCATTGTTGTTTGCCATTCAAACTAAATGGTTCTATGATTTTTATGTATTTATTCTTTATTTAACCTTTATTTAACCAGGTAGGCTAGTTGAGAACAAGTTCTCATTTGGAACTGCAACCTGGCCAAGATAAAGCAAAGCAGTGCGACACAAACAGCAACACAGAGTTACACATGGAATAAACAAACGTACAGTCAATAACACAATATAAAAAAGGAAAGTCTATATACAGTGTGTGGAAATGGCATGAGGAGGTAAGGCAATAAATAGGCCATAGTAGCATGTAATTTCAATTTAGCAAATAAACACTGGAGTGATAGATGTGCAGATGATGGTGTGCAAGTAGAAATACTGGTGTGCAAAAGAGCAGAAAAGTAAATTAAAAAAAATGTTGGGATGAGGTAGGTAGATTGGATGGGCTATTTACAGATGGACTATGTACAGCTGCAGCGATCAGTTAGCTACTTGGATAGCTGATGTTTAAAGTTAGTGAGGGAAATAATTCTCCAGCTTCAGCAATTTTTGCAATTCGTTCCAGTCATTGGCAGTAGAGAACTGGAAGGAAAGGCGGCCAAAGGGAGTGTTGGCTTTGGGGATGACCAGTGAGATATACCTGCTGGAGCGCGTGCTACGGGTGGGTGTTGTTATTGTGACCAGTGAGCTGAGATAAGGTGGAGCTTTACCTAGCAAAGACTTATAGATGACCAGGAGCCAGTTGGTCTGGTGACGAATATGTAGTGAGGGCCAGCCGATTAGAGCATACAGGTCTCAGTGGTGGGTAGTATATGGGGCTTTGGTGACAAAACGGATGGCACTGTGATAGACTGCATCCAATTTGCTGAGTAGAGTGTTGGAGGCTATTTTGTAAATGACATCGCCGAAGTCGAGGATCGTTAGGATCGTCAGTTTTACTAGGGTATATTTGGCCGCGTAAGTGAAGGATGCTTTATTGTGGAATAGAAAGATGATTCTAGATTTAATTTTGGATTGGAGATGTTTAATATGAGTCTGGAAGGAGAGTTTACAGTCTAGCCAGACAGAACCGTCCAGAGTAGTGATGCTAGTCAGACGGGTGGGTGTGGGCAGCGTACGGTTGAAAAGCATGCATTCTGTTTTACTTGCGTTTAAGAGCAGTTGGAGGCCACGGAAGGAGTGTTGTATGGCATTGAATCTGGTTTGGAGGTTTGTTAACACAGTGTCCAAAGAAGGGCCAGATGTATACAGAATGGTGTTGTCTGCGTAGAGGTGGATCAGGGAATCACCCGCAGCAAGAGTGAAATCGTTGATATATACAAAGAAAAGAGTCGGCCCGAGAATTGAACCCTGTGGAACCCCCATAGAGACTGCCAGAGGTCCGGACAACAGGCCCTCCAATTTGACACACTAAACTCTGTCTGAGAAGTAGTTGGTGAACCAGGTGAGGCAGTCATTTGAGAAACCAAGGCTGTTGAGTCTGCCGATAAGAATACGGTGATTGAGTCGAAAGCCTTGGCCAGGTCGATGAAGACAGCTGCACAGTAAAATATTTTATCGATAGCGGTTATGATAGCTTTTAGTACCTTGAGCGTGGCTGAGGTGCACCCTTGACCAGCTCGCAAACCGGATTGCACAGCAGAGAGGGTACGGTGGGATTAGAAATGGTCAGTGATCTTTTATTAACTTTGCTTTTGAAGAATTTAGAAAGGCAGGGCAGGATGGATATTGGTCTTTAACAGTTTGGGTCTAGAGTGTCTCCCCCTTTGAAGAGGGGGATGACCGCGGCAAGTTTCCAATCTTTAGGGATCTCAGACGGCTGATAGACTGAATGGTAAATTAACTCAGTGTTTCTATGATAGACTGAATGGTAAAGCAACTCAATGGTTCTATGATAGACTGAATGGTAAATAAACTCAGTGGTTCTATGATAGACTGAATGGTAAATAAACTCAGTGGTTCTATGATAGACTGAATGGTAAATTAACTCAGTGGTTCTATGATAGACTGAATGGTAAATTAACTCAGTGGTTCTATGATAGACTGAATGGTAAATAAACTCAGTGGTTCTATGATAGACTGAATGGTAAATAAACTCAGTGGTTCTATGATAGACTGAATGGTAAATTAACTCAGTGGTTCTATGATAGACTGAATGGTAAATTAACTCAGTGGTTCTATGATAGACTGAATTGTAAATAAACTCAGTTGTTCTATGATAGACTGAATGGTAAATTAACTCAGTGGTTCTATGATAGACTGAATGGTAAATTAACTCAGTGGTTCTATGATAGACTGAATGGTAAATTAACTCAGTGGTTCTATGATAGACTGAATGGTAAATTAACTCAGTGGTTCTATGATAGACTGAATGGTAAATTAACTCAGTGGTTCTATGATAGACTGAATGGTAAATTAACTCAGTGGTTCTATGATAGACTGAATTGTAAATAAACTCAGTGGTTCTATGATAGACTGAATGGTAAATTAACTCAGTAGTTCTATGATAGACTGAATTGTAAATAAACTCAGTGGTTCTATGATAGACTGAATGGTAAATAAACTCAGTGGTTCTATGATAGACTGAATGGTACATTAACTCAGTGGTTCTATGATAAACTAAATGGTAAATTAACTCAGTGGTTCTATGATAGACTGAATGGTAAATTAACTCAGTGGTTCTATGATAGACTGAATGGTAAATAAACTCAGTGGTTCTATGATAGACTGAATGGTAAATAAACTCAGTGGTTCTATGATAGACTGAATGGTAAATAAACTCAGTGGTTCTATGATAGACTGAATGGTAAATTAACTCAGTGGTTCTATGATAGACTGAATGGTAAATTAACTCAGTGGTTCTATGATAGACTGAATGGTAAATTAACTCAGTGGTTCTATGATAGACTGAATGGCTCCGACCTCCAAATATGTACAGAGAGAATTTCCATAGGGAGGGCTCTTTTTGGTTGGACCGAGATGAAGGAACACTTCTCAGGCATTGTGCTTCAAGGAATTCTGCTTCTTTCGGGAATTCTTATCGTTCTCAAAGTTCTGGAAAGGTGGAGTCAATGAACCACAACTTGAAGGAATACATTGCCAAATTCCTAACTGAAAGACTTTGAATTGAGTATCAATGATATACTGAAGGGCTTTGAACTGGATATCAATGCAAGTACAGGTGCTGCTCAGCTCAAGGTCCAGGAGGATCTCCACTGACCAGCTGGCTCTCAGCCACTAAGTTAATGATTGTTCCCACCAGAGAGTTTAGGGACACTGAACCAATCTAGACCTGAGCCCACAAACCTACAATTGAATTGCTTTCACTCTCCAGGGACTGTGAAAAGTTAGGAGATGCATTGGGAGTTTAATGTGTGTGTGTGTACACTAAGTAACAAGATCTGGAGTTACATGCAGGGCTGCACAGGGAAGGATGGGTTACGGAGGGATTACAGTACATGCCTATATTTTGTTATCACATAAAGCATTGGCTTGACCTAAATAGACAGCCTACATGTTACTGTACGTCTAGACTCATAAACTGTATACAAGGAGAACGGTACACAGGTCCCAATATTGTGTCTGTATGAGACGTGATAAAGAGGAGGTCCTGATCATCAACTACAGATCCTGATGACACTACATTGTCAACCAATAGGAGATGAGAAGAGACAGATATCATCTCTTTCAGATAAAAGGCTGGTAACACAGCCTTCAAGGCTTTGCTGAAGGATTTTAGAGCTGTACGGTGTGCTTGTATTTACACAATGCCACTGTGGACCTGTGTGTGCACTGCCAAGGTTATTTCACTGCTTCAATAGCTTCAACAATGAGGTGAAATGAGATGGTAAATTCATTTCAATCTTGTTATCGAGTTAAAATGACTCATATCTCATTCACTCATGTACATTTTGAAAAAAGGCACAGAAAGCCTTATTTCTGACCAAAGATGTAGCCTACACGCTGTGCCGTGGAAACCACATGGTGACAGTGAAGTCTTTGCATCATTTATTGAAATGACTGGAAGTCACCAATTCGGTCTATATTTAATTCATGAATATATGACATCATATTTGTGAAGATGTGAAATTAGATAAGAATTCTTCATAATAATGCATTGATGGCAGCCATATTTAGCTTCCTATTCAATATGCCAGACGAGCTGCCTCCTTGTCCGACTGGACTGACCATTACTCAAGGAAATGGCCACCTTTACTTTCACCCTTCACCAGATCCCAGCCTGATAGATTTTCTGCCAGAATAAACAACAAACTGAGCACATCCTCGGTCAAAGTAGACTTCTGCCCTTGATCCTCCAATACACTTACCAAACTGTGAACTTCAAGAAGCATTGAATACAAGGGAATATGACACACAAAAAAATGGCATTTTATTTGCAAACTGATAAATAACATGGAGCTTGTGATGCTCTAGTAACCTCAGTGTCAGAGCCACAGGATTGGGATTCAGATAACACTCATTCATCAATTAGGCTCTTTTCATAGAGCTGAGCAGAAGAAATCATTAATCTCATCCCCTGACTTCATATACGTACCCACAAGGCCAATTACATCATGTTTTCCATTATATTGACATGATTAGCAGCTTCATGGAGGAGATCTTACAGTTAGTTGTCAAGCGTTTTATCAACAGGAGCAATAGAACCATACTATAGATATTCCTCAATAACTAAACCAAATCCTCCAGAATAATAAACTAATCAGAGAACATGGGGATTGTCACACATGAACAGCCTCTCTCTCTCTCTCTCCCAGACTCCCACAGCGTGGCTTGTGTGACTGCATAGCCTTATTGCATAACACCCGAGTCCCCAATCAACCGTCCCCCAGATGGAAGCTGCAGCCGAGCTAGGCCTCCTGTTTTGGAGAGAGGTGAGTCAGGGGTTGGTGTCCTAGAGGACAGGGCTGAAGATATCCAGGCTCGTTAACCCACAGGCTCAGCCCTCACATGATTGGGATTCAAGTGCCAACAAGATGTTTGGTGTCACCTTTAAGATTAGCCTGCGCCCGCCCCAGAGTTAGCAGTGAGTTAATCGTCTGCACTCTTTGATGTCTCCCCCTGTTCCTTCACAAACTCCCAGTAATAATTGAAAGCATCAAAGGCTTCCCCTCATCTAATCCCTGGCTGTGGCAAATCCCCTGTTCACTCCTCTGCCTCTTTTTTAAACCACACAGAAAAAAATTAGGTCTTAAATTAATGTGCTTAGCATTTCCATCAAGACATGACAGATCTTTGCAAATTATCCCTTTGAATAGGTCACAGTTTTAAATTTCTACCAATCAGTGTAGTGCAGTTATTAGCCCTCTCTCCCTCTCCCTCTCTCTCTCTCTCTCTCTCTCTCTCTCTCTCTCTCTCTCTCTCTCTCCCTCTGTCCCTCTGCCTCTCTCTATCGCTCTCTCTCTCTCTCTCTCTCTCTCTCTCTCTCTCTCTCTCTCTCTCTCTCTCTCTCTCCCTCTGTCCTCTGCCTCTCTCTGTCGCACTCTCTCTCTCTCTCTCTCTCTCTCTCTCTCTCTCTCTCTCTCTCTCTCTCTCTCTCTGCCTCTCTCTCTCTCTCTCTCTCTCTCTCTCTCTCTCTCTCTCTCTCTCTCTCTCTCCCTCTGTCCCTCTGCCTCTCTCTATCGCTCTCCCCTCTCTCTCTCTCTCTCTCTCTCTCTCTCTCTCTCTCTCTCTCCCTCTGTCCCTCTGCCTCTCTCTCTCGCTCTCTCTCCCTCTCTCGCTCTCTCTCCCTCTCTCTCCCTCTGTCCCTCTCTCTCTCTCTCTCTCTCTCTCTCTCTCTCTCTCTCTCTCTCTCTCTCTCTCTCTCTCTCTCTCTCTCTCTCTCTCTCTCTCTCTTTCTCCCTCTCTCAATTCAATTCAATTAAATTTGCTTTATTGGCATGACGTAACAATGTACATATTGCCAAAGCTTATTTTGGATATTTACAATATAAACATGAGAATCAAAATAGTCAACGGGACAACAGTAACAACAATAACCTAGTGTCAAAAGAGCCATACATTCAACAATAACAATAAGCATACAGTAGAGGACATGTGTAGGTTGATTGGTCTGTCAGACACTGTCCCTCATCTTATGGCAGGCAGCAATGTAGTGCGCTGCCAACCCACAGCTCTCTGCGTCCTCCCCCAACAGGGAGCCTACTCTCATCAGAGAGGTCTTTGAAACCTTGAATAAGGGTTTCATATTTGGGGAAATGACACTCTCTAATTGTTTTATATTTTTTACATTTTGTCAGGAAATGCAGCTCCGTCTCAGGCTCTGCTGTTGTGCAGTGGTTGCACAGCCTTTCCTCTACAGGGAGCCAGGTTTTCCTGTGTCTACCCTTCTCAATGGCAAGGCTGTGCTCACTGAGGCTGATCAGTTTTGATCAGTAACCATTGGGATTTTATTTTGTTTTTCCAATGTTGTAAATATGAGTCCTTTGATTGGTTCATGATTTTGTTTATTGGAATTCTTTCTTTTGAAGCAGTGCTGGTGTCCGCTTGGTTGATTAGGTCCAACACCAGCTGACTGAGAGGGCTCGTTTCTGGGCTCAGCTCTTGGGTTTGAAGTGCTTTAAATTGCAGACTTGAATTTGGACTTGAATTTAGATGTAGCCAATATTTTTTTAATTATCTTTTGTGTATTTTCATTATTACTGGAAAGGAGCCCAATTTTGCCCTACATGAATTAGTTGGTGTATTTCTCTGAACTTGTCGGATTTTCCGACAGAATTCTGCATGTAGGGCTTCAATTGGATGTTTGTCCCACAGTTTATTGAGTGGCCCCCAAACCTCACTTCCGTAAAGAGCTATGTGTAGGATTACACTGTCAAATATTTTGGTCCAAATTCTAATTGGGATGTTGATTTTGAATAATTTCATTTTTATTGCATACAATGCTCTGCAGGCTTTTTCTTTGAGTGCATTCACTGCCATATTAAAGTTTCCCAAGGGGGGCCTCCCGGATGGCGCAGTGGCTAAGGGCGCTGTACCACCAGAGACTCTGGGTTCGCGCCCAGGCTCTGTCACAACTGGCCCAGTGTCATCCGGGTTGGGGAGGGCTTGGCCGGTAGGGATATCCTTGTCTCATCGCACACCAGCGACTCCTGTGGCGGGCCTGGGCGCGCTAACCAAGGTTGCCAGGTGCAGAGTGTTTCCTCTGACACATTGGTGTAGCTGGCTTCCGGCTTGGATGCGCGCTGTGTTAAGAAGCAGTGCGGCTTGGTTGGGTCGTGTATCGGAGGACGCATGACTTTCAACCTTTGTCTCTCCCGAGCCCGTACGGGAGTTGTAGCGATGAGACAAGATAGTAGCTACTAACAATTGGATGCCACGAAAAAGGGGTAAAATTCCAACAAAGAAAACACACTAAAAAAATCCAGATGCAGATATGGTCAGGTGTATAGGTGTAATTTTTTGTGTGTTCAGTTATGGTGTTGTTCAGGGTGAATTTGTATTTGTGTTTCTGACATGATTTTCGTTTTTTGGAAATTTACTGCCAGGGCCCAATTATGGCAATATTACTCTAGAATATTAATGTTCTGTTGAAGACCTTCTTTGGTTGGTGATAGAAGTACCAAGTCATCAGCATGTATTTCACCTCTGTGTCAAATAGTGTGAGTCCTGGTGTTGGAGAATGGTCCAACATGTCTGCTAATTCCTTGATATAAATGTTGAAAAGATTTGGACTCAAACTGCAGCCTTGTCTCACACCTTGACGTTGTGAAAATAATTATGTTCTTTGGTTTTTGATTTTTATTGCACACTTGTTTTCTGTGTACATACATTTTATTAAGTCATACACCTTACCACCAAGCCCACTTTGGAGAATGTTGTGGATTAGCCCTTCGTACCGAATAGAATCAAATGCTTTTTTATAGTCAATAAAGCAAGCAAAGATTTTGCCCTCTTTTTTTTGGTGGACATGTTTATTAATTAGTGTGTGTAAGGTGTATATATGGTCAGTAGTGCAGTGGTTAGGGAGAAAGCCAATTTGACATTTACTTAGGTTTTGAAGGTTTGAATTCTTGAATTCAAAATGCTACAGAAAACCTTTCCCATGTTACTGTTTACGCAAATTCCCCTGTAATTATTGGGGTCTGATTTGTCTCCAATTTTGTGGATAGGGGAGATGAGCCCCTGGTTCCAGACATCAGGGAAGCAGCCAGAAGTTAATACCATGTTGAACAATTTAAGCACAGCATTTTGCAACTCAGGTGTGCTGTTTTTCAGCATTTAATTTCTGATGTTGTCTAGATCACAAGCCTCCTTTGATTTAATAGATTTGAGCTTTTCATTTAGTTCTTGTTGGGTTATTGGGTTATTGGGTTATTGGGTTATTGGGTTGTTGGGTTATTGGGTTACTGGGTTATTGGGTTATTGGGTTATTGGGTTATTGGGTTACTGGGTTATTGGGTTATTGGGTTATTGGGTTACTGGGTTATTGGGTTATTGGGTTATTGGGTTATTGGGTTATTGGGTTATTGGGTTATTGGGTTATTGGGTTATTGGGTTGTTGGGTTATTGGGTTATTGGGTTATTGGGTTATTGGGTTATTGGGTTGTTGGGTTATTGGGTTATTGGGTTATTGGGTTATTGGGTTGTTGGGTTACTGGGTTATTGGGTTACTGGGTTACTGGGTTATTGGGTTATTGGGTTACTGGGTTATTGGGTTATTGGGTTATTGGGTTATTGGGTTACTGGGTTATTGGGTTATTGGGTTGTTGGGTTGTTGGGTTATTGGGTTATTGGGTTATTGGGTTATTGGGTTATTGGGTTACTGGGTTATTGGGTTACTGGGTTGTTGGGTTATTGGGTTACTGGGTTATTGGGTTATTGGGTTATTGGGTTATTGGGTTACTGGGTTATTGGGTTATTGGGTTATTGGGTTACTGGGTTATTGGGTTATTGGGTTACTGGGTTATTGGGTTATTGGGTTATTGGGTTATTGGGTTGTTGGGTTATTGGGTTATTGGGTTATTGGGTTATTGGGTTACTGGGTTATTGGGTTACTGGGTTATTGGGTTATTGGGTTATTGGGTTACTGGGTTATTGGGTTATTGGGTTACTGGGTTATTGGGTTATTGGGTTATTGGGTTACTGGGTTATTGGGTTATTGGGTTATTGGGTTACTGGGTTACTGGGTTATTGGGTTATTGGGTTATTGGGTTATTGGGTTATTGGGTTACTGGGTTATTGGGTTATTGGGTTATTGGGTTACTGGGTTACTGGGTTATTGGGTTATTGGGTTATTGGGTTATTGGGTTATTGGGTTATTGGGTTATTGGGTTATTGGGTTATTGGGTTACTGGGTTATTGGGTTATTGGGTTATTGGGTTACTGGGTTACTGGGTTATTGGGTTATTGGGTTATTGGGTTACTGGGTTACTGGGTTATTTGGTTATTTGGTTATTGGGTTACTGGGTTACTGGGTTATTGGGTTATTGGGTTATTGGGTTATTGGGTTGTTGGGTTGTTGGGTTATTGGGTTATTGGGTTATTGGGTTATTGGGTTGTTGGGTTATTGGGTTATTGGGTTATTGGGTTATTGGGTTATTGGGTTACTGGGTTATTGGGTTACTGGGTTATTGGGTTACTGGGTTATTTGGGTTATTGGGTTATTGGGTTATTGGGTTATTGGGTTACTGGGTTACTGGGTTATTGGGTTATTGGGTTACTGGGTTACTGGGTTATTGGGTTATTGGGTTACTGGGTTATTGGGTTATTGGGTTATTGGGTTATTGGGTTATTGGGTTGTTGGGTTATTGGGTTATTGGGTTATTGGGTTATTGGGTTATTGGGTTGTTGGGTTGTTGGGTTATTGGGTTATTGGGTTACTGGGTTATTGGGTTATTGGGTTACTGGGTTACTGGGTTACTGGGTTATTGGGTTATTGGGTTATTGGGTTATTGGGTTATTGGGTTATTGGGTTACTGGGTTACTGGGTTATTGGGTTATTGGGTTACTGGGTTACTGGGTTATTGGGTTATTGGGTTATTGGGTTATTGGGTTACTGGGTTATTGGGTTATTGGGTTATTGGGTTACTGGGTTATTGGGTTATTGGGTTATTGGGTTATTGGGTTACTGGGTTATTGGGTTACTGGGTTATTGGGTTATTGGGTTACTGGGTTATTGGGTTATTGGGTTACTGGGTTATTGGGTTACTGGGTTATTGGGTTATTGGGTTATTGGGTTATTGGGTTACTGGGTTATTGGGTTATTGGGTTATTGGGTTATTGGGTTACTGGGTTATTGGGTTACTGGGTTATTGGGTTACTGGGTTACTGGGTTATTGGGTTATTGGGTTACTGGGTTATTGGGTTATTGGGTTATTGGGTTACTGGGTTATTGGGTTATTGGGTTATTTGGTTATTTGGTTATTGGGTTATTGGGTTATTGGGTTATTGGGTTATTGGGTTATTGGGTTACTGGGTTATTGGGTTATTGGGTTATTGGGTTGTTGGGTTATTGGGTTATTGGGTTATTGGGTTATTGGGTTACTGGGTTATTGGGTTGTTGGGTTATTGGGTTATTGGGTTATTGGGTTGTTGGGTTATTGGGTTATTGGGTTATTGGGTTACTGGGTTATTGGGTTATTGGGTTGTTGGGTTATTGGGTTGTTGGGTTGTTGGGTTATTGGGTTGTTGGGTTATTGGGTTATTGGGTTATTGGGTTATTGGGTTACTGGGTTATTGGGTTATTGGGTTGTTGGGTTATTGGGTTGTTGGGTTGTTGGGTTATTGGGTTGTTGGGTTATTGGGTTGTTGGGTTATTGGGTTGTTGGGTTATTGGGTTGTTGGGTTGTTGGGTTATTGGGTTGTTGGGTTATGGGGTTATTGGGTTATTGGGTTATTGGGTTATTGGGTTACTGGGTTATTGGGTTATTGGGTTGTTGGGTTATTGGGTTGTTGGGTTGTTGGGTTATTGGGTTGTTGGGTTATTGGGTTATTGGGTTACTGGGTTATTGGGTTATTGGGTTATTGGGTTATTGGGTTGTTGGGTAATCTAATGGATTTTGGTTGTTTTTAATGACTGATTCAAGGATGTTCCATTTTTCTTTCATTTCTAATTGGTTCTGTTGTAAGTCTTTTTGTGGGATGTTTTTGTATAGATTATCAAAATAAGTTTTCCAAATTCCTACATCTAGTATGGCTAATTCTTGCGGCTTCGTTGTGCTTAAATTGTTCCACATGTCCCAGAACTGATTTTGGTCAATTGCATTTTCAATTTCATCAAGTGTCTTTTTGGTATAATTCAATTTCTTGCTTTTCAGTGTATGTTTATACTGTTTCAGAGTTTCACATTTTTCATATCGTAGCTCTGGGTTGTTTTGCTACTTCTGTTTTTCGTTTAACATTTGTCTTAGGTGTTTTCTAATTGTTTTACATTCATTATCAAACCATTTGTCAGAATTTTTTTATTTTGTATTTCTGATGTTGCATTTCTTTGTTTTTCTCAAATTTGCTTTCGATGCTGCTTTTTGGAATATGCAGTTGATGTTTTGAGTAGCCAAATTGACACCAGCTTTATTGTTTTGGTATTGTGAGTTATTAAAAAACTGAATAGAGTTCATAATTTCATTTGAGTTCAATGTTTCAATGGATCTCTCTGCACTGTTTGGAGTCCATCTGTACGATTGGTTTATGTTGTAGAGTTTATTGGGCTGGATTTTTATGAATATTGCCAGTTAATTTCTTCAGAAACACGTTGATCTGACTGTGATCTGACAATGGTGTCTGTGGTCTGACATTGAATGCACTAATGGAGGAGGGGTCAATGTCACTTGTCCCAAGAGCTGAGCAGTAAGTAAACTGACCTAAAGAGTCCCCTCTGATTCTACCATTAAGCATGTACAGGCCTAAGGCTCGACAGAGATGCACTAACTCCTTTCCATTTTTGTTCAGTATTTGGTCAGGAATGTTTATATTATTTATAATAGGGCTACTGTACCAGGAGGGGTGTCCAAATGTGTGGTGGTTACGTCCCGCATCAGTGTAGTCAGGCTCAGAACCTGTTCTTGCATAGAAATCTCCACAAAGAAGCACTTTACCCTCTGCCTGAAATGTAATGATTTCTGTCTGGAGAATGTCAAAAAACTGATAATCATAATATGATGAATCTGAAGGAGGAGCGTAAGCAGCACATATATAATCATCATTGTCAATAGATCGTACCTTTGTTAAGTTTATCCAAATGTGACTGGTAGCTTTTTTCATTTCATTCAGTGCTAAGTCCTGCTTATGCCAAATTATGATTCCACCTGAGTTTCGGCCCCGTTTAACATTTTTATGTTTGATT
>NC_068447.1:14138816-14283816 GCF_023373465.1 Oncorhynchus keta
CCTCAACACAGGGGTCCCTCAGGGGTGCATGCTCATTCCCCTCCTGTACTCTCTGTTCACTCATGACTGAACGGCCAGGCACAACTCCAACACCATCATTAAGTTTGCCGATGGCACAACAGTGGTAGTCCTGATCACCGACCACGACGAGACAGCCTATAGGGAGGAGGTCAGAGACCTGGCTGTGTGGTGCCAGGACAACAACCTCTCCCTCAATTTGATCAAGACAAAGGATATGATTGTGGACTACAGGAAAAGGAGGACCGAGCACGCCCCCATTCTCATCGACGGGGCTGTAGTGGAGCAGATTGAGAGCTTCAAGTTCCCTCACCAACAAGCTAACATGGTCCAAGCACACAAAGACAGTCATGAGAGGGCACGACAAAACCTATTCCCCCTCAGGAGACTGAAAAGATTTGGCATGGGTCCTCAGATCCTCAAAATGTTCTACAGCATGCGCCATTGAGAGCATCCTTACTGGTTACATCACTGCCTGGTATGGCAACTGCTCGGCCTCCGACCGCAAGGCACTACAGAGGGTAGTGCGTCCGGCCCAGTACATCACTGGGACCAAGCTTACTGCCATCCAGGACCTCTACACCAGGCGGTGTCAAGCGGTGTCAGGAAGGCCTCAACAATTGTCAAAGACTCCAGCCACCTTAGTCATAGACTGTTCTCTCTGCTACCACACTTTAAGAGGTAGTCTAGGTCCAAGAGGCTTCTAAACAGCTTCTACCCCCAAGCCATAAGACTTCTACTTCCCTCTTTTACACCGCTGCTACTCTCTGTTATTATCTATGCGTAGTCACTTTAATAACTCTACCTACATGTACATATTACCTCAATTACCTCGACTAATCGTTTCCCAGTTCACATTGACTCTGTACCGGAACCCCCTGTATATAGTCTTGCTATTGTTATTTTACTGCTGGCCTTTAACTACTTGTAACTTTTATTTCTTATTCATATTTTTTAAACTGCATTGTTGGTTAGGGGCTTGTAAGTAAACTGTAAGGTTTACACCTGTTGTATTCGGCGCATGTGAATAATAACATTTGACTTGATTTGATAATATTGTGAAGTTTTGAAAATTATGATAATGTCCTTTTAGTTGAAAAGCTGTTTGAAATAACCGCCTGCCTGGTGACATCGCCAGGCGTTAAATTAATCAATAGAGCAATAACAGCTCGTTTTCAGTTTTCTCCTCCCCAGGACCAAGCGGCGTGGTGACAGGCAGCGGCAGCAGGAGCCGCCCAAAGGTAGAGCTGGAGGCAGCCAAAGCGGAGAGGCGCTGGTTTGAGGAGGCAGCACGGCGGTGCGGATGGAAGCCCGAGAGTCTGCCCAAAAAATTTCTTGGGGGGGGCCACAAGGAGAGTGTGGCAGAGTCAACTCCCCCTGTTTACCGTAAGGATCCAAGGAGGAAACCAGAGCCGGTGTTGGAGGTGAGCGAAGCAGAGACCGTGAAGGATTTAATGGGGAAATTGGAGGAGAGTTATGAGGGAGTTGCTATGTTGGTGCATGAGGCACGGAATTCGCCCGACGGAGCGTGTCGGGGATTTGATGGCACCTGGGTCAGCTCTCCATACTCGTCCTGAGGTGCATGCTAGTCGTCTGGTGAAAATTGTGCCAGCCTCACGCACCAGGCCTCCTGTGCACCTCCCTAGCCTTGCACGTCCTGTGCCAGCTCAGCGCTACAGTGCTCCTAGCAGTACTAGCCGTGGCGGGCGTGGTACTGGTCAGGCACCTTGTTATGCGGTGGAACGCACGGTGTCCCCAGTACGCTACATCTCAGCTCCCCACATCTGCCGGGCTAGGGTGAAGATCCAGCCAGGGCGGTTAGTGCCAGCCCTGCTCTCAAGATCTCCAGTACACTTCCACGGTCCGGTCCATCCAGTGCCACCTCCACACACCAGCCCTCCGGTGGCAGCTCCCCGTACCAGGCTTCCTGTGCGTGTCCTCGGCCCAGTACCACCAGTGCCAGCACCACGCACCAGGCCTACAGTGCGCCTCGCCTGTCCAGCGCTGCCGGAGTCTCCCGCCTGTCCGGCGCCGCCTGAGCTGCCCGTCTGCCCAGCGCCACCTGAGCTGCCCGTCTGTCCAGAGCCGCCATTCAGCCAGGATCCGCCATTCAGCCAGGATCCGCCAGTCAGCCAGGATCTGCCCGAGCCGCCAGTCAGCCAGGATCTGCCCGAGCCGCCAGTCAGCCAGGATCTGCCAGAGCCGCCAGTCAGCCAGGATCTGCCAGAGCCACCAGTCAGCCAGGATCTGCCAGAGCCGCCAGTCAGCCAGGATCTGGTTCGATTCCCGGGACCACCCATACGTAGAATGTATGCACACATGACTGTAAGTCGCTTTGGATAAAAGCGTCTGCTAAATGGCATATATTATTATTATTATATTATGATCTGCCAGAGCCGCCATTCAGCCAGAATCCACCATTCAGCCAGGATCTGCCAGAGCCGCCAGTCAGCCAGGATCTGCCAGAGCCGCCAGTCAGCCAGGATCCGCCAGTCAGCCAGGATCTGCCAGAGCCGCCATTCAGCCAGGATCTGCCTTTCAGCCAGGATCTGCCAGAGCCGCCAGTCAGCCAGGATCTGCCAGAGCCGCCAGTCAGCCAGGATCCGCCAGTCAGCCAGGATCTGCCAGGATCCGCCAGTCAGCCAGGATCCGCCATTCAGCCAGGATCCGCCAGTCAGCCAGGATCTGCCAGAACCTCCATTCAGTCATTCAGCCGTCAACCTGCCTGAGCTACCCCTCAGTCCTGAGCTACCCCTCAGTCCTGAGCTGCCCCTCAGTCCTGAGCTGCCCCTCAGTCCGGAGCTGCCCCTCAGTCCAGTGGGGCCCTCTGTTAGGGTTCTTAGGCCAAGGTCGGTGGTGAGGGTCGCCACTCTAAGGACTCTAAGAAAGCAGACTAAGACTTTGTTGGAGTGGGGTCCACGTCCCGCGCCAGAGCCGCCACCGTGGATTGACGCCCACCCAGACCCTCCCCTATGGGTTTAGGTGTGCAGCCAGGAGTCCGCACCTTTGGGGGGGGTGGGGGTACTGTCACGCCCTGGCCTTAGTATTTTGTGTTTTCTTTATTATTGTGGTTAGGCCAGGGTGTGACATGGGTGATTATGTGTTTGTCTTGTCTAGGGGTTTTGTATATTGACGGGGTTGTGTTTAGTGTAGTATTCTAGGTAAGTCTATGGTTGCCTAGAGTGGTTCTCAATCAGAGGCAGGTGTTTATTGTTGTCTCTGATTAGGAACCATATTTAGGCAGCCATATTCTTTGGGTATTTCATGGATGATGTCCTCTCTCTGTGTTTTGCACCAGTTAGGACTGTTTCAGATTTTCCACGTTGTGTATATGTATATTGTTCATCATTATCATCTTTATTAAAGATGTTCAACCATAACCACGCTGCATTTTGGTCCTCCTCTCCTTCCCAGGAAGAAAACCGTAACATGACATACTGTACCTAAATTGTGAAATCTAAGTGGCTTTACTGGCATAACTAGCATTAGTCCTCTGCATTGGCCTGCTATAGCTAGCCTGTCACCTGCAACCAGACCATATCTTCAACATAATAAGGTGGTTACATTACTTACATACATACATACATACACACATACATACATACATACATACATACATACATACATACATACATACATACATACATAGCGTACATAGATACAGTACATACATACATACAGACAATACACACACACACAGTACATACATACAGTACATACATACAAACATACATACATACATACAATACATACAGTGGGGAGAACGAGAATTTGATACACTGCCAATACATACATACGTTACATACATACATGCATACCTACACACAATACATACATACATACATACATACAATACATACAGTACACACATTACATACATACAATACGCACACACACACATACATACATACATACACACATACATACACACATACATACACACATACATACACACATGTATACAAAACATACATGCATGCATGCATACATACACACATACATACATACACACATACATACACACATGTATACAAAACATACATACATGCATGCATACATACACACATGTATACAAAACATACATACGTACGTACATACATACATGTGTACATACATACATACATACATACATACATACACACACACACACATACATACATACATACACACACACACACACACACACACACACACACACACACATACATACATACATCTCCCCATTCACCAAAACACTATTTATCTCCACACCACACCAGTGTCATGCCCAGACACACTGGCTTGCTCTCTGAAATTACATTCCTAATCTCTCCCACTGCTGAGCCATGGCCCAAAACCTTGGCTAATTGGGATAAAATAGAATTCACCATCAGCCTCGCCTGTCTGAAATCTGAGTCTGAAATATTAGATAATGATGGAGATTTCTGGTGAATACCGGCTTAGCACAATCAACCTTCATTTGAATACACTTTATGAATAATGGTCATCGTTCCTGAGAAAATAATGAACCACCTGTCTTCATCAGAGGTTTATTCTGTTTAATGTTCGGGAATTTAAGGGAACCTGACCAAAATGTTGTGTACCCTGGTTCATCATCAACTGTGCAACAACAATCATTTTTTCCTGATGAACATGAAATATAGGTAATGTGACAGATTAAAGTCAATACTGGCAGTAAGGGATTGTTTTTGACAAAGACTGTCTACAAAAATGCCTTTATCGTTATAGAACAGACCAGCGTCTCCAATTCAGTACTCCACACTCCCCAGACCCTTCCTTTATGGAACAGCCCAGTGTCTCTAATAAAATAATCCACACTCCCTTTCCTTCTCTCTTGACTGAATGTCAACTGCCTTCCCTGGTCCCTGAAAGCTGATTTTTACACCACCGTAGGATTTCCATAATCGCTTTATCCATGCGATGTGATCAGCCTCTCACACAAAGAGGAAGACATTAGCCCCAATTTGAACTGCCACAGATTTGCCAAACAGAGGGTGCTGTTTGCCGCTGATAAGGGAGGAAAGGGTTGGAAGGACTCTGACTGAAGGGTTGGGAAGAGTGGTGAAATGCCAAGCAAGACAACCAACCCGGGTTTAATACTGAAAATCAACAATTCTTCTCAAAGATCAGCCTTTTTGGAGACATCTTTTCCTTGCAGGAAAATCTGTCTATGAAATTTAGTAATTTGATCAAACAATCCAATAGGATGTAATAGTTATTCACACACAGACAACCTAATGAGATGGATGTGTGAGTGACAAATTCACTGCATGTGAATTCAAACACATTTACAGTGTACTAAAACACTGAACTACTGTAAATAACCTATTTGTCTTTTTATGGTTTTGTTCCGAGATATAAACACAGCATGTAAAGTGTTGGTCCCATGTTTCTTGAGCTGAAATAAAAGATCCCATAACTGTTCCATATGCACAAAAAGCTTATTTCTCTTCGATTTTGGGCACAAATTTGTTCACATCCCTTTTAGTGAGCATAATCCATCCACATGACAGGTGTGGAATATCAATAATCTGATTAAACAGCATGATCATTACACAGTTGCACCTTGTGCCGGGGACAATAAAAGGCCACTCTAAAATGTACAGTTTTATCACACAACACAATGCCACAAATGTCTCAAGTTTTGAGGGACCGTGGATTGGTATGCTGACTGCAAGAATGTTCACTAAAGCTGTTGTCATTTCTCTACCATAAGCCGCCACCAACATCGTTTTAGCAATATGTCCAACTGGCCTCACAACCGCAGACCACGGCTTCTTCATCTGAGACCAGTTACCAGGAGTATTTCTGTCTGTAAAAAAGCCCTTTTGAGGGGAAAAACTCTGATTGGCTGTTCCTGACTCCCAAGTGAGTGGGCTTATGCCCTCCCATGCCCACCCATGGCTGCGCCTTTGCCCATTCATGTGAAATCCATAGATAAGGGCCTAATTAATTTCATATGACTGATTTCCTTATACTCAGTAAAATCGTTGAAATTGTTGCATGTTGCGTTTATATTTTTGTTCAGTATATTTTAAAAGCTGCTTCCAGCAGCAGGTTGTGATAAGGGTGGGTGTTTGTACAATATGTATCAGACACATACAGTATATTTAGAGAGGTAGGACATTGAGGTTTCTGCGTTATGATGCATTTACATTACATGGCAGTCATGTTAGTTCCTCATGGGCAATATTGACCAATAGCAGTTCACAGAATTATCAGAATTTAAACAATGCTATGTACAAGATTCCAATTTTCGTCATGAATGGACAAATGGAATGCTTAAAGGTGCTAACACGGTGTCCATTCTAAAAGTTGGCCCAACTGTCTAAATCTATTTCTCTAGTTTGTTAGTATCTGTCCATGTGGCAGGGAAAGGTACCTGTATTCCCAGTAGGCTGTTAAACAGACAGATCCTGTCGACTCTCTGTTACTTTACCAGAACTCCCCAGGAGACCATCTGGACAAGAGCTCTGTAGAAAAACATCATGGTACCACTCTGGCTCATGTTTGAGACAACTACACACAGACAGACAGAGTTCTGTTTTCGCATGGTAAAAAGCATTAATGGAAGCTTCTGCTGTTCCTGTCATGTCCCAAACATCTGGCCACAGAGGTGGGCAGTGAAGTGTTGGAGCGAAAGGGGAGCGCCTGCGTGTTTGAGAAGGCTGCCTAGCTGTCGGCTGCAGCAGTGTGGAGAGGAGAAGAGGGCAGGCTGGGTGGGGGGGTGGTGGACCCAGCTGGGAAGACGGATGTCTGACAGGTGTTTGAGCTCTTACCTGAGGCAAGCTGCACTGGGCATTGTCATCATACGTCAAGAACAAACGTAAATTAGGAAATTTAAATGATAAGGCCTCTGAATTTTTGGCGGGTAATTACCCATCTTAATTAAAATGAGTTACACCAGATGGGAGACAGCTTGCACTATGGAAATGAGCCAATTTTGCTGTAAACACAGTTCTTGTTAAAGTGTGGAACTTACAATAGCTAACATGTATCCATGCATGTGTGCCAGAGAGGATGTCACCATCCTGAGGTATCTGTGACTCCATTCGGGTCATTTGCATTAAACAGTTGGCTTTTGTACACCATGTTTTCTATACAATAGGACCTGCCATCCATGATCTCCATCATTCCCATGTCAGTTGATTAAAAACCTCCTCCATTAGTTATCTACAGTGGGGAGAACAAGTATTTGATGCACTGCCGATTTTGCAGGTTTTCCTACTTACAAAGCATGTAGAGGTCTGTAATTTTTTTTATTTATTAAGTTCTGCTTTTCTGATGTATCAAATACTTATGTCATGCAATAAAATGCACATTAATTACGTAAAAATCATACAATGTGATTTTCTGGATTTTTGTTTTAGATTCCGTCTCTCACAGTTGAAGTGTACCTATGATAAAAATGACAGACCTCTACATGCTTTGTAAGTAGGAAACACTGTCGATTTTGCAGGTTATCAAATACTTGTTCTCACCACTGTATTTCCTGCTGCATTAGCCATGGCTCTCATACAGAGCCGTGTGCACATTAAAATAATCTTTACAACGGTTACTCTGTTATTGGTCAGTGAGACATCAGCGGTACCCAATCAGAGTTCTACTTCAATTTCTGCACCTTGGAACATCTTGACAAAACACAGTAAAGTGCCCTTTGCAGCCCTTTTCAAATTGTTTAATATATAATTGCTCTGGCGCAGACTAAAAGGTTTCCACATGATTACTCCTAACCAGGATTTCATAGGGTGATGGAAAGGCAGGAGCTGCTTTACTGCTTTATGCCCACTGATATGAGCAACACCAGACAGACTGGAGAGGAGTGAGCTTTATACGGGTTTGTATGTATGACGCTTTAAAACCATTGCTCTAATGAAAAAAATAACTACTCCATGTTCAAGGGCACTCTGCTATATTCTGAGCCACATTTATGATGTTATGGGTTCATAGGTCACTTGGACATTTATAGCTGCCTCTCTAACGTACATCCAGTGGAGAGCTTTCTAGGAGCTGTCTCATTAGTTTAGGTTAAGGATGGGTTGTTTCTGCTGTCAAAGGCAATATGCATTCTGCCCCTACCCTACTTTATTGTTTTCATTTGGGGTTGTCATTTTCAATTCTGAAGATGTACTCAATGTCATTTGTTCTTATTCATCCCAGGTCCCAAGACATTCAAGAATACTAATGACTGTGTCAAACTCAACTAGAAAATTATCAATATCAAACTTTGAGGGGGAAAAAACTGTGTTTTCTAACACACTTTTTTTTATTAGTGAAGAATACAAGGGTCTATAGATACTTAGCATCAAATCATTAGAAAACCTGTTTACATCGATGCATGGTCAATAGATACTAGGCCTAATAGTATATTGTTTTTATTTATCAACAAAATTACTCTTGATGTGTCAAATGAGTCCTGTTGCTAAATTGTATGTAGCCAGACCAGATTCTGAGCAATGTTTGGATGAGACCATTAAATAATAATAATCATTTACAACAGAAATAAAAGCTTGATTAAGACCGCTCTCTGCTGGCCGAAGGAGAGTATCACTCTGCATCACTCTGGATATGCAATTAATCACATACAGCAAAGGCACTTGAGAGCAGAAATGCCCTAAATGGCACAGGATTCTTCTGAGGTGATTTCTCTGCCAGACATAGATTCATCTCTTGTTAGCTCAGTGTAGCTCAGTTGGTAGAGCATGGCACTTGCAACACCATGGTTTAGGTTTGATTTCCATGGGGGGCCCAGTATGAAGAAAGTATGAAAATGTATGCACTCACTCCTGTAGGTCGCTCTGGATAAGAGCATCTGCTAAATGAGGTAAATGTAAAGCAAGAGAAAAAAAACACAGGTTACTGTAGCGACTGCTGTCTGTTTGCTGCGGGATGTTGATGTTGGGATTTTTATGCCATACGTCCCTCACCTTGCAGTATGGCCTTGGTCTGTATCTTAGCCTCCTCCTCTACTGCTACATTCTTCTTACTGAGCATTGAATGCCCTCTGAAAAACACAATGCAGACTTGTAGTTAAGTGGATTCCTGCACGTAGAAGAGCTGATGCACATAACCAAAATAATAGGAAACATATCCAGGTTCCAGGTTTATAGGAGAAAATGTGCCATGGTGTGATGTTCTGGACATTTTAAACAGAACCCAGGCAGGACTAAGCTTACCTTCCACTTGCTCTTAGCAAAGTTCTTCTGAATCTGCTCACTGATGGACCCATGTATGTTATTCTCCAGAGCGGCTCCTCCCGATATCCTGACTCAACAACGCGTCCTGCACCAATTAACAAGCCATCCATCCCACTATTATTATAATAGAGTCGTATGCTGTATGTTTACTTTACTGTATGTGTTATACTGATAGACCTACAGGATGCTTTTAAATTAAATCCTCAAATAAATAAGGTGATATTCAATCCAAATAAGTTCCTGGATTTACAGGATAAATCAAGAAAATGTCATATTTTGAACTTCAAGAATTTGTTTGCATTAAAGTAATTCATGTTTCAAACTCAACTGCCATGGAAATGTTTTAGTTATGATAGGCTATAGAAAATATCCCCATTTATCAGAGGCACTCATTAATTGTGTTGTATAGAACATTTCATTCTGTACTTAAGTAGACAAAACACATGATGTTATAGTATTGACCATTCTCACTAAAGGACATATAGAAGCTAATACAGCACTGGAGGCTGCTGAGGGGAGGACGGCTCACAATGACATCTGGAACGGAGCCAATGGAATGGCATCACATCAAACACATGGAAACCATGTTTGATGTATTTCAAATCAAATCAAAGTTTATTTGTCACGTGCGCCCGAATACAACAGGTGTAGACCTTACAGTGAAATGCTTACTTACAGGCTCTAACCAGTGGTGCCAAAAGGTGTTAGGTGAACAATAGGTAGGTAAAGAAATAAAACAACAGTAAAAAGACAGCCTATATACAGTAGCGAGGCTATAAAAGTAGCGAGGCTACATACAGACACCGGTTGGCTGGGGCTTTGACAATTTTTAGGGCCTTCCTCTGACACCGCCTGGTGTAGAGGTCCTGGATGGCAGGCAGCTTAGCCCCAGTGATGTACTGGGCAGTACGCACTACCCTCTGTAGTGCCTTGTGGTCGAAGGCCGAGCAATTGCCGTACCAGGCAGTGCTCTCGATGTTGCAGCTGTAGAACCTTTTGAGGATCTGAGGACTCATGCCAAATCTTTTTAGTTTCCTGAGGGGGAATAGGTTTTGTCGTGCCCTCTTCACAACTGTCTTGGTGTGTTTGGACCATTTTAGTTTGTTGGTGATGTGGACACCAAGGAACTTGAAGCTCTCAACCTGCTCCCACTACAGCCCTATCGATGAGAATGGGGATGTGCTCGGTGCTCCTTTTCCTGTAGTTCACAATCATCTCCTTAGTCTTGGTTACGTTGAGGGATAGGCCTACCACTGTTGTGTCGTCTGAAAAGTTAATGATGGTGTTTGAGTCATGCCTGGCTATGCAGTATTTAATACCATTCCACTGATTCCACTCCGGCCATTACCACAAGCCCTTCCTCCCCAACTAAGGTGACACCAACCTCCCGTGGAATACACACATAGCTACTAGTCTATTTTTAAACTCACCAAGGTTGCTTCAAGGCCGGCTCACAATTGTACCTCATCTCTGGTTCTTTCTGCAAACATGCGTGGAATGAAATATATTGCTGAACGGAATATTTTGGAGAGGGAAGCAGCATTCATGAGGTCATATATTTTTAAAGACTAAAGAAAAGCACAGTGAAAGAAACATTTTTTTAAAAATACATTTAAATTAAATTAAAAGCACACTAAAAGAAAAATAAGTCATTATTGCCAAGACGGGGATGACATTGTGTGTCAAATACATGTGAGGTGTGATGTAAAGAACTAATACAGTCTAGGTAAAAGGATCTCTCAGTATCTTCAACTACATACTGTACCTGAGTTAGAGTCAAACTCATATTCAGCCTTTATGATCAACACATACATATGTGAGTCATTGTGGTCATAAAACAGAGGGTAGCCACAGAGTCTGGAACATTCAAATAAAACCTTTTAACATAACATCACTTTTCACTTGTCTGTATTAAAGGGATACATTGGATTTTGGCAATAAAGCCATTTATCTACTAACCCTGGAAGTCTGCATAGAAGTCCCATGGACTTCCAATCATTGCTCTTTGCTAATTGGCAACGTCCTTCCTACTGGATGCAGAGACATACAAATTGTATCCATGAGTTCATCTGACTCTGGGGAAGTAGATAAAGGGACTCGTTGCCAAAATCCTGAAGTATCCCTTTAACTAAAATGTGAAGAATTTACCATTACTAAACACTCAAAGTTGAAGTTGGAAGTTTACATACACCTTAGCCAAATACATTTAATCTCAGTTCTTCACAATTCCTGACAATTTAATCCTAGTAAAACGTCCCTGTTTTAGGTCAGTTAGGATCACCACTTCATTTTAATCATGTGAAATATCAGAATAATAGTAGAGAGAAGGATTTATTTCAGCTTTTATTTCTTTCATCACATTTCCAGTTGTTCAGAAGTTTACATACACTCAATTAGTATTTGATTGGCATTGCCTTTAAATAGTTTAACTTGGGTCAAACGTTTCGGGTTGCCTTCCACAAGCTTCCCACAATACGTTGGGTGAATTTTGGCCCATTCCTCCTGACAGAGCTGGTGTAACTGAGTCAGGTTTTTAGGCCTCCTCGCTCGCACACACTTTTTCAGTTCTGCCCACAAATGTTCTATAGGATTGAGGTCAGGGCTTTGTGATGGCTACTCCAATACCTTGACTTTGTTGTCCTTAAGCCATTTTGCCACAACTTTGGAAGTATGCTTGGGGTCATTGTTCATTTGGAAGACCCATTTGCAACCAAGCTTTAAATTCCTGATTGATGTCTTGGGATGTTGCTTCAATATATCCACATAATTTTCCTACCTCATGATGCCATCTATTTTGTGAAGTGCACCAGTCCTTCCTGCAGGAAAGAACCCCTAAAACATGATGCTGCCACCCCTGTGCTTCATGGTTGGGATGGTGTTCTTTGGCTTGCAAGCTTCCCCCTTTATCCTTCAAACATAACGATGGTCATTACGGCCAAACAGTTCTATTTTTGCTTCATCAGACCAGAGGACATTTCTCCAAAAAGTCTGATCTTTGTCCCCATGTGCAGTTGCAAACTGTATTCTGGCTTTTTTTATGGTGGTTTTGGAGAAGTGGCTTCTTCCTTGCTGAGCGGCCTTTCAGGTTATGTCAATATAGGACTCGATTTACAGTAGATACTTTTGTACCTGTTTCCTCCAGCATCTTCACAAGGTCCTTTGCTGTTGTTCTAGGATTGATTTGCTCTTTTCGCACCAAAGTACGTTCATCTCTAGGAGACAGAACGCGTCTCCTTCCTGAGCGGTATGATGGCTGCGTGGTCCCATGGTGTTTATACTTGCGTACAATTGTTTGTACAGATGAACGTGGCACCTTCAGGCATTTGGAAATTGCTCCCAAGGCTGAACCAGACTTGTGCAGGTCTAGGCGGATTTCTTTTGATTTTTCCATGATGTCAAGCAAAGAGGCACTGAGTTTGAAGGTAGGACTTGAAATACATCCACAGGTACACCTCCAATTGACTCAAATGATGTCAATAAGCCTATCAAAAGCTTCTAAAGCCATGACATAATTTTCTGGAATTTTCCAAGCTGTTTAAAGGCACAGTCAACTTAGTGTATGTAAACTTCTGACCCACTGGAATTGTGATACAGTGAATTATAAGTGAAATAATCTGTCTGTAAACAATTGTTGGAAAATTTACTTGATGTCATGCACAAAGTAGATGTCCTAACCGACTTGTCAAAACTATAGTTTGTTAACAAGAAATTTGTGGAGTGGTTGAAAAACGAGTTTTAATGACTCCAACCTAAGTGTATGTAAACTTCTGACTGTAGATGATCACTCCCAGAGCCCATAGGTCCACCTCTTTATCATAATATTTCTGCTGCAGAAGCTATGAGGCTGCACACAAAATTAAAGAGAGGGTTTATGTGTGAGGTTCAAACTGCTTTAATTCTACATGATGAGGGTTCAGATGAGATGTATGTATTTGCGGATCCTCACCCACATAAGCAGGGGGTCCACATGCTGTTGTGAGCACACTGCTCTTCCAACTTGGACAGGACAAAGTCACTTCGAATCTATAGACGAAGTCTGATATAGTAAGTTCTCAGGCTGTGAGGAATAATAATAATAACAATAATAACAACCACAATAATAATAACAATAATAATAATAATAACCACAATAATAACAATAACAATAATACTAATGATCACAATAATAATAATAACAATCATAATAATGATCACAATAATAACAATAATAATAGTAACAATAATAATAACAATAATAATAATAATAATAATAACAATAATAACAACAATAATAATAATGATCACAATAATAACAATAATAATACTAGAAATAATAATAACAATAATAATAATAGAAAGTCCATAATGCTTTATTGACAATTAAGCTCTATCTATCTATCTATCTATCTATCTATCTATCTATCTATCTATCTATCTATCTATCTATCTATCTATCTATCTATCTATCTATCTATCTATCCATTTAACACTGCTGCCAAACTATAAAGCAGATCACCAGGTCCATGCGTTAAATGATATTATTACAGCTGGAGGACATTCAGGTCCCTGTGTAAAGTTGTTATGTTCCCCAGTTGCTGTGTTGTTGTGGGTTTGTATGTGTGTATTCTGGAAATAGCATCCTGGATTCCTCACGCAGCTGATTGGTCGGCCCCATCGCTGATTGGCGCTCTGACCCCTCCCTCTCGTCAGGGGAAACAGCTGGCTCTTCAATTACCAACTCCTTCTACAGCTTGATAAAAGCCAGTGCTCCTTTGTCAGAGAGAGAGCTTCTTTTTATGTCCTGTTTTGATTGTTTTTGCGCTCAGTAAATGTTTTGTCGATATTATTTTGTAGCTGCTCCTTCAGAGGTATGTGTATGCCAATAAGATATAGTGTTTTTTGTTCAGGAAATTTTTCACTTAAAGTATATTATTTTTAATTTGTTCCGGGGGGGGCGCACCTTGGGAGTGTTTAATTAAGAGGCTTACGGGCATACATGTGCGGACCACCCCCTGTATTTTGGTTAGTGCGCGCCAGGTGGTGCTGAAAGTTAGGTAAGTAGTGGGAAGGCAGGTAACATGCTGTAGGAGAAAGGACTCTATAATGTGTACTTTCTTTGGTTCTGACCAGACCCTTTTCCCCACCTTCCCGTGTTAAGGAAGAATAAATTCCCTGTAAACGGGATTTTTCTCTGCCTCTGTCGTCCTTCCCCGCACCTACGACCACATACGTGTTCACTCCACGGGGAGGTGAGATGTAGCAGGGTGCTGCATTCCCTCCAAAGGCGTACGTAGTAACATGTGATATTATAACAGCTAGAGGACAAGTTGTACATTCTGGTCCCTGTGCACGATACCCAGCTGGTGGAGTTATTGGACTGCTTCCAGAACCTGCAGTAGGACACGGCTGGCATCTCTCTGTGTAGCTCCCCCTCTCCAGAAACGTGCCTCCTGTAAACACTATTGTGACACGCTTTTCATTTAGGGGTAAACACCGTAGCTCATTTATTATTTGACTCAACTTTTTTCTTGGGGCTGAGACATGCCTTCTATTGCAGCGTGAAATATAAGATATGGGATGAACAATCTTTAGATTACATAATTACTGGGTATCTAAAATATGATTCCACCACTGAGTCATAACAAGAGACAGTTTTGACGATGTCTGAAAGGTCTCCTCCATTGCCACCATGTTGGGATGGTTGAGTCTGGTATAAAAAAAGTGTTTTGTATTCGTTAAACATGACACTAACCTGCGGAGCGCTGCAATCTCATTCTCCAACATGCCCTCTTTTCCCTTAAGCACCCTCTTGCCGATACACTTGACATCTCAGTCTCGGGGTACGGCAGTGCTGAGCCACCCGTACCTCAGAAATGGACCCCAAAATATTATTAGTAACCATTCATACAGGCTCTGGCTCTCATTGCTTTATTTTGGAAAATAATTATACAATCATCTGATCCCGTCTGACGTTTCTGGGTTCCTCTGCTAAAGCATTTCAAAACTTGATAATGGAAGAATGTGCCATGACAGCTGTTAACATTGAGGTAATGGCTCACAGAATTGTATGGCAACATACATTTGTAGTAAAGTGCAGTGTAAAGAAGCTTAGATCTGCTAAACTACAACAGACAGTCACTATCCCAGCTTCTCTCAGATCAGATACTGTTGTGATGTCCTATTCTTTCTTCCTGAATTCCTTTACCAAGAGGCCTTTTCAATAGGCTTTGTACAATGGGAAAAGAGAAAAATATGCCGTTAATTCACCATTCAAATGAAAAGCAATACCCAATTACACTGGTAAGTTGTTTGGCTAAACATAACCTGGCTATGTCACTGAACAATGCACACAACTTTACCTCACAATAACCACAACCTCTAGAATAAACACAAATGTAAATCTTTACTATTATGTTGAGAGTAGCACATATTTTATATTCTAAAGTGTTTTGAGCTAATGTCTAACCAGCCAAATCCTTTTAAAAAGGTGTTCAACTGAAATGTTCGAGTATCTGTCATTCTAGTATTCATGAGATAATTCTGGAAGTAATCAGTCACTCTTTATACTGCTGTGCAGGTTCTGACAGCTGTACAGTCAACTCAGTCACTTGTCTGTACAAGGGATTCACTATTACATTTTCCAACCGTGGAGCCAAAATGTTAAAATGCAGAATTCAACTTACCTTCGGGTGCATTTTGATTATATATTTTGATAGTGTTCAAAGGCTATTATATTACCCCCAAATAGCATGGCAGGATGCCTTGGTCAAATATAACCTAATCCTAGCCCTCACAAATAAGAAATTACGATTCAAAGAAAGTGTCATGTATCTGGAAAGTTTGTGTCTATCTGGAAAGTGTTGTTTTGTTATAAATAATAATATGGTGCTGTTTACCTGTTGATTCTAGTGGTGGATAATTATTCTGTCAACGGTCTTCATGGTTCTTTCTCTCCATACAGATGTCACCACTCTCCTTAGCCTCTATGAGCTTTCATTGAAACTCAAACTCTTCTTTTTCTGAAGCATCCTTGTCCACCCCACCCACACTCTCCACACAAAAGCTGACTTAAAAAAAAGGATAGAGCAGAAAGAAACAGATAAAGAGAGCAAGGATGGAAACTGCCTCTCACAGTTATTCATTACATCCACTTCACAAGAACAAGCCATGTGCTAGCAGCTTACTGCCAAGAGGAACTACTCAGTTGAACATACCCTATGCAGAACATTTCTTTGCATCTGGTACATTAAGTTTGTTAACACTGTTTGCACTTTGTCCAATTTGTTTTATTATAATACATGATCAGGGAGAAAGCAATGTGCACCAGTTTACTTGCAGGTTGTCTGAGCCTGTGAAGGGAGCACCGCAGACCATTAGTTATAGTTACATGATGAAATCTGGCTTTTGTCTCTGCATCCTGCACTATCCTTCTATGGGCACAGGGTTATCCAGAGAATCGATCTAATCCACCTGGCACAAAGAACTCAAACAAACGTCTCGGGCTGAAGAGCAGTCTATACAACAGTCTGCATGCCTTTCACAACAGAGTAGCTGTTCAATAGAGGAAGAGGCATTTACACAAAGGACATGCCTTGGGAACAAAAATACAAACAAATCATGTAATTATTGTGCCTAGTCTTTCTGAAATCAAATGATATACGTATACTATTATGAATATTATTTTAAATGAAATTACACTCCCTATTTATAATTTCAAATATGCTGTTCGACAAAGTAATTTCAAACTTCTAACTGCTGTGTAGAATTCAAATTGTCCTGAGTGATAACTGATAACATTTTTTATTTATTTTTTATTTAACCTTTATTTAACCAGGTAGGCTAGTTGAGAACAAGTTCTCATTTGCAACTGCGACCTGGCCAAGATAAAGCATATCAGTGTGAACAGACAACACAGAGTAACCATTCATACAGGCTCTGTCCATGTAAATGTGAAGAATATTACAACATTTTCCCTCTGTGATGTTTGGAATTTTAGCCACTAGGGAGAGACATTGTATCAACATGCTTCATGTTTTATGTACAACCTTTTAGAATGCAGAGGCTATCTGTAAAGTCTTCATTATAACACAATCAGTTAAACTAGTACTAAAATCTGGTCAATTGGTACTAAAAGGCATCCTGAGTTGCAGACAGGTTTCCTCAAGATTTCCCCAATAGATTTGGATTGGAAATAAGGCTAGGGGTTAGGGTTACGGCTAGGGCTGAGCCAGGGCGTGGACATGAAACCAGGGTTGTGACATCCCAAGGAGCCTGGATAGCAGCTACTGCTTTTTATATGGTCTCTGATGTTATTGTCCATAATTTTGTGTCCCTGTTTTAACTAGAAAGACAGTTCTTCTACCTGTAACACACTAACAGAGCTGCTTCAGGCCCCTTCTCTTTCTCCAGAGGACACTGGACATTCCTCATCCGGAAACGTAAACTTATCCCTTCACAATCAACCAGTTTACAGCATATAG
Organism: Oncorhynchus keta; assembly: GCF_023373465.1. Taxonomy (NCBI): domain Eukaryota; kingdom Metazoa; phylum Chordata; class Actinopteri; order Salmoniformes; family Salmonidae; genus Oncorhynchus; species Oncorhynchus keta. The sequence continues at coordinate 14,156,491 of NC_068447.1, forward strand.
TTTACCTTACCTGTGCGGTGTGCAGATTTCAAATATCATAAAATATACTTAGACGGCAACTATACCTTTCCTGTCAACGGAGGAACTCTTAAAGTCCATCTGTCATCTCTGAAGACTGTCCGATTAGGAGGTTAACAACAAACCATTCTCTCTGGCTAAACGTGTGAGCCATCATGATGGGGGTGTATGTATTGGCAGTGGCACTCACAGCAACAAAGAATACTATCTGTTTATATATTTTATATCACATATGCAATTAAGCCAATTATTATTTTCATAGCATATCATACCAACTTAATGTTTTCAAGTGAGCCTGTCAGAGAACTGAGAAGGGGAAAAAAATGAAGAAAAAAAATGATTTGTGGATCTACTGTCTTTCTCTAACCATAGTATCAATAATCAGTCACCATGTTCACTGCCACACTACACACATTTACAGTACTACCTCTGTCATTTTATGAACATGTTATATTTAAAAAAAGAGGAGAACATCGTGAGAGAGTGGCATGGCTATTTCCAAAGAGCCATAAAAGAAGAGGCTGTAACCTTTTCATGGCAGCTGCTCCTAAGTCACGGGTTCTATTCAGGACTAAACTTAGAGCAAAACATGTAAGAGTTACCATAGCAGTACCCCCACCTTGCCTTGGCATGGCTACCACGTTACCTCACACATCGTGGCTCTGACAAGGACATCCGGGCAACTCCCAACATATCTGTGTTTCAGCACGTTGGCAGTCCAATACACTTTCAACAACGGAGTGTGAGAATTACAAGCAGGAAATCACATACCGTAGTTGTAATCTCTCCTATTACAATCTTAATCGAGGACAAGAGGTGGTGAAATGCATTATAAGGGTTGCTATGCGCAGTGAACATTTCAAAGAATCCTTCAAACGTTCATGTGATGGCAGAGGCTTGACTGCCAACAAACTGAAACGTCAGGTTCAAGAATTAAATCCACTGTACCATATACAATGATCCTGTGCTCATGGAGAAGACAGAATAAAAACGTGCTTCTGAAGCACTTCATTATGACCTGATGATCGAGTGAAGCCAGAGCCAGTTAAGTGAGATGGAGACAGTTTCATGGCTTGCTCTCTGTTGTTAAAATATTATGTTTCAACACTGACAACCTGTTTGTGGCACGCTCAATTACAATAATATACAAATAAACTATATCCATGTATCTGTATGGCAGTAATACAGTGGGGTCTGAAATTATTGACACCCTTGATAAAGATGATCATAAATGACTGTATAAAATAAATTATTCAAATACTGAGCTATATTGTATGGTAAAAAACCTTGGGAAATTATATTATATTATAGATCAAAATCCAAAGTAACAGTCAGCATCTGGTGTGCCCACCAACTGCATTAAGTACTGCAGTGCATCTCCTCCTCATGGACTGCACCAGATTTGCCAGTTCTTGCTGTGAGATGTTACCCCACTCTTCCACCAAGGCACCTGCAAGTTCCCAGACATTTCTGGGGGGAATGGCCCTAGCCCTCACCCTCCGATCCAACAGGTCCCAGATGTGCTCAGTGGGATTGACGTGCCCAGACTCTTCGCTGGTCATAGCAGAACACTTCGCTGGCCATTGCAGGAAATCACGCACTGAACGAGCAGTATGGCTGGTGGCATTGTCATGCTGGAGGGTCATGTCAGGATGAGCCTGCAGGAAGGGTACCACATGAGGGAGGAGGATGTCTTCCCGGTAACGCACAGCGTTGAGATTGTCGGCAATGACAACAAGCCTCGGTGTAACGCTCATTCCTTCGACAGTAAACGCAAATCCGACCATCACCCCTGGTGAGACAAAACCACAACTCGTCAGTGAAGAGCACTTTTTGACAGTCCTGTCTGGTCCAGCGACAGTGGGTTTGTGCCTATAGGCGACATTGTTGCCAGTGATGTCTGGTGAGGACCTGCCTTACAACAGGACAGTCTGAGCACTGATGGAGGGATTGTGCGTTCCTGGTGTAACGCGGGCAGTTGATATTGCCATCCTGTACCTGTCCCGCAGGTGTGATGTTTGGATGTACCAATCCTGTGCAGGTGTTGTTACACGTGGTCTGCCACTGCGAGGATGATCAGCTGTCCGTCCTGTCTCCCTGTAGCGCTGTCTTAGGCGTCTCACAGTACGGACATTGCAATTTATTGCCCTGGCCACATCTGCAGTTCTCATGCCTCCTTGCAGCATGCCTAAGGCACATTCACGCAGATGAGCAGGGACCCTGGGCATCTTTCTTTTGGTGTTTTTTACCCCAAAAGAAAAACAGTCAGTAGAAAGGCCTCTTTTTAGTGTCCTAAGTTTTCATAACTGTGACCTTAATTGCCTACCGTCTGTAAGCTGTTAGTGTCTTAACAACTGTTCCACAGCTGCATGTTCATTAATTGTTCATGATTCATTGAACAAGCATGGGAAACAGTGCTTAAATTACAATGAAGATCAGTGAAGTTATTTGGATTTTTACTAATTATCTTTGAAAGACAGGGTCCTGAAAAAGGGATGTTTCTTTTTTTGCTGAGTTTATTTGTTCACTTTTGAAATGTACAGCGATATAATTCAGAACAAGGGTTGTTTTCCTACAGTGTTCTCCCTGTACACCAAGTCAGAATAGTAGGATAAATAAAGGGGGCATATAAGCAGACAATGAAAGCTCTTACAATATTCGATGATGACATTTCTTTAAAACAAGCTATAGGCTACATGTGCACCACCAGGTCAGGGGAAAATGGACCAAATTATTTGGGTAAGGCACATGGGCTACTAACAGCTTACTACACAACATACACTTAATATTACTTTTTTAGCTACAGTATACATATCTCTCTGGAATATTACATCATTATGCAGCAGCATACAATACATGTTTGGACTGTGCTCACTTGTTGTGCTGTGCTCACTTGACTTGGAAGGTGGCGCAAATTTTGTCATCAAACATTGTAATCAAAGTCTGGCATTCTCTGGATTTATGGTGCTTTCCAGACAAATGGGAAATGGAAAAACACAAGGTAAAATCATGACATCAGTGATCTTCAGGTTGGAGCTCTAGAAAGATGCCCGAGTTCCCAACTTGCAATTCCGAGTTGGATGACCGTTCAAAGTGTATTTTCCCAGTCGGAGCATGTTTTTTTTCACAGTTCCCAGTCAAGTCTGAAATTTCCCAGTTCCGAGTTTCCAATTGTTTTGAACGCTGCAGAAGTCATGCTGTCTTGACAGCATGGCCAGTGTTGAATGTTTATCCTTTTAAGCTTGGAAAAGAGACCCTTAAATTAAACCCAGACATGGACCACACACCCACTCCACTGAATAGCAGGCTAGTGATTGCTTTGCAATGCTTGCAGTTAGCCACTGATTCCTTCCAAATCAACTGGTTGTGTAATGTTTATGTCTAACGGCCGATGAGCATCGATACGTTTTATCTCTAATTTCTCTTCATTATTTCTCTTCATATGACAAGGATTGAAAAGGATTTGCCAGTCGGTAGTCGCCTTGATTCATGACGATGACTGCTAGCTTGCAAGCTAAGATTTTGAAGGTATGATGTTGGCATGATCAGTCCAATCAAAACTACCGTAGATATAACGTGATTTGACATCATTTTATCTGTGGCCAATAACCTTGAGCCTTTTTGGATGGGCACTTCTAAATGTAACTATATGGCAGCACCTAAGGGGCTTGAATTTTTTTTAGCTTTCCCCGTAGATTTTGTGGTTATGTAGTGTCCCCATGAGTGACAGAACACTGAGACCAACACGGTGCACCTAGAAAACATTACCAACCCCTACATGCCATATTTTCCGCTGGCTGCCCCACCACCACAGAAAGCACTGAGCTAGGCTGAACCACCACCACAGAAAGCACTGAGCAAGGCTGAACCACCACCACAGAAAGCACTGAGCTAGGCTGAACCACCACCACAGAAAGCACTGAGCTAGGCTGAACCACCACCACAGAAAGCACTGAGCTAGGCTGAACCACCACCACAGAAAGCACTGAGCTAGGCTGAACCACCACCACAGAAAGCACTGAGCTAGGCTGAACCACCACCACAGAAAGCACTGAGCAAGGCTGAACCACCTCCACAGAAAGCACTGAGCTAGGCTGCCCCACCACCACAGAAAGCACTGAGCTAGGCTGAACCACCACCACAGAAAGCACTGAGCTAGGCTGAACCACCACCACAGAAAGCACTGAGCTAGGCTGAACCACCACCACAGAAAGCACTGAGCTAGGCTGAACCACCACCACAGAAAGCACTGAGCTAGGCTGAACCACCACCACAGAAAGCACTGAGCTAGGCTGAACCACCACCACAGAAAGCACTGAGCTAGGCTGAACCACCACCACAGAAAGCACTGAGCTAGGCTGAACCACCACCACAGAAAGCACTGAGCTAGGCTGAACCACCACCACAGAAAGCACTGAGCTAGGCTGAACCACCACCACAGAAAGCACTGAGCTAGGCTGCCCCACCACCACAGAAAGCACTGAGCTAGGCTGAAACAGATGCATTTTGGAGCTGCCTTACTCAAGAAAGCAAAAATGAGACCATGTTTGTATGCGGCTTTATTAACTCAAGTATAATTATTATTATTTATTTTTACATGTTTGCATACAGATATGTGACACGTATTAATGCCAAAATAATATGCAAAACAGGCAAACGTTTTTTTTAGCTGAACAGGTGGGGCTCAAAATAGTTGGGACTCTGCCAAAGTTCTGTAGTAAAAGCAGTAGCTCAGACCAACAGTTGAAATATTAAACTGATTCATTCTGTCAACATCCAAGTAATCCATCCACCAGGAAGACAGTAGGACTTATTTCCAGCATATATATGCCTTTACTTCCACTTACAATGAACACTGGAGGGGTAATATACATACTGATGAACAATTTGACAAGATCAATCATATATAAATGGAATAATAGAACTCCCTTTGCATGTGTGTAAATAAAGCATGTATGTCCTCGCGTGCCTTTACCTTAGCTATCCTAGTATGGTAAACAACATTCTGACAATTAGTTATGTAACTTGGTAGGGGAGAATATTTTTTTTATATGTTACTTGATATACAATTCCTTCACCAATAACACTTTCTATGTACAACATATAGTATGGATGTTTCTATTTGAAATGAAACTACCAGACATTCCAATGTTAACATTTACACATAATTACATTTTTGTCATTGCAGGTGTCTCCTTACTAATGGTATTGCGTTTAAAGACCAAATAGTGAAGTTTGATTGTCTAAATATTTAAATGTACGATAAGATAAAGGCCCACTAATCATATGAGGAATGTTTTAGTGTCAGTCGGGTAATCTAACACTCATCTGACTCCCTTTAGCGAGTTATAGCCTACAGCAGGGGTGCAACTTTGGTTATAGAAGTGGGGGGGACATAATATATACATATATATATTTTATTTTTTTATTTTTTTATACAGTCGGATAAACACTCCAAATAGCCTACCCGACCGCTCGGAGTCGTCCGCATGGTCCTAAAGCACTCCGTTGCCTTGTTTTGTATCACATTCCAATGATAAAACTGGGGGGGACAAAAATACAATTTCAGAATGTGGGGGGGACATGTCCCCCCGTCCCCAGTGAAAGTTGCACCCCTGGCCTACAGTATGAGTGAGGAGGATGGAGGGTCTGGGAGGATACACGCTCCATTTTATCTGACTCCCATGCACTCGGATTCTGGGTCAAATATCTTTCTTACAGTAATGTTGAATGATGAACAATCTATACCTTCAGGTCTGTCAAACATTCTGGTGTTAGGCTATAAGCTAATACTAACTGAAGCTTTGACAGAACTAAAGTTAGAGCTTGTTCATCATTCATCATAGTGTGAAATATCCTAATTCTTTCCCAGTGCATGTGTTGCCTACACACACTCGTGTTGCCTAAAGGATTTCGTGCCATTGAACAGCAGAGCCCCAGTTCTATATTCCGTGCTTTTGGCAGGCACACAATATCAGTGCACCTGCAATTTTGACAGAAATTATCGCCCTCGTAGGCTAGACAATGTTGAATGCGGGTCTTAATAATTTCTTGATATTCGTTGCAACAGAGCTAATACAACTGATAAGGCAACTGTGTCCTTAAGGATGGGGGAGGGATGAAATCCAAGTGACGTGCGCCTCAGTACCATCGCCGCCGCACCAACCCTTTTAAAGCTGCGCGCGGCTGCAGGCTCAGTTAATTGTCGTACAGTGCACCAAGAGAGAGCAGCTAAGGATAACCGCGATAGACCTATCATATTGTCAGTATTTTTCCGAAGCGAAGGAAGCCGAGGAGCAGGATGATCTAGCCTCGGAATCTAAAGACAAAACCACGAATGTAATTCCGTTACATTCGTCATCGAGCGCGCGCAAAGCCCGCTGAGTTTTTCGCCTCGACACCCGTCTCCTCTTTGAGAGATAAGTTCCCATGCGATTCTTCAGACTCACATTCAAGTGTTTCGTAGATTGTTTTTGAAGGTGCTCTCAAATTCGGTGATTTTCTTTGGGGGCAAGTGTCCTTTATTTTTTATACACCTCAAATGTAATAAACATTTAATTCTGATCTCCGTCTCATCGTTGCGCGTTTGACATTGCTATACGACAATAGAGATACAAATTATACCTATTCAAGTGACATATCATACCCTTAAATTAAAAAGGGGAAATAAATCAGATCCTATTCCCATAGGATTGCCAGAAGAAGAACAAAGGACCATCTTCGGGTCCAGGGAAATCGACCCGAACGAATAAAAGCTTAAGAAAGCTGTATCTATTGTCCTGAATCGTCACCGATCGTTTCACTGGTTTCCTCCTCAGTGTTTAGTGGGAAATTGAGGGTGCATTGTTTACAAGTGCGTAATTGGCATGGAGAAACCTGCATTCGAAACTGACTGCTGTGCTGTGAACGTGGTCCTCGGGGAGGAGAAAAAGGGTCACCTCATTCCGAACGGAAACGGGCACCAAGCTGGCGTGAACGGAAGCCTCATTGGTGGAACTGACGGGGCAGGATGCGGAGCCACACCTGGCACGATGTCGTCAGTGGAGAAACCAGTGCCAGGGTATCCCGAACGAGAGCAATGGACCAGACAGATGGATTTTATAATGTCCTGCGTCGGCTTCGCTGTAGGGCTGGGAAACGTCTGGCGCTTCCCTTACCTATGCTACAAAAATGGTGGAGGTAAGTTAACCAGTAGCCTAAATAAACCAGTAAAAATCTAAACACAAAATACTGAAATCCCTATAGGGCTGATGGCTCTCCTGTCCCATAATAAAAATTCCCTAAAACAATTGAAAATGTGGCTGAGCGAATAGCATGTTGCCTTGAGATGTCTATGTGAGGGATTGTATAGACGTCATAGCATCCAAAGCAATAATCATATGATCAGCTCCTGTGAGGGCACTGCAGGCATCTCATATAGCAGTAGCTCACATTCTTACCCACACAATTATTTTAGTCCATATCAGAAACGGTATTATAGAGAGATAATATCGCTTACAGTGCCCACCTTTCTATATTTTAACGCCAGTTCAGGCTGTCTATCTATTCTACTGGCTGTTCATCGTGAAGATTATCGCACAGTGTACACCGTTCTCTACCCTTGATCAGAGCGACAGGTCATACCTCACATATGGGCCTGCGTATGACGCTGTGTGACGGGGGTGGATGTGGGTGAGTCCTGTCCATTTGTATACACATCGTGTTGCTGGAGAATGTCAGAACAGAACTCACATTGCCGCTGTATTATCATTATCATTTGTGTCAAATTGATTGCCATATGAAAAACAAATATATATATAATCATAATAATAATAATTTAACAACAAGTGTAATTAAACTGATTTGTCAATTTACAGATGAGAATAGTCTAAATTTGAAGAGATTATACATTCAACATACACAGTGCTTTGATAGATTGGCTGTGAAACAACATGGAAATTACATTTTTGTTCCCACATCAAAACAGAATTTAGTTTGTGTAATAAACACTACATTAAAACATGAATTACTACTGTCAATAGAAACCTGTGTGTAGACTTGATGGTGAACACAGCTTACACACCTTTCCATTGAAATGGACAAAAAAACAATACCATTACCAGCTTAACATCTCAGACCAGGTTCGGATCTATAAACTCAGTGGAACAAACAATTGGATCTTCTTGTAGTTTCATTAGATTGAAATTGCATTTATTGAAAAAACTTAGTGATACACCTTACTGGCAAGTCCTTCATAAACTTTTCCTAGATAGGCCTGTTTCGACACCCTTAGCGGGCCTTCTTACAGGCTGGGAGACCCAGGTTTGAGACCAGGAAGGGCCTTTACACTGTCGCTGTTTGCAAATTTCGCTACATTGGTGTCTGTGGTGGGATTGTGCCTTAGGGGCCATTTGAGAGGTGTGCACAGGTGAGGGACTTGGTATAGTGAAGCGTGGGGACGCGCTCTCCTGAACGGTAGGGATAGTGTAACAAACTTTGCCTGGGTAGGCCTGTTACGATCCCACCCCCCAAAATAGAGCATCCCTATTGGAGCAGTGGTTAGCAGGTCTGCTCATGGACTGGGAGACCCGGCTTCGAGATGAGGGCGTTCGCTAAACATCGCTACAATAGTATAATGATGAGGTCTGTCTAAAATATGAGTGTGTGATCAAAGAGAGGTGCAGTGTATCTGCCTCAGTGAAATATCTGTCTCCATGTGCCCTCAATCATCTGGACAGCAGCTAAAATGTACTCAATGAATGAAGGATTTGTCTCACTGAATAAGTGATGCTGTCTCTATGAAAATGTGTATTTTTTGGGGGGTTTTAAATAGGTGGCTATTTGAACAAAACTACATAACCATGCACTATCTTTTTTTAATAGAGTATCTAGACAGTGATCGATATGGAGGGATATTATGAAAAACAAAGTGGAATTCATCACTGTCTGTCAGTGAAAGTATGGTGTTTCGGCTTCCAGATAGCTCAGGATCTCCAGAGTAACAATATATATTTAGTGTAAAAAATGAAACCAGAGAGGTGAACCTGAATAAATACTGACTATATGCTACACAAGTATTTGGTTGGTGTATAGAGTTAAAGAAATTGAGTAAAGAATGAAATTCCTCTGAATCCCCCAGGCTAAAAATGGTATTAGGGCTCCGCTTGGTGTTATTATTACACTTGGGATCCATGAGCAACATCATCTGGGATAATGTTTCTATGTATCCATCCAACTATTTGGATAAAGGATATCTCTGAGGCGGTTCAGGTTGACCTTACCGGTGGTGGGCAAGGAAAGGGCACGGCGACCAGCTGGTGGGAACTGTAAGAGAAAACATCAATTCTGTCAAAAAAACAAAGAGCTTCAGTCGTGACCTGACAGGGAGAGAAAAGAGACATGTTAAAGAGACAGGAGCGAGCGTTGGGTGATCCCTTAAATTTTCATCTTAAAAAATACTTGTTTTACCCCCAACTAGGAGCTCCAAGGTAACATGAAGATGTTCTCCTAGTTCAGGTTGCCAGACTCAGTGTGTGTCTCTGGATTTGTGTAAATTTCCTTGGAGACCCCTGCAGGGTTCTGCCAAATCAAATCAAGCTGCCCAAGTTGAAAAGGTCTTGTTCACACAGACAGAACCAAGCTGCAGCAGAGTAGATCTAATGAGATGGCATCTCTGCCATCCTTCAACTACAACAATGCACTGTGAGGGTGTTTGTCAGTAGACTACCTTTAATGCCCAGGTACATTAGATGAATTTCATTTTCTAATTTGACGGTATCCCTCATTCAAGTGAGACTTGGGTTTAAGTCTCTTTAAATCTCTTTCCTATTCCCATCAGTTGTAACATGACAGGTGGATTAGTTGCCATGGCAAATCATCTGTTGTCATCGCAAGGACATTCTTGTCAAAATCTTTATATTTGCCTATTTTGACGTGTTATAATACACACATAAATGTATTTGTCAAGTGCAAGTATCTTCTTTACCTGTCAGGAAGTATTGTCAAACATTCTATGATTGGTGTCTCTGTACATTGGAGTCTGTATTGATGGCAATTTTTATGAAGTTTTAGAATCTGACTTGTCTATACTATCAAAGCAATATAACGACATAGACCGTCTACTCAAAGTACAGTTGCCTATCAATAATAATAATAATAATAATAATATATGCCATTTAGCAGACGCTTTTATCCAAAGCGACTTACAGTCATGTGTGCATACATTCTACGTATGGGTGGTCCCGGGAATCGAACCCACTACCCTGGCGTTACAAGCGCCATGCTCTACCAACTGAGCTACAGAAGGACCACAATAACCATCATACCTTTTACAATATTTACCATTCTTTGTGCTCCTTTCAAATAGAGAGAAGGCATATCTATCAACGACCACATCGGTAACTATCCTATTGTCACATCCATAAACATATGTTCAGTATATGGGTTCATAGCACGCAGCACAGGTGATAACTCTTCTCTGAGAGTTTGTCTGGGAGCTGTGGGATTTTAGGGTTCTCCTGTGATGGGGATGCCTTCTCTCTAGCCAGGGCAGTACTGTACTGCGTAGCCTGGCCTGCTCAGCAGCAGCAGCAGCAGCTTGCACCCTGTCAGACAGCAGTCTTACAGCCTGTAGATTTACGAGCTCTGCAGTGAGCTCTCTGATTGTCCTTGGCAGTGTGTCTGCAGCCGTGCAGCGGACTACGTGTTCTCGTCAGAGCAAAGGACTCCAACATTTAAGCCATGTTACTACCCACCAATAAGGCCATTTGGCATTACACTGCAGTGAATATTGTCAGAAGGTATGTTTCTTATTTCGGTCATCAGATAAGGTCGTGCACGGTGTCAGGCAGACTGAGTATGTATTTGTGTTGTCTTTAGGCCTTCTTTTGAATCAAAACCGTAAAGAGTGGGCTTCCTGTTGGGTCCAAGTCAAACACTTAGTAATTTGCCCTCTTTTGTCAAAGAATACACAACGTTGAATTTATCTTTATGAATTTATCTTTTTACACAGCAATCTGTAAAGTTTATTTTCTGTCAGCTTCAGTTATCCAGCAATTAGTTTTTAGCTCTTTGGCACAGTGTCTAATCAGTGTATGTCACACTATCAACCATCATGGTGGCTTGCCTTTTGCAAGTGAGTCCAGCATCTGAGCAGGTGTGATGCGCAGACCGCAGGGTTACAGTACGCTGGCCCTTTGCCCCGAGTGACATCATCTCCTCACCCCACGTGGACGGGCGATTATGAAGAGTGTCTGTTAATCTTTTAATCTCCTTTCTCTGACTGGGAGCTGGTGTGGTGGGGTGTGGTGGGGTGTGGTGGGGTGTGGTGGGGTGTGGTTTGGTGTGGTTTGGTGTGGTTCGGTGTGGTTTGGTGTGGTTCGGTGTGGTTTGGTGTGGTTCGGTGTGGTTCGGTATGGCATGGTGCGGTCCGGTGCAGTGTTGTTTGGGATATGGCTCAGCCTCAGGCAGGGAATGGTAGGCTATAACCCCCAGTTAGGTCAGCTCAATGCTCTGGGGATATATGTAACGCTGTACTACATGATGTCACCTCAGGTTAGCAATGCGTTCGGGCAAATGTCTGTGTGCTCTCTGACCTGGCGTTTAGATAAGACCAATTACACCCTGCACAGCTTTTCTGAATGATGTTTATGCTGGTGTAGTGCAGCATAGAGAATTCATGTTCAATATGGTTGCCTTCCAATAATCTCTCCTTTCTACGATGTGCACTGTGTACTTGTTCCCTACAAATGTAAACGCATTGGATTGGTGTAGGTGTAATGGATGTGAAACGCTAGTCTAGTTAGCGGTGGTGCGCGCTAAATAGTGTTTCAATCGGTGACGTCACTTGCTCTGAGACCTTGAAGTAGTGGTTCCCCTTGCTCTGCAAAGGGCCGCGGCTTTTGTGGAGCGATGGGTAACGATGCTTCGTGGGTGACTGTTGTTGATGTGTGCAGAGGGTCCCTGGTTCGCGCCCCAGTGTGGGCGAGGGGACGGTCTAAAGTTATACTGTTACATAGGCATGGCTAAAGTGGGAGTTTCTATATACCATTTATTACCTTTCAAATCCATGAGGGGAAGTGAACAAGTGCACACTTTGGGAGAAAAGGAGAGAATATTGGGACGCAATTTAGGTTTTGTGGTGATCTTTGCAGTGTGGCGTGTGTAGTCATTATAATAAAGTAACATACACGGTATCTCTGCTTGAACGAAGCACATGAATGAAGGGGATGGGTCAACATAAATGCACCGTCATGTTTGAAATGTTAGCTAATCTTTTCTATTCCCGAATTTAGGACACTGCAGTTATTTCTTTTTTTGTATGAACAAGCATGTCTGGCAACAACCCACTGTGCTTTAAAGAGGTGTGCCAATCTCTTGTGCCGTAATCTCATTGTAAACAACATATCCACTAACATGGAGATGACCAAAGGGTGATCTGTCCAAGTTTACTGGCTCTCTTGGGAGTTGAAAATCAGGCTTCATGAGCAACATGTAAAGTAGGGCACTCAGTTGTAGGGGAAAGCTAAGCTTCACAAAATAAGAGATGAATGACAATTATTGTGTGATTTTGACAGCATAGCACATTGTCATTTACAAATCAATACAATTTGCAATTGTTTTGTTGTTGCTTCAGGAGTAATATCGCAGGACCATACAAGAGATTGCATCTGTGCATGGAAGATACCATTTCCATGTGAATGTTAGGGGGGGAGGGTGTATGTAGGGTTGCAAAATTCTGTGAACTTTCAATACATTTCCTGGTTTCCTGAAATCTCAGTTGGAGGACTCCCGGACTCAGGAAGGAATAAGCAGGAAATCCAGCATCCTCCAACCAGTTCCTGGAATTTTGCAACCCTAGGTGTAGGGGAGTATTTATATATTGTCATGTACACCACTACAATAAGTCAAATCCAAGTCCACACGTGTCCCATTGGAGCTTGGTCAGTTGTTTGGAAGCTTGTTATAGGCAGGGCCCAGGGATCACCTGACAAAATGATGCACCTGCTGCTCTATTCTTGGTTAACCCAGAACAAAAATCGAGTGTAATTTATTTTTTAGATTTATGTAGTCTGTCCACAAGAGATTACACCTGGTCTAACCAACCTCAGTTGTACTGCTATATGCTGCATTAGCTGCTCCTGTTAGTTCACTCAACTAACCAGAAAAAGGGATTCAAAGGCCTGTCAATACTTAGCGTTCAGAGCTGCTCCCGACACTTAATCAAGATTAGAAAGCTTAGCACGTGCCATATGTACCTGAATTGGTTCTCTATTTGTGTGACTCAGTTTAAATGTGAGCCTTCCTCATGTTTCTGTGAATAACCTCCCCAAAAGTTAAGTATACCAAATATTGTGTTTTCTCTGAAAACATGTAGAAATTTTGTAATTCATTAGCATTTTTTGTTAATTTAAAGATGGCCATTTATTGAAAAGAGAATTACAGTATCAGTAATTATCATACATAATCACTATATGGTGAGGTGATTGCATCTACCAGCCAAGCAGGACCTTGTTCACCATAATCACATAACTAGCATGTTCACCAGTGGTAACAGCATTACCTCAGTGGGAGATGCCATTAACAGGGGAGTAGCATCTTGTGGACAAATAGCTCCTCTCTTTCTCTCCCTCTCCCCTATCCTCTCCTACCCCACTTCACTACACTCTCTCTCTATCTGCTATCTAACTGTTTAATTAAGAGGCTGAGCAGATTCTCAGTCAGGTTCCTGTCTCCTGACAGGCTGGAATGCCTCAGTGGCTCTGCTAGCTCTGACTGGAGTCACGACGCACTACGTAGCTCCTTCCCCTTCTGCGCCATAGGCAGCGTCTGTCTGACTCATCGGCATGCCGTCACTGAGTCGGTCCTGTGTCTGTCTCTGCGACTGTCTCTGCGACTGTTGTGTGTTTTGTGTGTGTGGGTGGGTGTGTGTGTGTACACTCTCACACATAATCACTGCCGCTGCTTCTATAGCAAATGCTTTGTTTGCAAATGAACAGCCATTTACATCAGCCCTCACAAAGCCCACATGACTACACATTTTATAGATGCTTGAGAGAGAGAGAGAGAGAGAGAGAGAGAGAGAGAGAGAGAGAGAGAGAGAGAGAGAGAGAGAGAGAGAGAGAGAGAGAGAGAGAGAGAAGCTATTCTTCCCTCTGATGCTGGAATCTTTCTTTCAGGTCAGTGGTGTATAGTGCGTGCAGTTCCCCAATCTGACTGAGTTTGTCAGAAATTGCTGTTCACACGTTTTTCCTTTAATAGAGGTGCTATTATGTGTTATTTTCAGTCACACCCTAGATATGTGTTGAACTGTATGAAGGGATTGTGATTGTGTTCTCAGGCTGGTTTACATGCTGAGAGTCCCCATTGCTAATTCAGATTGGGTTGTCAACCCCATCCTCTTCACAAAGGAGAGCCTTTGCTTCTGCGCATCCATGTCTCTTTTCTGTCAGGGAGGAATTGGCTGTTTCCACTAGCCTGCAGAGCCTACGTTACACAACGGGTGGTGCTTTTTATAACGCAGCCCATGGCCCTCCCCGGCGCTCGATGTTAGCCTATCAGGAGACCTCTGGGCTGAAGGTGACGTCATCTCAGCTTCATTCAGTGCAGCACATTGTTCAATGGATAATCTGCGTTATAGGCTGAAGCAGGAGCTGACTACCACTGCAAAGCCCCCTGTCCCTCCCTCCCCTCCCACCACTCCTCCCTCCCTCCCACCACCCCTCCCTCTCCTCCCTCCCTCCCACCACCCCTCCTTCCCCCTTCCCCCACCACCCTCCCTCCCTCCCCTCCCACCACCCCTCCCTCTCCTCCCTCCCTCCCCTCCCACCACTCCTCCCTCTCTCCCTCCCACCACCCCTCCCTCTCCTCCCTCCCTCCCCTCCCCTCCCCCCACCAACCCTTCCGCCTCCTTCCTTGCTCCACCCCCCCTGTCAGTCTTAAGCCGCTATCGCTGCTGATGTTCATTTGGAATCAGTCAGCCATGGCGTTATTACTGTTGATGGTTTGCCGTGCTCCTAGATCCTGTTTGATGCGAGCCAATGCCGCAAACAGCATCACAGTCACATTTGAACATACTGAAGTGTAGGCAGACGTAGGAGGGGTGAGGTGAGCATGCGTGTTTTCACCGATAAAATGGACTTCCCTTCTGTGCCAATTAGTGGATGAGACTGAAATATGCACTTCCTGCTCACACGCAGTTATATAAGGCCATTCAAATGTAACTAGATGGTAACTTTACACGAAGTAAAGTTGTGGGGCTTGCTTTACCTCTTTAAGTATAATTTTAAATATATTAAAATGTAATGAGAACACCAACTATAGCTGCATAGACTATAAGGTAGAAGGTTTTATGTTGCATCCTTGTTACCATTTGATGTCGCAGAGTGATGTTTTCTTTAGGGAACATAAGATGGTGGTTTAATAATGGGTTGTGCACATCCCCCATAGTGACCCAAGGAGTGCATTACTCTACTGGTCCATTGAACACCTGTTTGTTTGTCCCTCACAGGGGTGTTTCTGATTCCCTACCTCATCATTGGGGTTGTTGGGGGAATTCCTATATTCTTCCTGGAGATTGCATTGGGACAGTTTATGAAGGCTGGCAGCATCAACGTGTGGAACATCGCACCTCTATTTAAAGGTACTGAACATTTTGCTCTCTCAGCAGTTTGTGTGGCTTCTCTGAAACATTTGTACAGCCATTTGTCAAGTCTTTTAACTGATCCTTTCGAATAGAAAGGCAGTTTTCAGACATTCACAGCTGTGGCCTATTTACTATGTATTCCTCTATCGCTTTATTCTAAGAGTTGATACACCTTTGTTACATAAAAACCAAGACAGCTCCAATGTTTCTTACAAAATTGACATTAATGTATAAGTAAGCTCTGTTTGTCTCTTCAGTGCTGAACACTAAACTGTTGAATTGCTCCGTATTCCTCCAGGACTGGGGTATGCCTCCATGGTCATAGTGTTCTTCTGTAACACCTACTACATCATGGTCCTAGCCTGGGCCTTCTACTATTTCATCAAGTCCTTCAACGCTACCCTGCCCTGGTCCACCTGTGACAACCCCTGGAACACGCCCAGCTGCATCGAGATCTTTCATCATGAAGACTGCCTGAATGGCACCATTGGCAACACTACCTATGGCAACATGACATGTGAGGAGCTGGCAGATGGGCGTTCTCCCATTATTGAATTCTGGGAGTAAGTTCTTTACTTCCTCTATCCCAATGGAAAAACACACTATTACATCAAAACTAGACGTTGAACTGACGTCTGTGCCGAAAGTTCTAAGAATAAAACATTGTTATTTGTCACAGTTAATTATTTCAAATATTTTGCAAGTCGTCACTTAGAAAAGGGATTTTAGTAATTGGTCCACAGCATGAAAAGTTATCCACCAAAATTGTTGCAACCCCTATTACGAGCCTCTTCGACCTCTGGCAGTCTCTATGGGGGTGCTGTTGTCCAGGCCTCTGGGGGTGCCACGGTTCAATTCTCGGACCGACTCTTTTCTCTGTATATATCAATGATGTCGCTCTTGCTGCTGGTGATTCTCTGATCCACCTCTACGCAGACGACACCGTTCTATATACTTCTGGCCCTTCTTTGGACACTGTGTTAACTAACCTCCAGACGAGCTTCAATGCCATACAACTCTTCTTCCGTGGCCTGCAACTGCTCTTAAATGCAAGTTAAACTAAATGCATGCTCTTCAACCGATTGCTGCCCACACCTGCCCGCCCGTCCAGCATCACTACTCTGGACGATTCTGACTCAGAATATGTGGACAACTACAAATACCTAGGTGTCTGGTTAGACTGTAAACTCTCCTTCCAGACTCATATTAAACAACTCCAATCCAAAATTAAATCTAGAATCGGCTTCCTATTTCGCAACATTTACAAAATAGACTCCAACATTTACAAAATAGACTCCAACACTCTACTCAGCAAATTGAATGCAGTCTATCACAGTGCCATCCATTTTGTCACCAAAGCCCCATACACTACCCACCACTGCGACCTGTATGCTCTCGTTGGCTGGCCCTCGCTTCATATTCGTCGCCAAACCCACTGGCTCCAGGTAATCTATAAGTCTTTGCTAGGTAAAGCCCCACCTTATCTCAGCTCACTGGTCACCATAGCAGCACCCACCCGTAGCACTCGCTCCAGCAGGTATATTTCACTGGTCACCCCCAAAGCCAATTCCTACTTTGGCCGCCTTTCCTTCCAGTTCTCTGCTGCCAATGACTGGAACGAACTGCAAAAATCACTGAAGCTGGAGACTCATATCTCCCTCACTAACTTTAAGCACCAGCTGTCAGAGCAGCTCACAGATCGCTGCACCTGTACACAGCCCATCTGTAAATAGCCCATCCAACTACCTCATCCCCATACTGTTATTTATTTGATGTATTTTGCACCCAAGTATCTCTACTTGCACACTCATCTTCTGCACATCTATCACTAAAGTGTTTAATTGCTAAATTGTAATTATTTCGCCACTACGGCCTATTTATCGCCTTACCTCCCGTATCCTACCTCATTTGCACACACTGTATATATACTTTTTCGATTGTATTATTGACTGTATGTTTGTTTTTTCCATGTGTAACTCTGTGTTGTTTCTGTCGCACTGCTTTGCTTTATCTTGGCCAGGTCGCAGTTGTAAATGAGAACTTGTTCTCAACTAGCCTACCTGGATAAATAAAGGTTAAATAAAAAAATAAAAAAATGAGTGGCCTTTGAATGCTCTGCTTTTAAAGAGCAGTGTGACAGAATTGGTTAGTGTTCTGATTTGGAATCTCATTTGTCCTCGGCCCAGTTCTTCATCCCTCTCTGTTCCTCTAGTCCTCATCATAGTTCTCTTTGATGGTCATCGAGGTCATCAAGTTTTAATGTTCTCATGTGATCCCCGTTGTCCATGACTACCAGAGTGTTTGTTCCCACTCTCCCTTATGGCATGTGCAGGGACATAAGTGCCTTTGTCATGGCTGTAGGTAGAAAATGCAAATGATGTTACTGACTGACATAGATTTTATTGGGGACAAAGGGCAGACTTTTGTTACAGGAGTAGAGCATCATGCCGTTCATTTTCTATCCTGTAACTTAGACAAACGCATGTCATTTTCATATAGTTTTACTCTATGACCCCCCCCTCCCCCCTCCAGAAACAAGGTGCTGAACATCTCACAAGGGCTGGACTACCCAGGATCCATCAACTGGGAGCTGTTGCTGTGCCTGGCGGCCGTCTGGGTGATGGTGTATTTCTGTGTGTGGAAGGGGGTGAAGTCCACAGGCAAGGTAACTAATACACATTTCTCTGAAAAGCTCATCGTTATCTTATTAGTTATATGAGCACCACGATGGTGACTGCAATGAACATGTGACTCACTCTGGTCCTTAGGTATCTCCTATAGCTAGCTGTTATGTAACAGACTATCCTCCGGCCGTGGCAGACAGATTGTTTTACATCAGCTCAGGTCACTGCACTGGTCTCTGATTGGATACCTGCATTAGAACAACTCAGTGGCTAATGCAGCTGCAGTGGAAGGATATTGCTGTGTGGTATCAAACATAGTCTGGAATTATATTAAAAGAGCAAGAAAGGTTACTGAGAAAAGTAACAAATAGAGGTGAAAGGGGGTTAAAATGTATAGA
Source organism: Oncorhynchus keta (assembly GCF_023373465.1). Classification (NCBI taxonomy): domain Eukaryota; kingdom Metazoa; phylum Chordata; class Actinopteri; order Salmoniformes; family Salmonidae; genus Oncorhynchus; species Oncorhynchus keta. The sequence goes on from NC_068447.1 coordinate 14,175,153, forward strand.
TATACAGTTCTCCCAGAGAGAACGAGGAGATAGATTTGTAGCTATAGCCAGATAGGTTTCTAATTTAGTTCTGGCTATGGTAATGGACTCTCAGTCATGAGTGAATGAGAAGGCAGTGTGACTTTTTCCTAACCTTGTGTGATTCACATAGTGCCACCCTCTCCTGCTGTGTGACAGCAAGGCAATGATGAGGCAGTGTTTCTATAGCAACATCAAGAGGACAGGGGGTGTGGCTATGACATATCACAAAGTGTCCCTGTCACATGGTGCGTTCTGATTGGTGGGCAGTTGGTAGGTTGACTGCAGTGCGACGTGACTGGGGCCCTGTGCGAATATTCCAACAGCCATGTTTTCTGCTTGTTGAGGTGGGATCACATCCAAGCCTCTTTAAATGATATCAGTGTTTATCTCCAGTCCATTTTATATGGATCTCTATCAGGATTTCTAGATCACTTTATATGTAGCAGCACTTTCTGTACAGATAATGAGATCAACCTCTAGTGTTCATTAACATTTTATTGTTTTTATATTTATATAGTAATGATATTAAAATTACTTACAGTTTATCTTTAAGAGATCATTAGGTCAGAGCTGCTCACATTTTAGCCAGAAGGAATTTTGATAGATTTTTATTTTTATTATTTAAGGGATAGGCTTAGTGATGTAATTAATTAATGACAATTAGCCATACATCCACAACATTTATAGATGCAATGTATAGAAATGTTCTCTAGTTAATATTACAAGTTTTCAGGTAAGGGCCTATTGAGGTTGCTAATCAAAGATAAGTGCTTGAGTAATGATTATACAAAACAGGTTTGTTATATGAATAAGGGCTTGGTGGGGAATGGGTGTCCTACATTAGCTGTGTATTTAGGTCAAGTAGACTGGGCTACGGAGAGTAGGTAGTCATGCCTGAAGGTGTGCCTGGGCCGCCAAGTCACAAAAACAATTGGCTTTGAAATCTAACAGCCTTGTAGAAAAGCTCTTTATAATACAGTGGTTCATATGGCACTAGGTCAAAGTTCAGTGTTTGAAACGTTCACCTGATTAGATAAAGACTTCCACTTAGCTCTATCTTGTACGTGTGCTAGGTTGGCAGGAATGCAACAGATGATATTCCCATTGCTCATATGAAAAGTCCCCAGCATGTCACTGTGACTGCAATCCCCTTGTGTCAGACACCTTTGACACCTTTGAAACCTTTGCAGTCTGAAATGTGAATGATCAGCCAAACTGTAGTTATGTACAGTACAGCTCCTCACACTATGCATGTCAATGAAACTACAGTAGGCTGAAATGACATCCAATCATTTTAGGTCTCCGATTGCACCACTCTGCAAGTCTTCTCATAATGTGACATCTACAGGTGTAGGATCTTAATTAGATCACCCTGTTGTTGCAGGACATTTCCTGTACAGCAGGAAATGCAAATGTGTCATGTATTCTAGTTTTAAAAAGGCATCTAAATTTAGTAATTTCCTCTTCAACATTTTGGACTTGTATCGAACCCTACAACCCCTACAAAAATGATTCACATTTCCACGCAATAATACAAAAATGTCCAGTTGCTGCAGGATTATTTCATTGCTGTGAGAAACTGGACAAATTAGGATCCTACATCTGTAACCGAAATATCATATGGATTTAGAATAATGACACTGGTCTCCCTGTTTCGCTGCAGATTGTGTATTTTACTGCCACGTTCCCCTACGTCGTCCTGATCATCCTTCTGGTGAGAGGGGTGACTCTTCCTGGTGCCTACGATGGAATCATGTTCTACATCAAGCCTGACTGGTCCAAGCTTGGCGAGGCGCAGGTGCGACCCATCATCCACCCATCTGTCCACAGTCCTAACTGATTGATTATTTAGATTAGTTAACTCTGGTGCTGTGTTGCAGATTAAACTGATCAGTTTTCATTATCGTTACTGTCTGGTAGGTGTGGATTGATGCTGGCACACAAATCTTCTTCTCTTATGCTATTGGGCTTGGAGCTCTCACTGCCCTAGGCAGCTACAACAGATTCAACAATGACTGCTACAAGTAAGTGATATGACAGCTGAATGGTCTCACCTCGCCTCTTGTTGCACTTACTGTCTCCTGTATGATTCTGACTTGTTTTTTGTGATTATTTCTCCCTTTGTTTTTGTTTTTATTTCTGTCCAGGGATGCCTTCATGCTAGCTCTAATCAACAGTGGCACCAGTTTCTTTGCTGGCTTTGTGGTGTTCGCCATTCTAGGCTTCATGGCAAACGAGCAGGGAGTGGACATCTCCCAAGTGGCTGAAACAGGTATGCAGAACACACTCACACTTACACTACAGAGGTTGTCTTATATTCTGGCATCTCAAAACCTACCATGGTACTAACAGGAGAGTATTACTGAAGGCTTTGGTCCTCGTTGTTAGGAATGCATGAAAGTGTTAATTGAAAGTGTTGATGTCATTGTTTTACCTTCACATTGGCAGCCCCTCTAGCACTGAGGAAGACAGCCGTACCTCTTCAATAATTTAGACCGATTCCGGTCCTCAAAGCTGAATCCTTATTTTATGCTTGTGCTGCACTTTTGGCAGTGCATTATTAATACGATGAACTTTTAATATAGAAATGACGCACAGATAAACGTGTGAAATGTAACCTTGCTGTACAGTGTGTAAGGATAGTGGGTGTAGCAAGTCACTTGTTTACTCTACAGAAATGTGAAGATGAAATATTGTTGTTTAATGTGTCAGTAATGATATAGAAATATACTAAACTATCAAGAAATTATTGAAATGCATGTTTGAATTGAGTCTGTCAGCATTTGAGAAATTCTAAACGTAAAAATGTATTTACATGAACTGTATGTAACTTGTACCTCAACCAAATGTTTTCTGCCTGGAGTCACCTGTATTGATTCACAAGGAAATCAGTATTATAGAATTAAGTTCCTCTGATGGAGAGAGTGTGTGTGTGTGTGTGTGTGTGTGTGTGTGTGTGTGTGTGTGTGTGTGTGTGTGTGTGTGTGTGTGTGTGTGTGTGTGTGTGTGTGTGTGTGTGTGTGTGTGTGTGTGTGTGTGTGTGTGTGTGTGTGTGTCGGTATGTTTGTGTACGAGTGTGTGTGTTTGTGTACGTGTGTACGTGTGTGTGTGTGTGTGTGTGTGTGTGTGTGTGTGTGTGTGTGTGTGTGTGTGTGTGTGTGTGTGTGTGTGTGTGTGTGTGTGTGTGTGTGTGTGTGTGTATGAATCTGGGAATGAACAGTATGTTTTCGTGTGTTTGTGTATGTGAATTATGTGTGATTCAAGAGAGAATATTCTGAGATCTCTTGGTATAGAGTATGAAAGACAGTGATGCGGAAGATTTGTCTGTGTTTGTACGTGCTGGAATAGATGATCTGTATGAGTGTTTGACAGTGAGGGGGACGCAGTGAGGAGAGATTGAGACATTGGCAGTGGCCATGTATTTGTCCATAACATCTAAATTGTTGTAAGAATTACATTTTTGTTGTGTGTGAATTAACAAGAGATGTGTAATTACCAAACAACTGTCACACATAACTGATAATTATTTGTATTAATAGACTTTCAAAGCACATGACATTCACAACTAATTCTATCCATTCAGTTATTAATAGGTTTACTGGAGAAGATAGCATCTGTGTGTGGCGCCTCTGACATATCGCATGCTTTCACATCTGTGCTCTTGCATGTAACTTCCAAAAATAATCACATTAGTTTGTTAATAGTTTGTCCATTTTCATTCAGTGTCTTAGCTCACTCTCTCAATCATTATTTGAATTGAGTATTGACTTATTGAGAATAGTAGGGAAATAGGCGTGTGTAGTCCATTACTATCTGCACATGTTATTGGCTTCATGACAGTAGTTATACACACAGTCAGAAACACACTGGATTGAACCATCCTGGACTTATCATCTATGAAATCCATCTCTACATATCACAACATATTCTTTACTAATAGCATACTGAATTATACTAATATTTTACCCTGTAAGTTTAAATATTCACTATATTTATTCAGAGATACATGAGCACTATTATAATGTCGAACCCCGTGTAAAAGAGTAGTCAGCTATGACCATAGCCATGCTGTTAAGGAATGAACACAACAAATAAACCTGTCAATTTGAGTCACTCTTCATGTTCCCCAATTAGTGCAGTGCATATACCTGTCTCCTCACCAACCAAACCACATGCATGAGACTTTCAATTACTGGACCATCTCATCAAGGAGACGATCAAACTCAAGTACAGCAGGAAGTTTACACCTTATACATCTTAGGGCTGGATTGAATCCTTTGAGGAAGTATCATGGAAGATCTGTGTTGGAATGTAAAGGTCATTTCTGATTGAGTCGTTTACCGTAAATGGAATCTCCATGGGAACATTGCCTTTAAATTTCAATCCAGCTATACCGCGGATCTTAACGTGATTCTTCCGCGATACGAATTGAAACCAGGCCCTTAGTTTCATCTCATCATACAAAGCTAAATTTGACCAATTCCAATACATTGTTTTGGCAGTAGTCATCTGTAAAGACACCACTGGATCGGGATTTAACTGGAAGTACAACAAGGGTGGCCATAGAAGTATTATGTCTGTCATTTATATGACATATATTTTATTTTATTAGATATCTTAAGCTGTATCTGTAAAATATATATTAAATACATTCAATGGGACAATGATGATGATAGCTACATTTTGAAATCTGCAATATTTAAAAATATATTTTTGTCCTAAGGACACCCTTGGTGAACTTAAATAGTAGTATTCCTCTACCATCCCCCAGCACGATTCTGTTAACATGGTAGACAGACAGGGGACTTTGGACAGACAGTGTTACTGTGTTGCAGTAGCACAGTTGAGCAGGATTTTGTAGGAGGCAATTTACTAAGCACTGCTATTTACAGTGAAACTAATATTGAGTTAAAGTCCATCTGTTACTGCCTGCCCACACGCAGAAGGAGAGAGGTGGCGATGAAACTGATAGGCCTTGTTTAGCCCTAGTTACCCCTCTCATTTCAACTGTACAAATAGCTTTCTGTCACTCAATATTTACTATACTGGTACTACACATGAGTGCAGTTACTGTGTGTACATATGTGTGTGTGTGTGTGTGTGTGTGTGTGTGTGTGTGTGTGTGTGTGTGTGTGTGTGTGTGTGTGTGTGTGTGTGTGTGTGTGTGTGTGTGTGTGTGTGTGTGTGTGTGTGTGTGTGTACGAGTGCATGTGTGTGTGTACGAGTGCGAGTGTGTGTACGAGTGCGTGTGTGTGTACGAGTGTGTGTGTGTGTACGAGTGTGTGCTTGTGCGTGTGTGCGTGTGCGTGTGTGTGTGTGTGTGTGTGTGTGTGTGTGTGTGTGTGTGTGTGTGTGTGTGTGTGTGTGTGTGTGTGTGTGCAGGACTGCCTGTGAGAGTGTCAATAGGAGTGTGATTTTGTGAGAAGGTACATTAATGGATCGAGGCCCTGATTTTGGTTCAGCGTTAGACTCCTGTTTTTTTTGCAAGTTGGTACGAACGAAAGAGAAAAACTCCCCTTCCTCATGAATCTTCTTATCCTTTTAACAGGGTTTCGGTTTATTTTCCTCAGTCCCATTCTATATGACTTGTGATTGACATCAGTTCATTGATCTATATCTCTATATATCTATATTTTCGATTTTTTAAGTATTAATTTAAGGATTATTTAACCAGGAACTTTGCCTCTTGAGATGTGCACATCTCGCTTTCAAGAGGGGTCCTGGAGCTGACTACTGTTGAAGGTAAACATCTGTTATCTAATGACAGCATTTACACCTTAATCCAGCCTAGTCAAAATCAGAACCAATGACTGCATTGACCGACCGCAGCAGAGGACAGGGCTAGAGAAATCAAAGCAGTGACATGACATTTTCCAAGCGTAGGCCCAAATTCCCAAATCTAACTTTACTAAACCCAAACACAATAAAAACATTAACGGTAGAACACACAAGACACCTGACAAATTCTCTACCCAGCAGCCCCGTAGCCCCATCATCTGCAAACATATCCAGAGCCATTTGCAAAACATATGTGTTTTCAAGTTATTTTGTTATTTTGTTTGTGTATGAACCTTGCAGTAGTTGCTATACCAGGACTAGTTCTGGTGGTGAAAGTACAGTATCATACATCTTCACCTGTTCCATCCCTCTCATCTTCAATGAAAACATGGACCTATTTATAATGACACAACTCAAATTATAATTTATCTAGTGAAATTTGTGTAGTTGAAGCAGTTGTAACTGTAAAGCAAATATTGACCACCTCTCTCTTTGCTACTTCAGTGCAGTGTGTCTATAAACTACAATCTAAATTATGGTTACAACCAAGTACAAGCGGAGTACAGCGAAAATCTCTTTATAATGCAAATATGTACCATGACCTTAAGTTTGTGAGGTCGCTATTATAGATGCATTTTTATAGGTAGTGCAACTGTTTTACTTTTACTACCATAGTTAAGGCTACACAAGTTTAAATCTGCTATTTAAACTTGGTTGACTATACACTACCAAGTATTTACAGTAGTCAGCACATCCAGCCGTGTGACGCTCACCCGGCTTAAATTAATGTTACTATAGCTCCTATTTATTCATATGCATTAATAAAACGTTTGTTTGAGCATCATAAGGCATGAGCATCATTGATTCTTTTGAAAGTACCTCACTAACAATATACAAAAAAAAGCTAGAAAGCATGACGTTATACAATGCACATTGTTGTTAAACACTGAAATTATCATTCTATCTAACTCCTGCAATGACGTATTTAACAACTAAACCGCACTACTGTTGCGTTGACGCAATGCACAACAACACAACAATAGAATCAGACAGGAGACAAAAAGGCAGCCAACATTGTCACATCCAGCTTTTGCACAATAGCACCTCACTCAGGTGCCTCTCTTTCTCTCTCTCTATCTCTCTATCTCCTTCTCCCTCTTTGCTGTACTGTACGTATGTGTGTAGAGTGTGTCTGTGTTAAGGGCTTAGTCTGAGCTGTAGGGTTGAGTCTCTCATCCCTACTTCTCTTCTACAGGTCCTGGCTTGGCCTTTATTGCGTATCCTAAAGCTGTGACTCTGATGCCAATGCCCCCGGTCTGGGCTGCTCTCTTCTTCTTTATGCTGCTCGTACTGGGTCTTGACAGTCAGGTAGGAGCAACTTTACACTACTGGACACAACACTTAAATGGTTGCCATTTGTTACAAACTTAAACTATCTGGACCAGATTACTCTCAATCCACCAAAAACGGGTTGTATCCACAGTGTTTCTACCTCTTTTCAACCCCCCCACCCCCCTCAACGTGACAACAAAGAGCATTTCCTAGTATTTTTCACTTAACTTTGTACCTAAATCCAATGACATGTTGTGTTGAATTCACATCAGTTGACAACTCAACCCAATGTAAATCAAAACTAGACGTTGAACTGATGTCTGTGCCCAGTGGGAAGCTTACTGAGTACAATTATATTTGTGTTTTCTCCTCTTCTATCCACAGTTTGTTGGAGTGGAAGGTTTTGTAACTGGGATTCTAGATCTCTTTCCTGGAAAGTATTACATGCGCTATAAGCGTGAAATCTCTGTGGCAATCTGCTGTTTAATGTGCTTTATTATAGATCTCTCCATGGTTACACAGGTAAGCCACTACCCTTTGACGGGCGCTGATTCCATATTGTGTAACATCCATATTAGATGGTAATCACAAATTATTCACAATTATGAATTATTTCTCATGTGTGCCAACAGGGAGGGATGTATGTCTTCCAGCTTTTTGATTATTACTCCGCCAGCGGTATGACCCTGTTATGGCAAGCATTCTGGGAATGCATAGTTGTCAGCTGGGTCTACGGTAAGAAACATTCACCTTTGTGACAATTGATGTATAAAGAGTAAATACAAGTTTTATTAGTCGTATGTACAGGATACACATGGTATATACCGTATACCAGTATTTGTAGTTGTGCTTGTCGTCCATTCTTAGACAGCTCGAGTCTCTAACCGTGCCATTCTGTGTGTACAGGTGCTGACAGGTTCATGGATGACATTGCTCGTATGATTGGTTACCGGCCTTTTCCTTGGATGAAGTGGTGCTGGTCGTTTATTACTCCATGTGTTTGCATGGTAAGTGATGTACAATACTATACACACACGGTGGTATAGTGGAGGGAGTACGCAAGTATACGCCGTATACCCACTTATAGTTCAGTGGGCATCGTGTACACTCAAGTCTTAATCCCCACGATGCGTATCAAAATGGTGTAGTGGAGGTAAACACCGTATCATTTAATAAGGCTGATGGAACAGATCAGAATATCTAGCTTAAAATGTTGGTCAAGTATTATTTCTTCACATTTTAGGCACAGCAACGTGCACACGGCAGTAGGCCTTCGGGCAAATGTTCCAAAAATGCAATCTGCGGGAATATACAGTTCTAAAATGCGCACAGCAAATGCACACGATTTCATGGACAGAGATGGAAGTATCTGTTAGATAGAGGGGAGATCTAAAGATGCAACAACGATCATAGGTTGCTCATTTGATTAGGATCATGCCTTTGGCTGCTAGACGATGAAATACAGTTGAAAGAAAACCAATAGAACAGGAGAAAGCATATGAGGAAGTCTTTATTAAATAATACCTCCACATTTGATGGGATGGTGGGATTTTAGCTATAGGCTACTTTGAAGCAAAGTAAGACATGATTCATATAATATGAAGTAAAACATGCAAGTTCCAAATAATGAATGAACATCTGCTAGATGGAAAGGCTTTCCCAAAAACCTTCTCTATTAAATGTTAACTACAAAGTGGTCTATGCCTACGTGTCAGAATGATATCATGATTATTTTCATCAATCCAGTTGCCATTTGTTTTGCTAAATCCATCTCATATGTGTTACAAAAACACCACTAACTAAACAATAGGGGCGACAGGGTAGCCTAGTGGTTAGAGCGTTAGTAACCGGAAGGTTGCAAGTTCAAACCCCCGAGCTGACAAGGTACAAATCTGTCGTTCTGCCCCTGAACAGGCAGTTAACCCACTGTTCCTAGGCCGTCATTGAAAATAAGAATTTGTTCTTAACTGACTTGCCTAGGTAAATAAAGGTAAAATAAAATAGAAAACAGTTCTAGGTGCATGCATATTAGAATTAAAGGGTAACTACACAAAAAAATATAAACAACTTCGATTTTTCCCAGACCTCCAAAGTGTTCTCCTGATGTGGTTAGAGCATTGTTATGGACTTAGAACATCCAATTTAGTTTTTCTACAAAAAAAAAAAAAGTGATTGAGAGCGAAAACCTGACTTAGTTGACAGGCTCATTCATCCGTGTCAATAGTAAGCCTACTATTAGCCTACTTGCACAGTACAGCTTGGGTTGTCCTGACTGTGAAAGACCAATATGGGTTTGATCATTTTAGGTCATTCAGAGTGTTCACTGTTTCTCATAGAATTTTTCACACAGGGCAGCTTTCCTTCGGGCCGTTTGAGAAATGTTTGTCAAATGAGATAATACCCACTTTTCCAGACACCAATACACCACTGTATACACACCTCTAGTCATGACTACATAGCCTGTCATTGTACATTTGTGCTTAATTGACCTGCCTGGTAAAATAATCATGTTTTTTTTGTCCTTCCAAAGGGTATCTTCCTATTTCACCTGTTCAACTACAAGCCTCTTACCTACAACAATACGTATGTGTACCCATGGTGGGGTGAGGTGATTGGTTGGTGCATGGCTCTGATGTCCATGCTCTGTATCCCTGTCAGCGTGTTGTACAAGCTCTGCAGGGCCACGGGAACCTTCAAGGAGGTCAGTATCAATATCATACTGTGCTCCTTACCAACATGGGTGGCAGCTAGCCTAGCAGTTAGAGGGTTGGGCCAGTAACCGAAAGGTCGCTGGTTTGAATAACCGAGCCGCCAAGGTGAAAAATGTATCGTGCCCTTGGGCAAGGCACTTACAGTGAGGGAAAAAAGTATTTGATCCCCTGCTGATTTGGTATGTTTGCCCACTGACAAAGAAATGATCCGTCTATCATTTTGAAGGTAGGTTTATTTGAACAGTGAGAGACAGAATAACAACAACAAATCCAGAAAAACACATTTCAAAAATGTTATAAATTGATTTGCATTTCATTGAGGGAAATAAGTATTTGACCCCTCTGCAAAACATGATTTAGTACTTGGTGGCAAAACCCTTGTTGGCAATCATGGAGGTCAGACGTTTCTTCTAGTTGGCCACCAGGTTTGCACACATCTCAGGAGGGATTTGGTTCCACTCCTCTTTGCATATCTTCTCCAAGTCATTAAGGTTTCGAGGCTGACGTTTGGCAACTCGACCTTCCGCTCCCTCCACAGATTTTCTATGGGATTAAGGCAAGGCCACTCCAGGACCTTAATGTGCTTCTTCTTGAGCCACTCCTTTGTTGCCTTGGCCGTGTGTTTTGGGTCATTGTCATGCTGGAATACCCATCCACGACCCATTTTCAATGCCCTGGCTGAGGGAAGGAGGTTCTCACCCAAGATTTGACGATACATGGCCCACTCCATCGTCCCTTTGATGCCGTGAAGTTGTCCTGTCCCCTTAGCAGAAAAACACCCCCAAAGCATAATATTTCCACCTCCATGTTTGACGGTGGGGATGGTGTTCTTGGGGTCAGAGGCAGCATTCCTCCTCCAAACACGGTGAGTTGTGTTGATGCCAAAGAGCTCCATTTTGGTCTCATCTGACCACAACACTTTCACCCAGTTGTCCTCTGAAACATGCAGATGTTCATTGGCAAACTTCAGACGGGCACGTATATGTGCTTTCTTGAGCAGGGGGAACTTGCGGGCGCTGCAGGATTTCAGTCCTTCACGGCGTAGTGTGTTACCAATTGTTTTCTTGGTGACTATGGTCCCAGCGGCCTTGAGATCATTGACAAGATCCTCCCGTGTAGTTCTGGGCTGATTCCTCACCGTTCTCATGATCATTACAACTCCACAAGGTGAGATCTTGCACGGAGCCCCAGGCCGAGGGAGATTGACAGTTCTTTTGTGTTTCTTCCATTTGCGAATAATTGCACCAACTGTTGTCACCTTCTCACCAAGCTGCTTGGCAATGGTCTTGTAGCCCATTCCAGCCTTGTGTAGGTCTACAATCTTGTCCCTGACATCCTTGGAGAGCTCTTTGGTCTTGGCCATGGTGGAGAGTTTGGAATCTGATTGATTGATTGCTTCTGTGGACAGGTGTCTTTTATACAGGTAACAAACTGAGATTAGGAGCCCTCCCTTTAAGAGTGTGCTCCTAATCTCAGCTCGTTACCTGTATAAAAGACACCTGGGAGCCAGAAATCTTTCTGTTGAGAGGGGGTCAAATACTTATTTCCCTCATTAAAATGCTAATCATTTTATAACATTTGACATGTGTTTTTCTGGATTTTGTTGTTGTTATTCTGTCTCTCACTGTTCAGATAAACCTACCATTAAAATTATAGACTGATCATTTATTTGTCAATGGGCAAACGTACAAAATCAGCAGGGGATCAAATACTTTTTTCCCTCACTGTAACACACATGCCCTCACAAAACCTGTGGAACACTCAACACAGTTGAATGGTCTTTTTGAAACATTGGTCAACATTAATATTTCTATTAGATTATGAAAATAATGGTGAAGACTTAGCATCGAGTAAGGGAGGGTGGAAAGGAATAAGCCGTGGGAAAAATAAAATGCATAACATACGAAAGTGTAAATAGTTAAGGGAAAATCGGAACGTGGAAACCTCAGTTGACAGTTGACAGCATGTAGCCTACTCTTTGAATATAGCTTTTTAAAATGTATTTTAATTTCATTCTCACCCATCAGAATGAGTAATACAGCAGTTTGATTAGTATGGGTCTCCATGTCCTAAAGGAACATGTTTTCTCCTCCTTCAGCGTTGGGAGAAGCTGACCAAACCACAATGGGGTCCCCATCACCTTGAATACATGGCGCCTGATACTGACATAAAGAGCCTGGCCTCCCTCTCTGCCAGCACAGAAGACAACAAGGTTATCATCTTTGAAAGTGGTATGTAGGCTGTAGCCTACAGGAAAGCCTTTGACAACACTCTAAAGACCAGATGATCATTTATGTAATAATTGATGTATTCATTTGGGTTGATGACACAATCAAAAAGGAATCACCTGGTAATTATGTGCAATTAATTAGAGGATGCAGATAATGTACACAGACGGTTCTCAACACCTATACAAAATCAATTCACAACGGTCTATTGGACAGTCGATAATTTTCACCTGGGATGTTGATAATCAATGTCCTGATTGGTCCATTCTATATACAGGTGCCGTATAGTCTTTGGGGGGGGTGATCTGATACCCAAACTGTCCCTGTCTGTCTGTGACTCCATCAGGCCAGAGCCATAGTCTACCAATGTGTAGCCCACCACCTCACCCAGTATGGCAGAATTTTTACAGGCTATCTTTAAGACTGATATGGAATTCCTTGAAATTACACATTACTGCAAGACCAATCATGTGGTACGGAGGGTTTGTGTATCAACCGGTGTAGTTCTCCTTCATAAGAAATCTTGCATAAAAATCTATTTGGCTAATTTGATGCATGAAACTATATGTATTACACATTGAGAGTAAGAAGTTCAGGGTAAGGTCTACTACACCTGTTGTATTCGGCATGTGACAAATAAAGTTTGATTTGATATATGAATATATAATTAAAAGCATTTGTTCAATTGATATTATATCATATACTGTATAATACACTACAGTTTGTAGGTTTGGCTGAGTTGAAATATAAAATACAGAATTTTTTCCAATTGACTTCAATATTCTGGCTTCTTTAGGCCCCTGAAGTTATGTAGTTGCCAAACTGTCAAAATGACCATCTTTGATCATTGAGCTTGTGTAATGTGTCTTTCATGGCGACAATAGTCCTCAGAACTTTAGACATAAACTAAAGATTGATTCAGTGCCAAAATGGAGCATACTTGTCATTCTCTTGTTATTGATAGAGAATGGTTTTGGTTGCCATATACACTATCTATTTTTATTTGCCTAGATCAGTCTGATATATATTGTGTCTTCCGATTTAACTGTCTGATGTTTGGGAACATCTTGAAAGCAAACAATGCAGCTCTTAGATGCCTTGAAACATTTTCATTGATAAGTGTGTCTACAGATATATATTTTTTAATCAACAATAATCACTAAATTGAACTGTTCTGTAAGATCTAAGATCCCTCTTCTCTAATTCAAAAAGGTGACTGGCTGATATATTGCTCATAATGGCCATTAAAAACAAATGATCCGATACTTCCTCTGGCATTAACTTGCAAAATGATCACTTGGCCAAGTGGTAAGGATTTACCTCATATTTCAACCAACCTATTGTTACAAAGGCAAGTACATCTCTGCAGCATGTAGGAGGACAGTATTTGGATCTAACTACAACATTGCCACAACAAGTAGCTGCTGTGCCATTTGCCAGTGACTGGAACAGGGTGATGAGTAACTAACTGTAAGGTGTTATATCGTGAGTTTAACTCTGAGTATTACACGCACAGTATTAATGTTGCAGCCGTACAGGAGCTGGACATGTAGATCATTGCCTTATGTTGTTTGTCTTAAATCTAGAGCCCATATGTCAACTCTGACTAGCCATATTCTTACCTGGTCCACTGAGGAACAGTCTTGAAGATAACCAAATGGAAATTCTGCCATTTACCATGATATGGATAACATATGATTTATTTCGATATTGAAAAGATCATTAGAATGTAAAATATATTAAATAATGCAATGCTAAAAACTACATTTGCACATTGTAAAATATCTCGCTAGCACTTTAAAAAAAATCGTGTTAGAATAACAATTTTTGTTTTGTTTTACATATTGTAAAATAAATCAGAGATTTTATTTTGTGAAGGCTTTTATTTTGCTTATACATACAGTATAAAAAAATATATTGAATATCTTGTGTGTTATATTTTAAAGAGTTTGATGCAGTATGTAATTTTGATGAAGATTTCTAAGGGGAAGAGCATGCGCCATTGAGATGCTGCGATGCAGTACTACTCAAAAGGCTTGTGTGATTCATAACACACAGAAGGGATTTTTGGTTTCAAATATCAAGTGATCCAGTGTTAAGTAGCCTAATAGATTATTTGTGTGTGTTTAATTACAGTATTTCCCTCAGACCACCCAGAGCTCAGTTAAACGTTAATATGTCTCAGAAAGACCTTCTAATTTGGTCCACACAACACAGGAGTATTAATTTGATTAAGAATTAAAAGATTTTGGAATATTTTTTTACTTGTGATTTCATCATTTTCAACATATTTCACGTCTGGCTTCAAGTGTAATTTATGTTCTCTACTTAGAAGCAGTGTGCTCTCATTTGCAAAAAAAAAAAATCATTAAGATTAAAAGGTCCTCTTTTGTGGCAGATATTACAGAATTTGACAAGAAACAAAACTCTCTTTCTGTATATGCCTATTGACTATCTGCCACGGTCCTCCTACACTAAACCTGGCATATAGAAAATACTCTAATGCTCTCCCACCTTTCAAAATTGAAAACCACATGGTAAAAGTGGTGGGTTTGGTTGTTGGTTATGCAACTTGGAGACAGAACAAACATTCCCTCCTAAATGTAGTGCTAGAACTTAATGCGCCTTTCATACTGTTGGTCTATGGACATATGTAAGGATGAGGACACAAGGCAAGTTTTATAGCAAGGCTATGGTAAAATAAATGTTAAAGTTAAGAATCTATTTTAACAACGTTTTTTTTTTACATTGGCTTTCCTTATAATACTCCTAGATTATAGCCTGGGTTGGTCAAAAGGTGAAACATTTAAATGTAGTCATTAAATGTAGAAAATCTAAATGAAATATACATAAGCAAAATCATATGTATGGTGTCATCTTTTGCGCTCTGCCAAATTGTTCTTGACAGTATCTTTAATCCAAAGTATGACTCACAAAGGGGAAATGTTGAATTGATAATGAAAGCTTTGTGGATCTATTCCATATCATACAAAATGGTTAAAAAAAATGTAATAGATATGAAAAAATACTCATTCCCCATTGCTGAATATGATTGGTTTATTTTAAAATCTACATGAAGTCTTTTAAAATGTTCTGTTTATTTTCATAAACTATACAGACCAATTACCATAGTTACCATGGAATATGTTGTACTGTAATGATTGTATACAGTACATTAAACTGGAATATCCATCATTAGCTGATAAAGACTAACGCTAACCAACTATGCAAAGCTGTAAAGAAACACTTGTTGCGACAGTTGACAGTTGAATAATTCTTATGGCATCTGCTGTGTGATTGACAGTGAACAGATAGCAGTGCAAATGGGGCCACAACTCTCCCCTACACAGCTATCTCTCTTCCTCATCCCCTCTCCTTTTCCACAATGTCATTTTGAGTTTTGTTTTCACAAATCTCACACAAAGGCCTGGAAAGAAGGGTACAATCAAGCCTGAGAAAATGGCATTTCATCATCCACTGAGTCCTTTGGCAAAGGATACTGTCTAGAAAAAGATATAGTAACACTGTTGACTTCATCTAACTGTTATTGTACTCTGTATCGTGTAAGATTTAACATCAGTCTTCCATTCATAACATAGAATAGTGATAGAGATGACTGTAAACCTATGTTGACATCCCAAGTGTTCCATCAACCTTGTCCCTCACAATTTATGAAGGGATTCATGCTTAATACCACTGTGATTCTGTGCTAAAAATCCACTCGCCCTATTCAAAATAACAAAATGGCAATAAAACTTACTTCAATAAAAAATATTCTGTCTTTGTTAATACATTTGAAATTGTCGAACCAACTTTCAACAATTACCATTTGAAACATCTCCGGTTTCATTTGAATCCAAAGTATTTACGTTTTATCCCGTATTTTCAACTGGCAGACACTTAGAATCCCACCTTGTTACCTGGTAACCCTGTAATGGGTTCATGGTTCTGAGCTTGCACTGTGAACAGGTGGGAAAAGTCATTTTATGATCAAGAGGTTAATTCAAGCTCACATCACTTTATTCATCCAGAAAATTATTTTCACAGAAATTGATAGGTATGAACCTCGGAGCCTGTAGGCATTAGCTAACAGCAGCAGTACGTTACCCACTAATTCAACTCAAACCATGGTCACCACTGTAAGGGGAGGCGATGGGATAGTTAATATGCAGTTCAAACCGGTTTTAATGACAAATGCCCAGTTTGTCAGTGAAGTGCAGCTGCCATATTAAGCCAGGGCTCCAGCATGCTAAAGTTGGTTGGCTATGTTTAGCCAGTGCCCTCTGAGCTCTGGGCTATTTCTGTCTGGAGTCTAGAGCAGGTCGGCCTTCAGTCGCAAACTATATCTGAGAGGGACAGCTGCCCCCCTCCCAGCACCTCAGATACCCCAAGACATCCCCAGAGCGGGGCGGCAGGGTAGCCTAGTGGTTAGAGCATTGGACTAGTAACCAAAAGGTTGCAAGTTCAAATCCCCTAGCTGACAAGGTACAAAATCTGTCGTTATGCCCTTGAACAGGCAGTTAACCCACTGTTCCTAGGCCGTCATTGAAAATAAGAATTTGTTCTTAACTGACTTGCCTGGTTAAATAAAGGTAAAATAAATCAATAATAAATAAAGAGCAGGAAGCCATAGACACCCAATAGTGATGGGGTCTGATCACATTGGGTTGACTGGCATGGAGGCATGGAGGCCAGCTGTTACAGATCACATTGGGTTGACTGGCATGGAGGCCTGGAGGTTAGCTGTTACAGATCACATTGGTTTGACAGGCATGGAGGCCTGGAGGTTAGCTGTTACAGATCACATTGGGTTGACTGGCATGGAGGCCTGGAGGTTAGCTGTTACAGATCACATTGGGTTGACTGGCATGGAGGCTAGCTGTTACAGATCACATTGGCTTGACTGGCATGGAGGCCTGGAGGTTAGCTGTTACAGATCACATTGGGTTGACTGGCATTGAAGCCTGGAGGTTAGCTGTTACAGATCACATTGGGTTGACTGGCATGGAGGCCAGCTGTTACAGATCACATTGGATTGACTGGCATGGAGGCCAGCTGTTACAGATCACATTGGGTTGACTGGCATGGAGGCCTGGAGGTTAGCTGTTACAGATCACATTGGCTTGACTGGCATGGAGGTTAGCTGTTACAGATCACATTGGCTTGACTGGCATGGAGGTTAGCTGTTACAGATCACATTGGCTTGACTGGCATGGAGGCCTGGAGGTTAGCTGTTACAGATCACATTGGGTTGACTGGCATTGAAGCCTGGAGGTTAGCTGTTACAGATCACATTAGGTTGACTGGCATGGAGGCCAGCTGTTACAGATCACATTGGGTTGACTGGCATTGAAGCCTGGAGGTTAGCTGTTACAGATCACATTGGGGTGACTGGCATGGAGGCCAGCTGTTACAGATCACAATGGGTTGACTGGCATTGAAGCCTGGAGGTTAGCTGTTACAGATCACATTGGGTTGACTGGCATTGAAGCCTGGAGGTTAGCTGTTACAGATCACATTGGGTTGACTGGCATTGAAGCCTGGAGGTTAGCTGTTACAGATCACATTGGGTTGACTGGCATTGAAGCCTGGAGGTTAGCTGTTACAGATCACATTGGGTTGACTGGCATTGAAGCCTGGAGGTTAGCTGTTACAGATCACATTGGGGTGACTGGCATGGAGGCCAGCTGTTACAGATCACAATGGGTTGACTGGCATTGAAGCCTGGAGGTTAGCTGTTACAGATCACATTGGGTTGACTGGCATGGAGGCCTGGAGGTTAGCTGTTACAGATCACATTGGGTTGACTGGCATGGAGGCCAGCTGTTACAGATCACAATGGGTTGACTGGCATTGAAGCCTGGAGGTTAGCTGTTACAGATCACATTGGGTTGACTGGCATTGAAGCCTGGAGGTTAGCTGTTACAGATCAGATTGGGTTGACTGGCATTGAAGCCTGGAGGTTAGCTGTTACAGATCACATTGGGTTGACTGGCATGGAGGCCTGGAGGTTAGCTGTTACAGATCACATTGGGTTGACTGGCATGGAGGCCAGCTGTTACAGATCACATTGGGTTGACTAGCATTGAAGCCTGGAGGTTAGCTGTTACAGATCACATTGGGTTGACTGGCATGGAAGCCTGGAGGTTAGCTGTTACAGATCACATTGGGTTGACTGGCATGGAGGCCAGCTGGTACAGATCACATTGGGTTGACAGGCATGGAGGCCTGGAGGTTAGCTGGTACAGATCACATTGGGTTGACTGGCATGGAGGCCTGGAGGTTAGCTGTTACAGATCACATTGGGTTGACTGGCATGGAGGCCAGCTGTTACAGATCACATTGGGTTGACTGGCATTGAAGCCTGGAGGTTAGCTGTTACAGATCACATTGGGTTGACTGGCATTGAAGCCTGGAGGTTAGCTGTTACAGATCACATTGGGTTGACTGGCATTGAAGCCTGGAGGTTAGCTGTTACAGATCACATTGGGTTGACTGGCATTGAAGCCTGGAGGTTAGCTGTTACAGATCACATTGGGTTGACTGGCATTGAAGCCTGGAGGTTAGCTGTTACAGATCACATTGGGGTGACTGGCATGGAGGCCAGCTGTTACAGATCACAATGGGTTGACTGGCATTGAAGCCTGGAGGTTAGCTGTTACAGATCACATTGGGTTGACTGGCATGGAGGCCTGGAGGTTAGCTGTTACAGATCACATTGGGTTGACTGGCATGGAGGCCAGCTGTTACAGATCACAATGGGTTGACTGGCATTGAAGCCTGGAGGTTAGCTGTTACAGATCACATTGGGTTGACTGGCATTGAAGCCTGGAGGTTAGCTGTTACAGATCAGATTGGGTTGACTGGCATTGAAGCCTGGAGGTTAGCTGTTACAGATCACATTGGGTTGACTGGCATGGAGGCCTGGAGGTTAGCTGTTACAGATCACATTGGGTTGACTGGCATGGAGGCCAGCTGTTACAGATCACATTGGGTTGACTAGCATTGAAGCCTGGAGGTTAGCTGTTACAGATCACATTGGGGTGACTGGCATGGAAGCCTGGAGGTTAGCTGTTACAGATCACATTGGGTTGACTGGCATGGAGGCCTGGAGGTTAGCTGTTACAGATCACATTGGTTTGACAGGCATGGAGGCCTGGAGGTTAGCTGTTACAGATCATATTGGGTTGACTGGCATGGAGGCCTGGAGGTTAGCTGTTACAGATCACATTGGGTTGACTGGCATGGAGGCCAGCTGTTACAGATCACATTGGGTTGACAGGCATGGAGGCCTGGAGGTTAGCTGTTACAGATCACATTGGGTTGACTGGCATGGAGGCCTGGAGGTTAGCTGTTACAGATCACATTGGGTTGACAGGCATGGAGGCCTGGAGGTTAGCTGTTACAGATCACATTGGGTTGACTGGCATGGAGGCCTGGAGGTTAGCTGTTACAGATCACATTGGGTTGACTGGCATGGAGGCCTGGAGGTTAGCTGTTACAGATCACATTGGGTTGACTGGCATGGAGGCCTGGAGGTTAGCTGTTACAGATCACATTGGGTTGACTGGCATGGAGGCCTGGAGGTTAGCTGTTACAGATCACATTGGGTTGACTGGCATGGAGGCCTGGAGGTTAGCTGTTACAGATCACATTGGGTTGACTGGCATGGAGGCCTGGAGGTTAGCTGTTACAGATCACATTGGGTTGACAGGCATGGAGGCCTGGAGGTTAGCTGTTACAGATCACATTGGGTTGACTGGCATGGAGGCCTGGAGGTTAGCTGTTACAGATCACATTGGGTTGACTGGCATGGAGGCCTGGAGGTTAGCTGTTACAGATCACATTGGGTTGACTGGCATGGAGGCCTGGAGGTTAGCTGTTACAGATCACATTGGGTTGACTGGCATGGAGGCCTGGAGGTTAGCTGTTACAGATCACATTGGGTTGACTGGCATGGAGGCCAGCTGGTACAGATCACATTGGGTTGACAGGCATGGAGGCCTGGAGGTTAGCTGGTACAGATCACATTGGGTTGACAGGCATGGAGGCCAGCTGGTACAGATCACATTGGGTTGACTGGCATGGAGGCCTGGAGGTTAGCTGGTACAGATCACATTGGGTTGACAGGCATGGAGGCCTGGAGGTTAGCTGTTACAGATCACATCGTCAGCTGAGTGGGTGATTCTTTCCTCTAGTAGAGATTCTGAGGTTATGTTTCAACGGCAGGTGAAACGTCTCCCTGCTCACTTACAAGCTAGTCTGTTCTAACTCACATTTTTGTCAATAAACAGACGCTCTTATCCAGAGTGACTTACAGATAACGCATTCATCTTAAGACAGCTAGGTTGGACAACCACATATCACAGGCATGGTAAGTACATTTTACGTCAAAGTAGCCGTCAGCAAGTAAGAAAATAATTCATTGCAAGTCAGGTCTACCATAATGGACAGAACACTTGAATGCAAAAAAAGGACCAACCAATGTCAGACGATTTACCCAGAAAAACTGAAGCAGATAGTTTATCAGTGAGTGGTTTGGCACAAATCTCAGCTCAGGGTCAGATTACTGATTAGCAGGAAAATAGTTGATGTTTTACTTTTGGTCAAAGTTCAATTACTCTTTGGTTATTTTAATTGGTTGTCAAATAGTTGTAGAGAACACTTCACTCAGTTCCTAAAGTGTACTAGTAGTTATTGACTATCATTTATAGAATCAAACATATGCAACACGAGTTTGAGCGTCTATATCCATGGCTTATTTGTATACACTTGTCACATGGACATACCCATCCCAGCCAGGTTGGTTGTTTATCAACAAAACTGACACGTGCACAATGGGGCAAAACAGACGTGGTTGGCAACATGTCAACTATATTTAGTCTCTGTGTGTTTATTGAAAACAAATATATTTGCACAATGAGCACTTGTCTCAAATATATTGTTACAGTTGCTGGTTAGCTAGCGAGTTTTAGCCATATTAGCATAGGCATGACATCAGTCCAAACAAAACATGGTATCAATAACAAGATGAGCTGAAACTAGCCACCTATGATTCCTCAAAAGGCAGGTTCTTGTCATTGTTGCTCGCTATCTGACCGTTCAGAATCATAAACGCACACCTTTCGGCCTCGTCAAATGCACCGTGCATCATTTGTTATGTTGTCAGCCAACCCGTCTATAGTGTTTGAAAGGGAAGGAAACCCTACTGCATGAGCACAACCATTGATAGTGGCTAAAAGACTACTTATTACTCGTTAAAGAAAAATGTTTAAAAGCCAATGAAACATGCTTTTAGTGTCATACGACTGGAAAGACTGTGCCTGGTCTTCAATCGCTCATGAAGGGAATTATTCAGAAAGCAGTTTCATCAAATCATGGTTGGATCATCATCAAGGATGATGCAATTGTGTCTCTGTTGAGAGGCTGTTCCAGAACAAAAATCTACGTCTCTGTTGAGAGGCTGCTCCAGAACAAAAATCTACGTCTCTGTGAGAGGCTGTTCCAGAACAAAAATCTACGTCTCTGTGAGAGGCTGCTCCAGAACAAAAATCTACGTCTCTGTTGAGAGGCTGTTCCAGAACAAAAATCTACGTCTCTGTTGAGAGGCTGTTCCAGAACAAAAATCTACGTCTCTGTGAGAGGCTGTTCCAGAACAAAAATCTAAGTCTCTGTTGAGAGGCTGTTCCAGAACAAAAATCTACGTCTCTGTTGAGAGGCTGTTCCAGAACAAAAATCTACGTCTCTGTTGAGAGGCTGTTCCAGAACAAAAATCTACATCTCTGTTGAGAGGCTGCTCCAGAACAAACAGTCTCTGTGAGAGGCTGTTCCAGAACACAAATCTGCGTCTCTGTTGAGAGGCTGCTCCAGAACAGTCTCTGTGAGAGGCTGCTCCAGAACAAAAATCTGTCTCTGTTGAGAGGCTGTTCTAGAACACAAATCTGTCTCTATGAGAGGCTGTTCTAGAACAAAAATCATGCCTCTGTGAGGCTGTTCCACAACAGAAATCTATGTCTCTGTGAGAGGCTGCTCTAGAACAAACATCTGTTTCTGTGAGGGACTGTTTTAGAAGAAAAATCTGACTGAGGCTGTTCTAGAACAAAAATCTCTGTGAGAGGCTCATATAGAACAAACATCTGTCTGCGAGAGGCTGCTCTAGAACAAACATCTATGTCTCCGTGAGAGACTGTTCTAGAACAAACTGTTTCTGTGAGAGGCTGTTCTAGAACACAAATCTATGTCTCTGTGCGAGGCTTTTCCACAACAAAAATCTGTCTCGGAGAGAGGTTGCTCGAGAGCAAACAACTCTTTGAAAGGCTGTTCTAAAACAAACCGTCTGTGGGAGGCTGTTCTAGAACAAAAATCGATGTCATGAAGAAACCCGATTTGCAAAGCCTAGCCATCCATATTTAGCAATTTATAACTTAGTAAAAGAGCAATAGAGGAACTCAACGATTTGTATACAGCATGTGGGGCATTCGACAAACATACTGCAAATGACCAAACCTAGTTCTTGTCAGACATTGTTGAGAAATATATTTATTTTGCATTACACACCAACAGCATTGACCATGTTCATACATGTAGTTGACTGCAAACATAGATGCTGTAATCCAAAAAAATACATGTAGTTATAATGAAACAGCAAGCTTCTTCCCTCCAAGATAAGGGGAAAACTTTGATGTGACATGCTAACATTTCTTGAAAGGACAGAAGATCATACGATGTGTAAATGCAGTTCTCTTGTGAGAAAGTCATCATGCAAAAATAGGTCAGTTAAATGACACTTAAGGCCACCAAATGAGATTATATAATAGAATTAATATCATCAAGAGTCAATGACTAAACTGCAAGGACAAAATCTGCAAAACCTTTGAGACTCATCTTCTCTGTTGAGAATATGAATTTCAATAGCCCTTGGACTAAGAAATGAGTATCACCAGTGTCTGACAAAATGGAAAAACTGACAATGTAATGAGGGGGAAAAAAGTGGCGTTTAAAATCAGATGGCTTCCAGACATCTACCACTTACTGTAAATAGTTCATCAGAACAAACCCCTCGCCCACAAGAAAATAGATGAAAGCAAAAGAAATGGTCAAATACATAGAACCTTTACCTCGAGTACTAGGCCTGCTCGGCGACCTTGTAAAGGGCGCATTATAAATGAAGGTAACTAAACACTGATATTACATATAAACATGGATTAATAGTGTACTGTTCTTAGGCATGTTAATATCACCACAAACTAAGAATTTCTCGTACAACACCAGACGGACCCCGACAGGTTACCATCTCCCCTGAAGGTCAGAGTGTCCATGACAGGGACTTTCTACAAGTCCCTATTTTTACCTGGTGCAACAATTCATGATGGAATTCCTCAGATGACCCAAAGCACTAATTTCAGCAAGTTACCAGGCTATATACATATATATTCTACTGTCACCTGGTGAAAGGCCAGTTGACTATTTAATTACTGACAAGTTCCACAATTCTTTAGGTTGCTGCTTAATGGGAGATTTATTTACAGCCCTCGCCGTTCAAATTGGATGTATAGGCAGGCAAAGCGTATTATGCAGTTCATAAAACTTCCCCTCCAATTAAATTCAAAATGGCGGGTGAAGCACTCCAAATAGACCATTCTATGATCAGCAAGTGGGAAAACAGGAAAGAAAAGACAGGGTGTGAGATCGCAAAGTTTAATAAACAATTTTCCAACATTCTTTCAAATATCAGAATTTAAAGACTACATCGTGTCTAACATTTGAAAGACTGAACCAACCGTGTTTTTAAATGCCATCTCAACCAATGAGAGACTTCAAATGGAAGGACGCCATGAAGCCCTACATTCCAATATAGCTCATCTCATATCATGTTATGCAGCGGCTTAGTGATTTGAGTGGTACAAGTTCATCACACCATGTGCCTGAGGCACTTCTCCAATACAGAAGTGTGCAGTCAGACGAGGTAAAAGGAACTTATTAATTTTCAAACAAAGCAAGTGGATAAGGGCTTCAAAGAACAAGATGTGCCAAATCACAGATTTGTTCAGTCAAAAGCATGAAATGGGCCTAATTACTGGAGTGAAAATGAACTGCTTTCCATCAAAGGAGCATATGCAGATTCCCACCCATACAATATGATGCCCTTAATGACAGTAGGGTCTGCCTCATACTGTAACAGGTAACACAGATTACATTCAAAACAAGAATGAAGAATTGACAAACAGGAATGAGATATTAAACCTTACAGTAAGTCCAAAGGTGACTCGCAACTACATATTTTCAGATATCGGAATATTTGTGACATGGACAACTGTTACCAGGTCCCCTCAGAATAGATACATTGGTTGAACAACTAAAGTAGTAAAATCAGACATCCAACAGGGGACATGGCCTTCTCAAATACAAAGAGGCAGAGGATCATCTGTTCAGATGTGCAATTCGTTCATTTAAATTCAAATGGAATGAAAACAGCTAAGTACAGATATAAAGTACAAGGTGGTTTCACAAATGGAGGCAAACCATACAAAAAAACATGTCTATCCATTGTGCGCCACAACAGAGTAGCGAGGCTTTAAAGGCAGATCAACCAAATCCTCCTCCTGCAGGTCTGCACATTCAGCACCTAATGACTGTAAAGCAGTGGTGGGTGGCTGTTGTTGACGGTGGATGGTACGAGCACGTCAACACTTCTCTCCCGATCAGTTGGACTTTTTGTCCTGCGATTGAGCATCACTGCTTGCCTGTAGAAAAGGGATTCAGAAAATTGATTCATAAACTGAACAAAAATAAAAGCAACAATTTCAAAAACTTCACTGAGTTACAGTTCATAAGGAAATAAATTAGGCCCTAATCTATGGATTTCACAACTGGGAATACAGATATGCATTTGTTGGTCACAGATGCCTTAAAAATAAGGTTAGGGATGTGGATCAGAAACCAGTAAGTATCTGGTGTGACCATTTGCCCCATGCAGTGTGACATCTACTTCAGAGTTGATCTGGCTGTTGATTGTGGCCTGTGGAATGTCGCCCCACTCCTCTTCAATGCATTGAAGTTGCAGGAACTGGAACACTGTCGTACACGTCGATCCAGAGCATCCCAAACATGCTCAACGGGTGACATGTCTGGCGAGTATGCAGATCCCACCAACATCAGCCACCTCAGAGCGCAACTGGTCCTTTTTGGGAACACGCACACCAAAGCACGCAACATGCTGACCAATATAAGGGTTGAAACATTGGTGGCCATCCGGGCAAATGTAAATCATTTTGAGCCTGACAACGAGCCATCCTCAACAAGGTTGGAAAGTGACAGTTAAGATGAGGCCTCAGAGTCTGACGTTCAAGAGGTTGACATTGAGGAGGTCCAAGGAGAAGACATGGAAGCCTGAGAGGAAGTCAACCCAAGCTTTAGTTTCTAGACTATCATTTTACAGATGTGTGTTGAAAACGTTTTTGCGAGACGCGATGATCATTCAATATTCCCTTTTTGTTGTTCGGTGAAATCGTCCCATGTGAACAATCAACTCAAAAGTTGAATTCGTAAGCAAATTCTTTTGTTTGTTTTCTATTGGAAGGATATAATCATTTGCAATTGTCTACTTATGATACGGTAAAAAGGTTGATGTTTCCATATGATATGGTAAATATATCCAATGCAAAAAACATCTACATTTAAATGGTATTAATATTCATTTTCAGATATTTCCGTTAATTCCAATATATTCTCGATAATTCCCACAGAAAGTTTTGACCACTAAATATTCCCCAAAATGTGCAACCCTAATACAGTCCATTTTGTAATTTAAACAAGTCAACAAAGTAATAGCCACTGCATTGGCACAGTTTATTATAGAATTGAAAATAGGCCTTTTCTGATAATCAAATGGCCTTTCAGTAATACAAGGAACTGAAGGTTAACCTACCTAAACATCCATACAGGGATTTACAGATAAGGCAGTCAAATCTCAAGTTTAGGTAGGTTAACCTTTAGTTCCTCGTATTACTGAAAGGCCAATCTCAAATTACAGCATGTCTCTCCGCACTGCTCATCCTGAGAGCTGATAGCCGACGTGACCTCTGGTCTAAATAAGTAACACGATTTAACCTTTGTGTATAGGTTACACGAACATCGGGCCACTGGCCAGGGAATGAAAACGGTCTAAACATAACTGGGTTTTCTCCTGTTTACATTTGAATGAAGTGGGCAGGCTTAAAGCAGCAGGGTAAAGGACTTGTGCCAGGAGCCCTGTGCCAGGGAAAGGAGCAGGAGCCCTGTGCCAGGGAAAGGAGCAGGAGCCCTGTGCCAGGGAAAGGAGCAGGAGCCCTGTGCCAGGGAAAGGAGCAGGAGCCTTGTGCCAGGGAAAGGAGCAGGAGCCTTGTGCCAGGGAAAGGAGCAGGAGCCTTGTGCCAGGGAAAGGAGCAGGAGCCTTGTGCCAGGGAAAGGAGCAGGAGCCTTGTGCCAGGGAAAGGAGCAGGAGCCTTGTGCCAGGGAAAGGAGCAGGAGCCTTGTGCCAGGGAAAGGAGCAGGAGCCTTGTGCCAGGGAAATCAAGTCCCTGAAACCAGAGTAGGCCCGTGTGATCAGGTGCAACAAGCTCAGAGGGATTCCAAAACCCACGGATCCAAACATTAAGTAGCCATGTTCGCCACACGTGTACCAGACCACCTGCCTGCTGACATGTTTGGAGCCTCGAGTGACAGCAAAAACAACACTTAAACACGAGACAACAACGCAGCGCATGTGGGAGGTCATTCAAGAAGCTGTGGCATATGCCCCCCCGAGTGCTATAAATGTAACATGTCTTTTAAGTGTTACACGCCTGGTAGAATTTTAGGCTTCTTCAACTTGTCAAACGTCTTCACAAGACATGTTCATTGCAGAAGAGTAAGTGTCTTCCTTTTAAGTGTCATCCGGCTGACTCCCCCGCCAGTAAAAGTGGGAAGTGTTCATTTTATCATAAGACTATTGCTCAAGCATCAGCCATGAGAAAGACCCACACTGTTTTGAGGTGGGACTGGGATATGTTCAGCATTACTAAGCTATTAGTCACTGCTCAGGTCAATATACCCATGGGACTTGAATGGCCACAACATGATGTAGAGTTAGTGCAGTGTCTTGGTGCATCACTCTAGGTTCAAGAGTTCAAAACGCAAACATCTGCCTCCGTGACCATTGACAGGTTTTAGTTGTCATGAATTACCTTCCTGTACGGTTGTGATATCATTACTCCTCTAATCAGCAGCTCGTATTACATACATACTGTATGTGTGCAGTAGAGCGCACTACAAGAGACAATTAATCATTACAACATGTACAATGACTGATACTACGATAGGGTGTGTCCTAAACTAGCTCAGATCCATGCTTCCCAGCACGTACACACCATGACATCCATTGTTACTCAACGAGATCGTTACCTGATTGTAGTAGTTTTGCTCAGATCAGTGTGTGTGTCAGAGTTTCCATTAGGAAAATGTGGCGCTGGACATTTAACCGCCAACATTTTTAAATTTACCAGCCGTTTTAGAAATGTACCGGACCCCTATGCATTGGATGCGTAACCTGATTAGGACATCCACCCACCGTGCTCAGAATAACATACATCACATTTATATTATGGTAACTCTCATTAACAGAACGTGTAAGTAAAGGATGGAACAATGTGCGCTCCTCCTTACCTAATTCTGATGCGCACTTTGAAGACGTTAGAATAACTGTCCACATTTACGTTTCCTCGGCCAACAAGACAAATAACAAACAGCGAAATCAATAAGCCTGTCGATCTACAATAACGCATAGTAGCAGAGTTAACCTATTCTATTGGTCAGCTTGTGGAGAAAGAAAAGCCTATTCCAAACAGACTCTGGGACAGTTTTGAAGGCACCACAAAAGGCTGCAGCAGCTCTCATGCTGCCTGACAGATTCTCCACTCCAAGGCCCTGTATCCATCTTAAACCAAGTGATAAAGACGCATAACGAATATACCTGTACACACACTGTAATTAATTCCACTAAATTATGTAAATTGACCTATAGACCAATAAGCACAACCAGTCAATGTATTTAATCAATAAATAGGGTGAAAAGCATAGATTTTTCTTCTTCTCCCGGACAATTGGCCGGTGCCAGTTTTATTTATCGGCTTTTCAATTTTTTAAAAAATAATCACTGTTATTACTATTACTGGCTAACGGAAACCCTGGTGTGGTTGTTTGTGCCTCTGTGGGGTGTGTGTGTGTGTGTGTGTGTGTGAACACACACGAGCGTTCCCAGTACGGACCTGCAGCTTGGAATGTTCATTGAGCAGGCGGTCATACTCCACAGTCAGGTTCTCCGCCTGCTTCTTCATTGCCTTCACGTCACCGTCAGACTTCAGGAGGACTGCGGGGGCACACACACCCACACACACACACACACACACACACACTACAGTCAGGACAAGAGGGCAGGCCACTGTACATTTCACTGATGATCAAATTACATTTTGGGGTTCTCTCCCCATTTTCATCCAGCTATCATCTTTTGGTAGAGAACCTCTATTAGAGGTTAAAAAATGTTTTTTAAAAAGTTAACCTTTCTTTGTGGCTTCCAGCTCATCCTTCAGAGAGCGCACCTCTGCCTTCAACATCTTGTTTTCCTCCTGCACTCCAACTCCAGACGGCTTCTTGCCCACTTCTGGGACAGCGACGCCGGCATCCTTTAGTTTCTGAAAAGAAAATAAAGAATTTCCTTTAACCCCTGATTACGGATTATGGATAACTGACTATACTGAACAAAATGATAAAAATGCAACAATTTAAAAAGATTTTGCTGAGTTACAGTTCATAAGGAAATTTGTGAATTTAAATGTATTCATTAGGCCGTAAAACAGGGACATTTTTAGCTTCCAGGAATTGTGTACAGATCCTTGCGACATGGGGCCGGCCGTGCATATGCTGAAACGTGAGGTGATAAGGCAGATGAAGGGCACGACAAGGGGCGTTAGGATCTCGTCACGGTATCTCTGTGCATTCATATTGCCATTGATAAAACGCAATCGTTTTCCTTGTCCGTAGCTTATGCCTGCCCATACCATAACCCCACCATGGGGCACTCTTCACAATGGTTGATATCAGCAAACCCCTCAACGCCATACACATGGTCTGCGGTTGTGAGGCCGGTTGGATGTACTGCCAAATTCTGTAAAACGACATTGGAGATGGCTTATGGTAGAGAAATTAACATTAAATTCTCTGGCAAAAGCTCTGATTGACATTAATGCAGTCAGCATGCCAATTGCACACTCCCTCAAAACATCTGCCATTGTATTGTGTGACAAAACTGCACATTTTAGATGGGTCTTTTATTACCCCCAGCACAAAACATGCTTTTTAATCAGCTTTTTGATATGCCACACCTGTCAGGTGGATGGATTATATTGGCAAAGGAGAAATGCTAATGAATAGGAATGTAAACAAATGTATAAAGAATGAGACAAATAAGGTTTTGGAGCATATGGAACATTTTTGGGATCTTTCATTTCAGCTCATGGAACATGGGACCAATACTTTACATGTTGTGTTGATATTTTTTGTTCTGTGTAAAAAAAGTTGTTCTAGGAAAGTATGACATTTGCACTAAGATTGTTGCCTGTTTAATATTACTGTAGGAGGTGTGGTCAGACCACCCCAGAATGACCCCATTCCATGGCCACCAGAATCATTCTGCAGCTACATGACTTGGGGGCCGGACGATACCAGTATCGCGATACTCCGTATCCTGACAAGGAAACACAAAGCGGACTTCACTTCTTTAGGAAAAAGAAGATGTAATGTTAGGAAAAAAACAGTTGTCATGCAGTCATATGGATTTATTTTCCAAGCTACAGCACACAACATTTGACATACATCAGGTTTTTAATGGACTAAAGGGTTTGGTCTGCTTTGTGTTTTCATTTTTGCCATGGACAAAAATATTGTGCTACCGTTACCGTCACAGCCCTAATGACCATTAGCCTACATAAAGCTAGTGTGACTGGTTCAATCCAGCCAACAGCCTCAGAACAGGTGCTCATACCAAGCCCACCACCCAGCTGCTGGTCTTGGCCCTGATCCTCTTGGATTGCAACAATGACTCAAAACCTCCTTCCACAGAATCATCCACCACACCATGTCTTAAGCAACACAACATACATTTGATTAGGTCAATTTCCTGATATGATGGCCAAAAACCAGGGAACGGATTGTGATGTTATTTTCTGAAGACATTGGCTCTTCACTAGCTAAAACCGGAGATGATAACGACAGAAACCAGGTTCCCACCCAGCCCTTTAATGCAAGTACAAGTCAGATATAAAGTCATGTCAGGCCTGATGGAAACAAAATACGCTAGACAAGGTGGGATCTTTGTGTCGGTAAAATTATTATGAGAGAAATGGCAGTGAAACACTGTTAATGGGCAACATCAACTTGAAGTCACGTGATGACATGTGGTCCTCCCACTAAGATTCCAGAAAGCATGCAGTTTTAGGCTACAGATCAAATAAATTATGATTAACTTAAGAGTGGTGAACGTGCAAGTTGAGCTTGATGCGCCAATAAATATCGAGGGTCTTATTCTGGTGACATGCTTGGCTGCAATTTGACAAATCGAGCTCATTTGGCCATAATCTCAAAATGTAGGCTAGCCGACGCGCACTGTAGGCTAGAGAGCCGGTGCTAATATCAGAGTGGGTATTATTTTAGAAAAAAAAATGAAATTGTGGGAATTTGTAGAATCTTTTAACATTATATATATATATATATAAAAATGTTAAAATGCCGGTGCGGCTAACAGGTGTCAAACCTGCGATGGCCTGATATCTAAATATTTTAATGAAACATGTTGTGCTTTTATCACAAACTGTTATGATTAGCTGCCCCTCTACTTATAGCTAGTTGGAACAGCAAAGACAACTATGATCTTATTTGATACCTTGCTTCGAATAGCTTCCTCTAAACCATCTGCATTTTCAAGTAAATTGTGTGCGTATCAAAAACATCCAGCGAAAACAACATTGGTACAAATCATTTAAAATATATTTCTCAAGGCCACCTGAGACCTCAGACCAAAACACACTGATAAACGCTACACACACACACACACACACACACATCACCAGGAACACAGAATCCATGTCCTAGAGGGACATTAGGAGCAGTCACTGATGTCACTAGGACCCGATTAAGTACTGCCATTTGAAGTGTCCCAACTCTAGGTCTCACAGGAGAATAGATTTGTCTAAATAATATCAGACAGATCTGGGTTAGGATTTCCCCTAAGAGGGAACAGACCTTGTAACTAGGGCAGAGGATTTGTGATGTTCCTTACAGACAGATTCTAGGACCAGACAGAATGTACTAATCTAGGCTAAGAAATGCTGGGTGCTGTAAAATAAATCAAGCCGTTACAGTGTATTTGTTTGATGACGCAAGTGAAAATGCAAAACACGTAGCTAGCCTAGTTGTAGCTCAGATTGTACATTTATAGCAAGGAGCCTCATACACAAGCTTGGTTAGATCAAAGAGAAGAAACATTTCCATATCACCTAGTTGGAGTCCACTTTAAGCTCAGTCAGCTACAGAAGATATTCATTCTAGTTTAGAAACTGGGTGGTACGAATGCTGAATGCTGATTGGCTGAAAGCTGTGGTATATCAGGCCGTATACCACAGGTATGGCAAAAAATATATAAAAAAGACTCATGTTCTAATTACATTGGTAGGCAGTTTATTTATGCAACATGGCACCTCAGGTGTTTCTGGTACATCACCAATATACCATAGCTAAGGGCTGTATCCAGGCACTCTGCGTTGTGCAAAGAACAGTCCTTAGCCGTGGTATATTGTTCATATACCACACCCCCTCAGGCCATATTGCTTAAATAGATCAATAGTTGGGTTAGTCAGAGTCTGGCTCAGATAGGTAGTGCAGGGAATCAATAGCAATATGGACAGCCATTACTCAGTGATTGGGTTGAGGGTGCCCAGAGTTTTAAAGATTTAAAGGACATACCTAACAGTGGCTGGGCCTTCTGAGGACGAGCTAGTCACAATACATTTAAAGCCTCTGGCTTCGTTGAGGGATAAAATAGATTAATAAATCACATACTTTTTCTTATGTAAGCTGCACTGCAATGTAGTTTTCTTTACTGTAAACCAGGGATCAGCTTTCATTCAGCCGCGGGCCAATTATTTATTGAGTGGCTGGTCAGGGGCCAGAACTTAATTATTAATCATTTGTAGACTGCAAATAGACCGTAAGAAACTTGTAACTCTGAATGATTGGTTATGAAAAGCCAACTGACATTTACTTCCGAGGTGCTGACCTGCTACACCCTCTACAACCACTGATTATTATTTGACCCTGCTGGTTATCTATCTATTTGAACATCTTGGCCATGTTCTGTTATAATCTCCACCCGGCACAACCAGAAGAGGACTGGCCACCCCTCAGAGCCTGGTTCCACTAGGTTTCGTCCCAGGGAGTTTTTCCTAGACACCATGCTTCTACACTGCATGCTGTTTTAGGCTGGATTTCTGTACAGCACTTTGACATCAGCTGATGTAGAAAGGGCTTTCTAAATACATTTGATTGATAATATTTGACTAAAACAATCATTTCAAACCTCGCTTACATTTGTATACAATCACTTCTCTATTATGCGTAGGAATATTTGGGAGGAGATTTCCAAAATGAATATCACTTACGATTTTCTGGCAGGCCAAATATGTAAATAAAACCTCTCCATCTATCTAAACATAAGTATTTCCATCCCCACATTGCTGCAGGGTTGTATTTTATCTGGCATATGATTTCACCTCTTCAGAGCATTACACCCATTTGCTGGTCATAAATAATGAAGGCATATTCAGGGCCTTGGCTTGTGGAGCATCCACATGCATGGTGACCTTCTGCAGACCCCAGATCCACATTTTGAATGATTACATTGTTACCTTCCGTAGTTGAGGTGCATTATAAGCTTCAGCCACCGTCCTTATTTACCAAATGAAACCAGTCAAACAAACACTCAGCCCATAGAAGGACGAGAATATATGTTTACTCACTCTAATTCAATACTAGGAAAATATTCCAAGTGTTTATAAATGCATTGGAGTAAATTAAGCCTATTCCAAACACTAATAGTTTGTTAATATTATATGGTCTGGACCTAATCCCTATAATACTCTGAATAAAGTGAGCTGCAAAGAGAAACCTCAGAAAAGTAGCAGTTCTGATCTAGCAGAACATCCAACCACAAAGATATCAGCAGAGGGAATACACAAGGCCTATATTGTGACTTTCAAGTAACCCAATTCCACTAGCACAATGTTTTTCATCTCAAACACTTAATATGGCAATAACAAGGGACTTTGAGCCATCATAGCAATTGGGATAATAGTTGGTAAAAAACTAAATAATTATGATGTAAAATACAAAACTGTCAAGCTAGTTGTTTTTTTTCATCTCTTGGATGACTGATTCAAATAAACACTGATTGTATCAGGTGACGATGAAGCTGTTTAAATTGTTAACTGCTTGAAATAGTGTTGCCCCCCTGTGGCTGTCAAAGGAACAGCAGCAGAACGCTGGTTAAATTAAACTTGTATTGTTCTGCCCGTGAACCTAACTGAGGAATGTTGGACACAAACAGTAAACCACAAGACTTTCGTAAGCGTAGGATAACATCCTGTTCCACATAAATCACGTGCAAGCATTTACCTCATATCTAAGGATGTCTTATGTGTTGACCTTACGGAGAAAGCCAAAACTCCTGTAAAGGTCACGATTGACATCAGAAGCACAACAATGTCTTGTATAGCACCCAACCCCAGCTCACCGCCTGCAGATCCTCATTCTCCTGCATGTACTTCTTGGCAGCATCACTGGCTCCCTCGGCTTGCTTCTTGAAGGCCTCGTTGGAAGCCATCAGAGTGGCCTGCTGAGAGAGCAGGGTTGCCAGTCGCCTCAGCAACCTGGACATGAGAAGGGGTTATTAAGGGTCACTGACTAATTTCCAACTTTTAAGAGTGTTTCAAAACAGATTTATGATACAGTATACTTGGTCCATTTACATGGAAATAGATTGACATCAGCATAAAAATAGACAACACATTACATGCAGTACAGAAATCTGGGGAGTTAGCAAACAAGTCACTTTTAAAATGTGAGCATATTCAAAAATGCATTAGAAATCGCAATCACCCGTACAAGACAACCATGGCTTAGGCCCAAGACTTGCACATTTCCTGTAGTTTAAGCAGTATCCAAGGAATCATGATGAGGTAAATGGCAGCATTTCAGGGTATCAGATGCTAAGACATTTATGTGAGTGATGGGCCCCAGTCTTATTGAAAAGGTCAAACTGGACGCAAGATAAAATTACAGAACATTACTTTGTGAAAGCACATCACACTTCTAGGAACAGTTGACCAGAAACAATTCCGAAATATAAACCCCGTCAAACTGAACTAACTAGTCATGAATTTCAAATAAATCAAATTGTGACATATTTAAGATCTTACGTAAAATGACATTGTGCATATCATGTTATTCCTATAACCAGCCTGATCTCAACGACTAGACGTAACAAACGTTAATCCTGGACACTCAAATAAGTATGACTTAAGGCAGTGGATGGGTGGTCGTGTAACGAGCAAAGGTCGCAAATTTGAATCTCATCACAGACAATTAACTTTTTAGCTCCTAACCTAAATCCTAAACTCAACCCTAACCGTTAGCCAGCCACCGACCGACCGTCAAGCCAGCCAGCCACCGACCGCCCGCCAGGCAAGCCAGGCAGCCACCGACCGCCCGCCAGGCAAGCCAGGCAGCCACCGACCTCCAGCAAGGCAGCCACCGACCTCCAGCAAGGCAGCCACCGACCTCCAGCAAGGCAGCCACCGACCTCCAGCAAGGCAGCCACCGACCTCAGCAAGGCAGCCACCGACCTCCAGCAAGGCAGCCACCGACCTCCAGCAAGGCAGCCACCGACCTCCAGCAAGGCAGCCACCGACCTCCAGCCATATGGAAACAACGACCGCCAGCCAGGCAGCCACCGACCGCCAGCCATATGGAAACAACGACCGCCAGCCAGGCAGCCACCGACCGCCAGCCAGGCAGCCACCGCGCCAGCCACCGACCGCCAGCCATATGGAAACAACGACCGCCAGCCAGGCAGCCACCGACCGCCAGCCAGGCAGCCACCGACCGCCAGCCAGCAACCCACCGACCATCAACCAAGCCAGCAACCCACCGACCGCCCGCCAGGCAAGCCAGGCAGCCACCGACCTCAGCAAGGCAGCCACCGACCGCCAGCCATATGGAAACAACGACCGCCAGCCATATGGAAACAACGACCGCCAGCCATATGGAAACAACGACCGCCAGCCAGGCAGCCACCGACCGCCAGCCAGGCAGCCACCGACCGCCAGCCAGGCAGCCACCGACCGCCAGCCAGGCAGCCACCGACCGCCAGCCACCGACCGCCAACCATATGGAAACAACGACCGCCAGCCAGGCAGCCACCGACCGCCAGCCAGGTAGCCACCGACCGCCAGCCAGGTAGCCACCGACCATCAACCAAGCCAGCAACCCACCGACCATCAGCCAAGCCAGCAACCCACGACCATCAGCCAAGCCAGCAACCCACCGACCATCAGCCAAGCCAGCAACCCACCGACCATCAGCCAAGCCAGCAACCCACCGACCATCAGCCAAGCCAGCAACCCACCGACCATCAGCCAAGCCAGCAACCCACAGACCATCAGCCAAGCCAGCAACCCACCGACCATCAGCCAAGCCAGCAACCCACCAACCATCAGCCAAGCCAGCCAGCCACTGACCGCCAGCCAGCCACTGACCGCCAGCCAGGCAGCCACCCTCGGCCACCGACTGTCAGCCAGGCCAGCCAGCCAGCGACCGTCAGCCAAGCCAGCAACCCACAGACCATCAGCCAAGCCAGCAACCCACCGACCATCAGCCAAGCCAGCAACCCACAGACCATCAGCCAAGCCAGCAACCCACCGACCATCAGCCAAGCCAGCAACCCACCAACCATCAGCCAAGCCAGCCAGCCACTGACCGCCAGCCAGCCACTGACCGCCAGCCAGGCAGCCACCCTCGGCCACCGACTGTCAGCCAGGCCAGCCAGCCGGCTGATGGTCGGTGGGTTGCTGGCTGGCTGATGGTCAGCGGTCGCTGGCCAGCCGCCCGACCGTCAGCCGGCCGACCGTCAACCCGGCCAGCGTCCGCTGACCATCAGCCAAGCCAGCAACCCACCGACCGCCAGCCAGCGACCGTCAGCGACCGGCCACCGACAGCCAGCCAGCCAGCCACCGACAGCCAGCCAGCCAGCCAGCCAGCGACCCACCGTCAGCCAGCCAGCCAGCCAGCGACCGTCAGCCAGCCAGCCAGCCAGCGACCGTCAGCCAGCCAGCCAGCCAGCCAGCGACCGTCAGCCAGCCAGCCAGCCAGCCACAGTCAGCCAGCCAGCCAGCCACGACCGTCAGCCAGCCAGCGACCGTCAGCGACCGTCAGCCAGCCAGCGACCGTCAGCGACCGTCAGCCAGCCAGCGACCGTCAGCCAGCCAGCCAGCCAGCCAGCCAGCCAGCGACAGCCAGCCAGCCAGCGACCGCCAGCCAGCCAGCCAGCCAGCGACCGTCAGCCAGCCAGCCAGCCAGCGACCGTCAGCCAGCCAGCCAGCCAGCCAGCCAGCCAGCCAGCCAGCGACCGTCAGCCAGCCAGCCAGCCAGCGACCGTCAGCCAGCCAGCCAGCCAGCGACCGTCAGCCAGCCAGCCAGCGACCGTCAGCCAGCCAGCGACCGTCAGCCAGCCAGCCAGCCACCGACCGTCAGCCAGCCAGCCAGCCAGCCACCGACCGTCAGCCAGCCAGCCACCGACCGTCAGCCAGCCAGCCAGCCACCGACAGTCAGCCAGCCACCGACAGTCAGCCAGCCACCGACAGTCAGCCAGCCACCGACAGTCAGCCAGCCACCGACAGTCAGCCAGCCACCGACAGTCAGCCAGCCACCGACAGTCAGCCAGCCACCGACAGTCAGCCAGCCACCGACAGTCAGCCAGCCACCGACAGTCAGCCAGCCACCGACAGTCAGCCAGCCACCGACAGTCAGCCAGCCACCGACAGTCAGCCAGCCAGCCTGCCACCGACCGCCAGCCAGCCAGCCTGCCACCGACCGCCAGCCAGCCAGCCAGCCAGCGACCGACCGACCGTCAGCCAGCGACCGACCGACCGTCAGCCAGCGACCGACCGACCGTCAGCCAGCGACCGACCGCCAGCCAGCCAGCCTGCCACCGACCGCCAGCCAGCCAGCGACCGCCAGCCAGCCAGCGACCGCCAGCCAGCCAGCGACCGCCAGCCAGCCACCGGCAGCCAGCTGTTATGTTGACATTAATCTCATCTGCATGATGTAAACCAAGCAAAAGAAACATCCTCTCACTGTCAACTGCGTTGATTTTCAGCAAACTTAACATGTGTAAATATTTTAATGAACACAAGATTCAACAGAAAAACTGAATAAGTTCCACAGACATGGACACATTATTCCATTTCTGTTTGTCACCTGAACAAAGGGGTTGACGTGACCAGACTCTTCGCTGGCCATGGCAGAACACTGACATTCCGGTCTTGCAGGAAATCACGCACAGAACGAGAAGTATGGCTGGTGGCATTGTCATGCTGGAGGGTCATGTGAGGATGAGCCTGCAGGAAGGGTACCACACGAGGGAGGAGGATGTCTTCCCTGTAACGCACAGCGGTGAGATTGCCTGCAATGACAACAAGCTCAGTCCGATGATGCTGTGACACACCGCCCCAGACCATGACGGACCCTCCACCTCCAAATGAATCCCGCTCCAGAGTACAGGCCTCGGTGTAATGCTCATTCCTTCGACAAAACCGCGACTCGTCTGTGAACACCAGTCCTGTCTGGTCCAGCGACGGTGGGTTTGTGCCCATAGGCGAGGTTGTTGCTGATGAAGACCTTACAACAGGCCTTACAAGCCCTCAGTCCAGCATACTGCAGACAGTCTGAGCACTGATGGAGATAGTGCATTCCTGGTGTAAATCGGGCAGTTGTTGCCATCCTGTACCTGTCCCGCAGGTGTGATGTTCGGATGTACCAATCCTGTGCAGATGTTGTTACACATGCTCTTCCACGGCGAAGACGATCAGCTGTCCGTCCTGTCTCCCCGTCT
Organism: Oncorhynchus keta; assembly: GCF_023373465.1. Lineage (NCBI taxonomy): Eukaryota > Metazoa > Chordata > Actinopteri > Salmoniformes > Salmonidae > Oncorhynchus > Oncorhynchus keta. Next base: position 14,213,459 of record NC_068447.1, read on the forward strand.
TAGAACAGACATTGCAATTTATTGTCCTGACCACATGTGCAGTCCTCATGCCTCCTTGCAGAATGCCTAAGGCACGTTCACACAGATGAGCAGGGACCCTGGGCATCTTTGTTTTTCAGAGTCAGTAGAAAGGCCCCTTTAGTGTCTAAGTTTTCATAACTGTGATCTCAATTGCCTACCGTCTGTAAGCTGTTAGTGTCTTAACGACTGTTCCACAGGTGCATGTTCAATAATTGTTTAAACCCTTTACAATGAAGATCTGTGAAGTTATTTTTTGGATGTTTCCGAATTAGACAGGGTCCTGAAAAAGGGACTTATTTTTTTGCTGAGTTTATATGCTACTTCAAAATTTAATGGAGATTCAAATAGTATATGCAATATCTGGCACGCTTAAGTTGAGGTCACTGTATTCGGCAAGGGGCACATGCACAAGATAAGCGTCAGCATTGTAGTGAGTTACACAGGGGGCAGACGAATGCAGTTAGCCTAGTTTGCTCTCATGCTCATGTCACACAAACGGACCTCAGCTCAGTCCCTGTTCAGTTACTGTGTTAAAACTTCATCAGCACATTTCACAACACTTTCACAAAAATGAGTAGGAATATCAAAGAAATGTCAAACGTTAGTTTACTGCAGTGGTTGTTGACCTTTAGAAAATAGGTATCACTGCACTTGAACAGTACAGGGTTTTTTGTGTCACGTGAACAAGTTGTGAAATGCCTATCTTTAGCTCTAAATCCAACAATGCCGAAATCAACATCAATGATATCGCTAAAAATAACAAGGTGGAACAAAAACACACAACAAATAAAAACAAGAAGCTATATTCAGGGTCAGGTTCAATACCATATCTGTAAACAAAAGTCATGTCATTTTTAGTTTTATCATTGTTGTAATTCTCTTAGATATGCAGAAGTGCTGGATGTGATACTAATATCACAAATGACACCTCCCTGCTGCCCTCAGCAGGCCTAATACAAAAGCTGGAGCAACCCCTTCCACATGGAGGAAATATGGCTGAAAATAATATAACAATGCATTTGATATGCTGTAAATCAGGGATCAACTAGATTCAGCTATGGGGTGATACTATTTCTTGAACGGATGGTCAGGGGCCAGAACATATTTACTAATCATTTGTGGACTGTAAATGAACCGCAAGAAGCCCAAACCGATATATTTGACTAAAACAATCATTACAAACCTTGCTTACATTTGTATAAAACCACATCACCAGTCTATTTGGGAAAAGCCACAGGATGGTTCTTCAAACAAGTTTTTTTTAAATTAAATGTGAATATTTGTAGCTACTATTTAAGTTAATATCCGCAGTCAACTTGTGCAATACGTTAAGAGATAAAGCAGATTGTGTTCAACTTGTGCAATACATTAAGAGATAAACGTAGAAGATGCACACATGACTGTTCGCTTTGGATAAAACTTGTGCATTATAACGTGCAATACAGAGATAAAGCAGATTGTGTTCAACTTAAGAGATAAAGCAGATTGTGTTCAACGTTAAGAGATAAAGCAGATTGTGTTCAACTTGTGCAATACGTTAAGAGATAAAGCAGATTGTGTTCAACTTGTGCAATACGTTAAGAGATAAAGCAGATTGTGTTCAACTTGTGCAATACGTTAAGAGATAAAGCAGATTGTGTTCAACTTGTGCAATACGTTAAGAGATAAAGCAGATTGTGTTCAACTTGTGCAATACATTAAGATAAAGCAGATTGTGTTCAACTTGTGCAATACATTAAGATAAAGCAGATTGTGTTCAACTTGTGCAATACATTAAGAGATAAAGCAGATTGTGTTCAACTTGTGCAATACGTTAAGAGATAAAGCAGATTGTGTTCAACTTGTGCAATACGTTAAGAGATAAAGCAGATTGTGTTCAACTTGTGCAATACGTTAAGAGATAAAGCAGATTGTGTTCAACTTGTGCAATACGTTAAGAGATAAAGCAGATTGTGTTCAACTTGTGCAATACATTAAGAGATAAAGCAGATTGTGTTCAACTTGTGCAATACGTTAAGAGATAAAGCAGATTGTGTTCAACTTGTGCAATACATTAAGAGATAAAGCAGATTGTGTTCAACTTGTGCAATACGTTAAGAGATAAAGCAGATTGTGTTCAACTTGTGCAATACATTAAGAGATAAAGCAGATTGTGTTAATTTCACCGGTCATATTGGAGCGGCAGGGTAGCACGGTGGTTAGAGCGTTGGACTAGTAACCGGAAGGTTGCAAGTTCAAACCAACGAGCTGACAAGGTACAAATGTCGTTCTGCCCCTGAACAGGTAGTTAACACACTGTTCCTAGGCTGTCATTGAAAATAAGAATTTGTTCTTAACTGACTTGCCTGGTTAAATAAAGGTAAATATTATTTTACATTATGAAGCTTAGAACAGTTGAGACAGTCACGCGTTTATAAACAGGAGAAAGCAGGAGATGGTGAGTCCATCTACATCTATCGGCGAGTCTGTTGTGCAACACACGAGGTGTAGTTAAACTTGTATGCAATTCACTACTAAATGTTTGCCATCTGATTTCTTATGATGGCTTCCTACCAGAAAGAACCAGGTGCTTTTTTGACTGGCAGCATTTAAAATGTACCGGACCCCTATGCATTGGATGCGTAACCTGATTAGGACATCCACCCACCGTGCTCAGAATAACAGAAATCACATTTATATTATGGTAACTCTCATTAACAGAACGTGTAAGTAAGGGATGGAACAATGTGCGCTCCTCCTTACCTAATTCTGATGCGCACTTTGAAGACGTTAGAATAACTGTCCACATTTACTTTACCTCGGCCAACAAGACAAATAACAAACAGCGAAATCAATAAGCCTGTCGATCTACAATAACGCATAGTAGCAGAGTTAACCTATTCTATTGGTCAGCTTGTGGAAAAAGAAATAGGCCATTCCAAACAGACACGGAGTGTTGTGGGATGATAGATCCCAAATTCATACAACCAGTAGGACTAGGATAAAATGTTTTGTTGAAAAGCAAAATGAGTGATGCAACAGATAAGAACATTTAGCTTCAAAATGTTGATCAACTATTTCTTGACACGTGCACAACGCAGCAGGCTACACACGATTTTCATTCCATAAAGCAATTAGCGGAAAAAATAGTTTTCAAAAGCGCACCGCACATTCGAGAGGTTTCATGTGACATAAGAAAATCTGTTAGGAATTTAGAAAGAGGGGAGATCAAATATGCAACAACTAGCACGGGTTGCTAATATGACTAGGATTATCATCAACTAGCACGGGTTGCTAATATGACTAGGATTATCATCAACTAGCACGGGTTGCTAATATGACTAGGATTATCATCAACTAGCACGGGTTGCTAATATGACTAGGATTACCATCAACTAGCACGGGTTGCTAATATGACTAGGATTATCATCAACTAGCACGGGTTGCTAATATGACTAGGATTATCATCAACTAGCACGGGTTGCTAATATGACTAGGATTATCATCAACTAGCACGGGTTGCTAATATGACTAGGATTATCATCAACTAGCACGGGTTGCTAATATGACTAGGATTATCATCAACTAGCACGGGTTGCTAATATAACTAGGATTATCATCAACTAGCACAGGTTGCTAATATGACTAGGATTATCATCAACTAGCACAGGTTGCTAATATGACTAGGATTATCATCAACTAGCACGGGTTGCTAATATAACTAGGATTATCATCAACTAGCACGGGTTGCTAATATAACTAGGATTATCATCAACTAGCACAGGTTGCTAATATGACTAGGATTATCATCAACTAGCACGGGTTGCTAATATGACTAGGATTACCAACAACTAGCACGGGTTGCTAATATGACTAGGATTACCAACAACTAGCACAGGTTGCTAATATGACTAGGATTACCAACAACTAGCAAGGGTTGCTAATATGACTAGGATTGGCTACTTGACAACGAAAGAAAGTAGATATAAAATAATTGCCTCTACAGATAGGGTCTGATGTTTGCTAGGCTACTTTGAAGCAAGGTAAAATATGCCTCATAATGTGCCAATTTTCCCCCGGCTGAAAGCCAGGGAAACCCTAGCCATAAATCAACGCATCCAGAGATCTTTCCTGTACAGTTGTCATTTTTACCCCCCCATGCTGCACAAATTCATTAATTTGCACAATTTCTGGTTCACTTTCACTTGTAAAACTGTATGATGAGCTGGATTTGCCCATCTTTGCAAATAGGCATGTTAGTTCTCGTTCGTTAGCATTTAGCTAACAGTGTTTTTGATTTTGCTATTAGTTTGTCCAAATTTAGTTAACATTCTGGTAAGAGGCCAAATTGGCTTTTCTTCCATTTTTAGCACCCCATTGTGTGCTGTGCCGGTAATAGCGTAAATCCCAGGATGAGAGAAGGACCGTATTAAAATTTGGATACCGCCCAAGTCTAGCGTGGATTATGCATGGGAATACTTGAGCAAATTTCCTAAATTAAATCACTTGCTGTCAATTTCCTAGTGTTAACAGTCTTATGTCCAACAATGCCACAAACAATCTAACATGACGGAAATAACATGCTATAAACAATCTAAAGTGTTGTCTATACAAAAGGAGTAGACGACATTTCAGCCATGTTAAAAAAAAAAAAAGTGTATATTTGATATCCCTATGCACTGTTCTGTAATGCTATAAATGAGTTACTTTGATGCCATTTAAGTGGCCAGACCCTGTGTGAGAGGTAACACTAGGCAGCTAGTAATGTGAATCCTGAGCTATAGGTCTACAGCCAAGCATGTCATTGAGGCTAAATTTAAATCTCATCACCAGTTGCTTGATCACATGTCATTCAGTTTCTCAGACGCAGCTGCCCAAAAGATTACACGTCCAAACACCCAAACCTGGAAGCAGTGGTAGAGCAAAGAAGTAGCACAAATAGCTGTAGTAGCCACTCGAAGGTCTATTAATAGCATACCATTCAGAGGAATATGACAGGGTCCCTGTATGGAGAAGATATGCAGACTGGACACAACCAGGCATACAAAATTTAAAAAAAGTTGAATATACACTACGTCAGACAATGCTCATCCTATCATGTTAACCAGACTTTACACTTCGGATGAGACTTGTGAATGGAAAATGTCTAGCTAGCAAGCTCCCCCTCCCACCGGACATTCCTTCAATAGCTACTGTAAAATCTCAGTAGATTAGTAAAGTATACACACCACCTACTCATCACTAGCATAAGGTCAAAAAAACATATTGTTTGGGCTGATGACAGAACGTAAGCTTTCATCTTCATGTCTTTTGTCCTACTATCAAGTTATTCCAGCTATTCTATAAAGAACATGAATGGCAGTTATTTTAAACTGTAAAGTTAAGGTAGCCTAGTGGTTAGAGCATTGGACGTGTAACCAAAAGGTGGCAAGATTGAATCCCCGAGCTGACAAGGTAAAAATCTGTCGTTCTGCCCCTGAACAATGCCGTTAACCCAGTGTTCCTAGGCCGTCATTGAAAATAAGAATTTGTTCTTAGCTGACTTGCCTAGTTAAACAAAAGGTTAAATAAATGTCATAATTCAATCAGAAATATGGTGACAAATGGTTGGTTCCTGAAAGGTACAGATGCCTACAGTGATTGTGTACTAAAAAACCAGGAGCGCTAGTGAAAAGTCAGAGTAGCTACACATCAACCTCCCTAAGAAACCATTCTAGAACAAGAACAGACTGGAGCCAGTTGGTGTGCTCTGGGCAGGGGAGGAGGCATGGATACTCACACACACAGGAGCAGGGCGAAGCCAGCAATGTACTCATTCCTCTGGGCTCTGAACAACTTCATGTGAATGTGATCTACAGCCACTGGGTTGTTGGTCAGGTCCACCTTCTCAGTCACACTGTACTTTCGCACCTCCCTGAACGCATCTACATAGAAACAGAGACAAGAGCATGGGGAAACTGTGGAAGACTAAAGTGGTGTGGGTTTCTCTCGGCCACGACACAATGTGATCGTGAGTACAATTAACAACAAATGATCAAAACCTGTGAACATAAGTTGATGTGATATGTTGGGTGTAGACTACACACACTTACCAATTAGTAAGAAAACTAGAATGGCAATGGCTACAATGAAGGAGGTGTTTCCATAATATGCGATAGTTTGAACCAGACGAGATTTGAAGATCTTACTCCATCTGCAAAGATACATTCATTAAACATTTGAAAGTGAACACAAGACTTGAAACGACTCATCTTATACCGAGACCAGGCAACCGCCGTATATCTTAAAGATATTATTTAAACAGGTTATTGAATGGCAAGAAATAATCACTCCATTCAAAATTATTGTTGTGTAACCCAACCAAGTCTCAAGGGAGGTAATTCACATTTTGACTAAAGGCTATTGGGTAATATGTTTAATGTTTGCAATTCCCACTTTGCAATAAGACTTGCCAAGATCGCAAATAATTAAGTGGTTATGTGATCAAATCTTTTTAAGCAATCGAGGAAATACATGTTTTTTTTATGGCAAATTAGATACTGCACTAGTGGAATTAGACTGTGCATGGAGACGGTTTGTTTTGACCAGTTGACTGCAGTTCAACTGGGTGGCTCACCTCTTGGGGGAGATGAAGGGCACACACAGAAGCAACACAAAGAAGACCTCCGCATAAAGGAATGTGGCCACGGCCGTCCACTGTAGACTCATGTTGATCAGATAAGATTCTGAGAGAGAGAAAAAAATGCATTTGTTCAGCAAATAAAACATAAGAAAGTAACGCTCTTGTTGAAATCAACAACACTACCGTTATCCAACATAATTCAAGGTTATTAGTGTGCTTGCTGTAAACTTTCGAGAATTTTTAAATAGTCCATTACCATAAACATACTTTTGGACAGTTGAACATGAGTCTAAATCAGGTCATTCTATCCTTGAATTAATGCTGGCACAAAATGTTCACATAATTTCAAGGAGAATGGAACAGAGACTGCAGGACAGATAGGCCTACTGCTAGGAAAGCTGAGTGGCCTGCTGTCAATCCCTGCCAAAACAGACTTATATTCAGTCTGAAAGAAGTTGCCCTAAAGACGCAAGAGTCTCAACAAGACAATGGTGAATAAAATGATACTTACACTTTATTTTCACTTTATACATGCTGTTGGTCATTTTGGCAGCAGGAAGTGGAGATTACTTTCCTGTGGATATTTTTTTGTTCACCCGAGGGTAGATTCTGTCGCTTGTATATTTAATATCTGATACTCTGCACGTGATGCACAACATGTAAACAACCGAATGAAACTAAACTTCGTCGACCGAAGCACATTCTCAAGCGAATTAGCTGGAAGCAATAGTGAAATTTGCCAGCTGATCACATGGGACAACTTTCGATCTGTGGTTTGGTTAAGCTAGGCCAGCCATGGTTTACATATTGTGCAAGGTGTTCATCATGTGCGAATTGCATCAGTATTGTAAATACAAACCGATATACAGACCAGCGTGCTGGAAGTCGGGTTAATAAGAGTTCCCTGTGGATATTTTGTCTCAGATTACCTCCGACACAGGACAAAATCAGCGGACAACAGGTAAAGTAAGTTAAAATGATTCCACTCGCAGATTCTAAAAAGAGGCTCTGTGTCTTGCTTCCCATGGACTACTTAATTTTTATTTAACTTTATTTAATGAATCAGTTAAGAACACATACTTATTTAGAATGACGGCCTACCCTGGCCAAAACCTAAACCGGGTGACGCTGGGCCAAATGTGCGACGCCCCTTTGGACTCCCAATCACAGCCGATTGTGATACTGGAATCGAACCAGGGTCTGTAGTGATCTCGCTCGCTCCGCCCCCTCTTTGCCTGTTCCCATTGTGAGTGACTAATTTGTTCCCATTGGAAACGACAGGCTGTGGTCCATCTTTGGTTAGTTATAAACATCGTTGACTACACTGGTAATACTTGCAATATGTAGAAATCGCGCAGCTATTTTTTGGTTGCTAACATTTGTCGTTCGCCTAATTGCAGTGTGACAAAACAAGCAACCGTGTAGAGAATCGTCGCCCAAAAAGTTCAAACATTTTAACTCTAAGAAACCTGTCAAGCTGTCTGTCATTCAGCCCCTGAGCAAGGCAGTTAACCCACTGTTCCCAGGGCAACGAAGACGTGGGTGTCGATTAAGGCAGCACCCGCACCTCTTAATTCAGGATGGGTTTGGCTAAATGCGGAAGACACATTTCAGTTGAAGACATTGAGTTGTACAACCGACTAGCTACCTCCCTTTCATCAATGATGGCTAGTTAATTATACAAGTTGGTAATAGCTGCTAACTAACAAATAAGGTCGCTAAAGGGCTCTACAGTGCAACCACTTTACTCAGATATGGGCCTAAATATTTTTGTGCGACCTGGAATGTTTTATTTAGGAGCCCCAGCGCGCATAGAAAAAAAATGGCTTTTATTAACTCAATCCTCATTGTGCTTCAAAATGTGACGCACACGTGCTTCTTGCAAAAAAAAGGACACTAACCAGCCAACTGTTTGTAATATCTGGCTGGACATTACGTATAAATTACTAGTAGCTGGAAGTTTGGACAAAGACCAGACATTACAAACACGAAGTAATGACGTAGATAGCTAAATATGCTAGTTAACTAGCATGCTAGCTGGATTTCGCGCAATGGTTGTGACTAAGTTACCTGCTAATGTTCAGCACAGGCCTAATAAAACTCACTTTATGCAACGGTTAGCAGTACTCACCTACAACACTTCAATTATTGGATGCACGGAGACTGGTCTTCCTATAGGGATCTCGACCGCTGAGGTATATCAAAACAGAAACGACGCGTAGTTCGCTTGAACGCTAATTAGCCAAATGCATTCTTGAAGACTTTCTAGCTAGTTACTTCCTACTTCCGGTGCCAGCTCATCTCATCATGAGACGGGGGTAAAGGTTAAATTGCCCCATACTACAGTATAGTTGAGTCAGAGATGCATTCCAGATATTATATAGATCATCTTTGTCTAAGGTCAGTTAAAGCACAAGACTTCACATCTGCTTGGTGAAAGAGGGCACAGATCAAAAGTCCATAAAACGAGGTTGGGCAATCTAATCTATTTTAGAAGGTTTCCACTTTTACCACAGCCACAAATGCTTTTTCGTACAAATTCATGAAAACAAAAATGTACTTTTTGGTCATAATTTAAGATTAGGGTTAGGCATAAAGTTGGTTTAAAATCACATTTTAAGAAGATACATTGTAGAAATGGGCGGGAATTATGACTTTGTGGCTGTGGTAACTAGTGACGACCATTTTAGAGGTTTGTATCCTTCCATAACATGCTAGTGGGCCCTCTTGTCAACTAAAATGGTCTGGTAAGTGAAAAATATGTTTTTGTTTTTTTACTAATACATTACATATCATTAAATAATAGGCAAAGAAAATATTTTGACATCTAAGCATGTTTGTGGTCCTTCTGTAGCTCAGTTGGTAGAGCATGGCGCTTGTAACGCCAGGGTAGTGGGTTCGATCCCCGGGACCACCCATACGTAGAATGTATGCACACATGACTGTAAGTCGCTTTGGATAAAAGCGTCTGCTAAATGGCATATATTATTATTATTATTATTTATCTGAGAAAGCTTGAACCAACATTGACAATTTTGTAAAATATTTTCAATTTGCATGACAAACTAGGACAGTTATTTAATTTCATACATAGTTATTAGGCAATAATTACACACACGTCTCCCAAATCATGATTTTGTCGTGTGCATTAACATTAAAAACGCCCGACCCCACCGGTGTGATTATTACCTCTCAGGGTTTAGAGCTTGAAGTAGTCACCTCATACAAGTGCTTGGTCTTCAAAGCACCTGGGTCGCTCCTCTTTTCAGTTCGCTGCAGCTAGTGACTGGAACGAGCAGCAATAAACACTCAAACTGGACAGTTTTTTATTTCCATCTCTTCATTCAAAGACTCAATCATGGACACTTACTGGCCGTTGTGGCTTCTTCGTGTAAAGTATTGTTGTCCCTACCTTGCCCTTTAACTGTTGTCTGTGCCCAATAATGTTTGTACCGTGTTTTGTGCTGCTGCCATGTGTTTTGCTACCATGTTGTAATATGGTGTTGCTGCCATGCTATGTTGTTGTCTTAGGTCTCTCTTTATGTAGTGTTGTTGTGTGTCTCTTGTCGTGATGTGTGTTTTGTCCTATATTTTTAATCCCCGTCCCTGCAGGAGGCTTTTTGCCTTTTTTGGTAGGTCGTCATTGTAAATACGAATTTGTTCTTCACCGACTTACCTATTTAAATAAAAGGTTAAATAAAAAACATTCAAAGCTGACATAAAAAATATTGTTCAGTAGAGGGCGCCAAATGATCATGGACTGTCTTCAACCCAAATAAAAGTCAACACATATACATTTATTTAGCAGATGCTCTTATCCAGAGCACCTGACAGGAGTAATTAGAGCTAAGTGCCTTGCTCAAGGGCACATCGACAGATTTCCCCCCATAATCGTCTACAGATTCGAACCAGCGACCTTCCGGTTACTGGCCCAACCCTCTAAACGACTAGGCTACCTGCTGCCCTTACTTTCAACACATTTTCAGTTTTGCTTAGCTGGGTGTTGAACAAACACATCAAAAATAAAAATAAAAAGTTAAATATAGGCCGTGATAGATTTACATTAAAGGCTGATATTAGTGTTTCAATGCATCACACACATAATACAACTAATAATTAAACACTATTCAACAATCTCTTGGGGATTAAATCATACTTGTTATAAATGGGTAGATACGGAGCAGAAAAATATTTTTTAACAAGAACTCATGTTAATGTTAGATAAATAGTAAGGCAACAGTGTAAGGAAATATTTTCGACAAAAGAAGTTTCAACTCCTGATCTGTTACATGTAAATTAAGCATGATTAAAAGATAATGTAATTCTCTTCATACAATACCCATTCGCCACTGAGGCAAACATCTCCAACAGATCTGCTAGTATAGGAATTTCAATTAAATTAATAGAAGGCATTTGTAATCATTTTCCTTTCAACATCACTTTGGCATGAGATGCAGGGATGGTATGCCTTCAGACGTGAAGCACTTTCTTTAGCATCCTTTTTCCTTTTCAGAGGCCCTAGGAACAGAGAGAAAATGGAACACAAAGCACCAGTCAGATAGTTTTCAAGAAGAGATCTTTGTTCTGTCCTAAGCAAATACTATATCAACCGTATCAAAAAAAAAAAAACATGTTATTGTCTCACATGAACGAATGTGAAAATAAACATTCTCCCTGGGGAGAACTTTAGAACTGTATATCTTACAGCTCTGAAAATAGGGTAGCGAAAAGCTCAAACACTGATATATATATATATATATATATATACAGTACCAGTCAAAAGTTTGGACACACCTACTCATTCCAGGGGTTTTCTTTATACATATGGAATCATGTAGTAACCAAAAAAGTGTTAAACAAATCAAAATATATTTTATATTTGAGATTCTTCAAATTAGCCACTGTTTTTCATTAGAATTAACAGATGTGCCTTGTTAAGTCAATTTTGTGGAATTTCTTTCCTTAATGCGTTTGAGACATTCAGTTGTGTTGTGACAAGATAGTCTTATTTGGTAAAAGACCAAGTCCATATTATGGCAATAACAGCTCAAATAAGCAAAGAGAAATTACAGTCAATCATTACTTTAAGACATGGTGGTCAGGAAATCAGGAACATTTCAAGAACTTTGAAAGTTTCTTCAAGTGCAGTCGCAAAAACCATCAAGCGCTATGATGAAACTCGCTCTCATGAGGACCGCCACAGGAAAGGTAGACGTTACCTCTGCTGTAGAGGATAAGTTCATTCGTTACCAGCCTCAGAAATTGCAGCCCAAATAAATGCTTCACAGAGTTCAAGTAACAGACACCTCAACATCAACTGTTCAGAGGAGACTGCATGAATCAGGCCTTCATGGTCGAATTGCTGCAAAGAAACCACTACTAAAGGACACCAATAAGAAGAGACTTGCTTGGGCCAAGAAACACAAGCAATGGACATTAGACCGGTGGAAATCTGTCCTTTGGTCTGATGAGTCCAAATTGGAGATTTTTGGTTCCAACCGCCATGTCTTTGTGAGATGCAGTCGGTGAACGGATTATCTCTGCATGTGTGGTTCCTAACGTGGAACATGGAGGTGGTGTGATAGTGATTTATTTAGAATTCAAGGCACACTTAACCAGCATGGCTACCACAGCATTCTGCAGCGATATGCCATCCCATCTGGTTTGCACTCAGGGTTACTATCATTTGTTTTTCAACAGGACAATGACCCAAAACACACCTCCAGGCTGTGTAAGGGCTATTTTACCAAGAAGGAGAGTGATGGAGTGCTGTATCAGATGATCTGGCCTCCACAATCACCCGACCTCAACTCATTTGAGATGGTTTGGGATGAGTTGGACCACAGATTGAAGGAAAAGCAGCCATCAAGTGCTCAGCATATGTGGGAACTCCTTCAAGACTGTTGGAAAAGCATTCCACATGAAGCTGGCTGAGTGTGTGGAAAACTGTCAAGGCAAAGTGTGGCTACTTTGAAGAATCTAAAATATTCTAATTTGTTTAACACTTTTGGCTACATGATTCCATGTGTTAATTCATAGTTTGTCTTCACCATTATTCTACAATGTAGAAAATAGTAAAAAATAAAGAAAAACCCTTGAATGAGTAGGTGTGTCCAAACTTTTGGCTGGTACTGTAAGTCAAAAACTCTTAAAGGCCGTGTACTGTATCACTTCCGACAAAAATGGTTGACTGATGTTTATCCTGATTCCCCCTGATATTCACTTGTCTCTCACTCCCAGTTTAGCATGAAAAAGTGTAGGCAAGCCAATGTTACTGGTTTGACTGGGATATTTGTCTTAACGTTGATGGACAATAGCATCTCTCGACATCTTTGTCACTACAGACGATAATTCTTCGTTGGAAAAAGATGCAGGGATAAGAACGGCCTTATGACTTAAACGGATGCAATAGTGCACTGGATCACGGTGATAACACTTCTGGTGGTGCTCTGCACCAAGTGTAATATTACAATGTTAACATTTTGTTAGCTCTACTTATAAAGGGACACAGGATTTTGTACTTACATTACAATTATACTAAACACAATTATAAACGCAACATGTAAAGTTTTGGTCCCATGTTTCATGAGCCGAAATAAAAGATCCCAGAAATGTTCCATATAGACAAAAAGCTTTTTTCTCTCAAATTTTGTGCACAAATTTGTTTTTATCCCTCTTCATGAGTATTTCTCCTTTGCCAAGATAATCCACCCATCTGACATGTGGGGCATATCAAGAAGCTGATTACACAGCATGATCATTCCACAGGTGCAGCTTGTGCTGGGGACAATAAAAGGCCACTCTAAAATGCGCAGTTTTGTCACACAACATCGTACAACAGATATCTCAAGTTGAGGGAGTGTGCATTTAGAATGCAGACTGCAGGAATGTCCACCAGAGCTATTGCCAGAGAATTTAATGAATTTCTCTACCATAAGCCGCCTCCAACGTAATTTTATTGAATTTGGCAGTTCGTCCAACCGGCCTCACAACCACAGATCACGTGTAACCACGCCAGCCCAGGACCTCCACGTCCAGCTTCTTCACCTGCGGGATCATCTGAGACCAGCCACCCGGACAGCTGATGGAACTGAGGAGCATTTCTTTCTGTAATAAAGCCCTTTTTTTATGGGGAAAAACCCATTCTGATTGGCTGAGCCTGGCTCCCCAGTGGGTGGGCCTAAGCCCTCACAGGCCCACCCATGGCTGCGTCCCTGCCCATTCATGTGAAATCCATAGATTAGAGCCTAATTAATTTATTTCAATTGACTTGTTTCCTTATATGAACTTTAACTCAGTAAAATCGTTGCATGTTGCGTTTATATTCTTGTTCAGTATACATGAATTAAGACAAAATCCAGAGGGATGGAAACCAGCTCCAGTTTTATAAAAGTTTTACTAAAAGAAGTATTATCTGTACAGAGGCATTCGTAAAAAGTGCAAACTAACCATGATAACTATCTTTTTCTTCATAAGTTCATATCACACAGATATAAATGCATCCAACGCTGAACAGTGATGTGGGACAATAAGACACCAAGTAGAGGCCAGTGGCTCTGTGTCAACATTGAAGGCAATGAACGCAGACAAATTCATCCCATATTGAACAGCTGCTAATAGTCTTTCTGAGGAGGAACACAACGATAACCTCATCATACTGAAACCAGATACTATTTCTTAGGTAACTTAAATAGGTAACATGTAAGTGTTCATTAATTATTCTAGCATATGGTGGTCAGGTCATTTCTCAGAGGCCAAAAGGCATGGGGATACTGTAGTAAAATGTTGATGACTAAATAAAATATGCTTTTGTCTGAGAGTGTACAGAAAAAGCTAAGTCACGAACATAGTAAAAAAATTCAGATAAATACTTTTCTTGATCTAAACTGTATCAATTAGTTTTTTCCCCTGATATTTCACACTGAAAAACAAATTGTGAGAAATATCACCTTCCTTTATGAATTCCATTTGTAAAGCATTTTCAAACTGCCTTTAATAAGTCTATCAATTCATTTGTTTAATGTCAATGATACTAACCCAGACTTAAGATAGAATTCTATATAAAGGTCTACTTGTTTATGCATTTTAAATAAAATGAATTGGCTGTAGGTCAAAAGACTATGAGCAGCTGTATCTGAATTTCTAACCCAACACCAACAGCCTGAAAGTAAACAAAAACTAAATAAACCAATTCATGACAAAATAGGATTTTAGCTGCCGAAAAATACAGTATATTGTCCTTGTCAGCTTGATGATTTTAAAGAAACCATTCTTGCAAAATCTAAGCAAGTATGCTCAATATTCTCTGGTAACATTGGGATTTAACTTTGATTTAAAGAGAAAAGCTCCTTCATTTAATATGATAATAAAGCAGACTTGAGTGTAAAAAAAAAAACACCCACAACTAATGCTTTATCATTTGATACTTGTCCAGTTTACTCTGTGTTTTTTTGCTCAGGGACAAACACTTTCCACTTTGACAAAAAACATTAAAACATTCCATCAACTCCAGTTGATATCTTAAAAAAAAAGACATCTCAGAGAACAGTTTGTGTATAAATATGAGCATGAGCATATTTCCACAAACCTGTCACAATTAGTCGAAGCAAAAAATGAAATTATAAATGTGATATTATTTATGCATTTTTCAACTTTTGTCAACAAATGATATCATTACTGTACAAATGAAAGAGAAAAGGCACAGCATGACCATTAGCTCAGGTGGTGCCCAAACTAGCCGGGCCCACCCTAAACTAGCCTCCCTTTTAGGCGCCGTTAGGATGGGATTCGATTAGTTGGGTCTACACCTGAGGAGCTCAAGCGAGAGCAGACAGAAATACATTAATTCCAGAACACCTCAAACTCCTTTTCAGTTTAGGTTTATAGACATTTATAAAGTCACCATGCCAATTGGAAGTCTTTCAACTATATTCCATTATAGTTCAGATGGACAACCATCTCTGCAGTACTCCACTAATCAGGCCTTTATGGTAGAATGGCCAGACTCTCTGTCTAAAGAGTTGTATCCAAGTAACTAGGTTTCTTGAAGACCATAACTTCAATTTTTTTAAAACAACTAAATTTGCAGCTGTATTTTAAGTCCTCTGGCAAGTCATCTGGATATGTGGTAAGGCTTTCTTTTGATTAAAAATACATTGTTTAAGGCAAAGAGGGGTCTGTAGAGAACTAAGTATTGAAAGCAAAGATATTCCCAGAGGCATGATTAACATGAACAGAATATCACAAGTTTTCATACTTCACCCTCTTGTGCTTTCAAAAAGTATTGTAACTTAGCAGACTACTGCACGAAAACAGAGTTAAAATCTCTGGCTACCAATTCCATTATAGGCATAATAAACTGATGGGTCGTCTGAGGAATAACAACCTTGGGCTATCTACAGAACTAAAATACAGCAAAGCCGTACCCCTTCCGTTTGTATCAAAAAAAATCTATTGATATGAAGTTCCCAAATTAAATATAAGTAGCAGAAAGATAAAGATGGAAGGCAAAGTTTGTTTTAGTCCAGATGGAAAAATAATGAGATTTGAAAGGAAAAAGAGAAGGACAGACAGGATTGCAGAGCGCTCATTTCACCAGGACTGACTTTGGGAGGAAAGCTTCCGTCTCCGAGTCTCCAGCGCCGTCGGCCAGACTGTGGCTGGAAGAGGAGAGGGTAGCAGTAGACGGGGAGGGAGCAGCTGCTTTGGGCAGACTATACATATAGACGGCTCCAATGACCAGACCAGCACCCAGAGTGAAGAGGAGGTCCACGTGGAACCCAAAGAGGTAGACAGAGACGACAGTGGAGACGATGATGGAAAAGGAAGTGGCGAACCCCTTCAGGATGTTGTCTGCGTACTTCACTACCACCGCCACCAGTAAACCCCCAAAAGCCTGGTTAAAGATGACGCCCCACACCATGGGTGTGTACCCAAACAGGAAGCCCTTCTCTGCAATGGCAAGGCCATCGTTCCACCACATGCCCAACAGGCCTAGTAGAGTGCCAAATATGCCCAGCTGGATGTTCCTCATCCACACAGAGGCTGAGCTGCCCTTAAGGATTTTCTCAAAGTACACTCCAGCAAAGCCAGAGGAGAGGCAGGACACTATCACTGCCACCAGTCCTTTGGCATAGTTCTGGCTCGGTCCAGTGACGGTAGTCTCCTTCTGTTTTCCTTCCTGCTCCAGCTGTACGATAGCAACCCCAGCGAACAACAGGAGCAAAGACAGCCACTGAATCCGTGATAGGCTCTTCCGCAGCATCAGCACAGAAAAAAGAGCTGTGGTCAGAATTTTCAGCTGGTAGGTCACCTGGAGAAATAACCACAACATTCATTAAACCAAACATCATATAACAACATACATTTTGCATATTGCAGACTAAAATATATATATATATTTTAATGGCTTACAGGAGGGTATGGGAAACAAAACAAAAAATGTCATTATAGGCTATTGTGGGGTACTCAAGGGGTTTATGCTTGTGGTAAAGTGATTTGCTATGAGATATCATAATCAAGGATGCGACGCTAGAAGAAACATATCTCATTACCGGGAAGCCAGAGCAACTAACCTGGAAAGTAGCTGCTGGTAAATTGGAGATGGCCACATACTGGAGGTTGTTCTGCAAGGTATAGATGAGGGCTGGGACAGCCAGTTTAAGCGTGTCCTTGTATTGGATGACAATGGAGTTGTACTGCAATACAATAAACTCCTTTAGGTTTCCTGGGAGAGGGAGAGAGCGAGTTGATTGTAAGAGACAGGTGAAAATGCAGACCACCACATTTACATTTTGCAGGTAGGTCATGTGTATTGACAACACAAATTAGCCAAGTATTGAACTTTAAAAACAATGCCAAAATGTTTATGCAGTAAACACAATGTAAATTTAAATATTTAAGATGAATAAAGTTCATATTCAGTTTAGAGTAATTAACAATGCTTCCAGTGCTATATTCATTTTTCATACTGGTTGATGGTCAGTAGCAGAATTGTTACCGAATGTTATGGGTTGTTATGCCGTTTGATAGTGATTGACGTCAGGGCTACTGAAGGTACAAGGACCCAGGACACACTGATTATTATTGTATTGATGACATTATGAACACCGATTCTACAGCAGCTGGCAAAGTCACTGTCTTTTGTTTTGACTTTGTACAAGATTCTCAGGCTGATGTTTGGAGAACATTGGGTACTGATTACAGTATTAAGGGCCTGTCTCCAATTCATGTTCTTTGCTTCTGCTCTGGAGGTGTTTTCCCTGAATTGTTGTAAAACATTTCTGTTTGATATTAACAATGACTTCGCTCCTTGGTTCAACTGAAAATCCCCATTACACACATTAACCCATTCTACTAAGCTATATGGCATGTTTAATACTGGCCAAACCAAGCATCATTTTGCCATTTGATTTAGAATTTTAAGACCCCTTGAAGTATAATTAAATAAAACATTTAAAATGACTTAGTACTTTGTTGAAGCACCTTTGGCAGCGATTACAGCCTTGGGTTTTCTTGGGTTTGACGCTACAAGCTTGGAACACCTGTATTTGGGGAGTTTTTTTCCATTCTTCTCTGCAGATCCTCTCAAGCGCTGTCAGGTTGGATGGGGAGCGTCGCTGCACAACTATTTTCCAGTCTCTCCAGAGATGTTTGATCGGGTTCAAGTCCGGGCTTTAGCTGGGCCAGTCAAGGACATTCAGAGACTTGTCACGAAGCCACTCTTGTATGTCTTAGCTGTGTGCTTAGGGTCGTTGTCCTGTTGCAAGGTGAACCTTCGCCCCAGTCTGAGGTCCTGAGTGCTCTGGAGCAGGTTTTCAACAAGGATCTCTCCTTTTCTCCGTTCATATTTCTCTCGATCCTGACTAGTCTCCCAGTCCCTGCCGCAAAACTAAATAAATACAGCACGATGCTGCCACCACCATGCTTCACCATAGGGATGGTGCCAGGTTTCCTCCAGATGTGACACTTGGTATTCAGGCCAAAGAGTTCAATCTTGGTTTCATCAGACCAGAGGATCTCGTTTCTCATGGTCTGAGAGTCTTTAGCTGCCTTTTGGCAAACTCTAAGGGGGCTGTCATGTGCCTTTTAATGACGAGTGGCTTTCGTCTCGCCACTCCACCATAAACACCTGATTAGGGGAGTGCTGCAGAGATGGTTGCGCATCTGGAATGTTCTCCCATCTCCAAAGAGAAGTATTTAGCTCTGTCAGACTGACCATCTGGTTCTTGGTCACCTCCCTGACCAAGGCCCTTCTCCCCAGATTGCTCAGTTTAGCCGGGCGGCCAGCTCTAGGAAGAATCTTGGTGGTTTCAAGCTTCTTCCATTTAAGAATGAGGGAGGCCACCGTGTTCTTGGGGGCCTTCAATGCTGCAGAAATGTTTTGGTAACCTTCCCCAAATCTGTGACTCGAAACAATCCTGTCTGAGATCTACGGACCATTCCTTCAACCTCATGGCTTAGAGCACGTCAGAGCAAAAACTATCAACTGTGGGACCTTTCCAAATCATGTCCAATCAATTAAAAGATGTGGAAAAGGGGAAGGGGTCCGAATACTTTCTGAATGCATGTGTGAGTCTCACCTTTACCCAGAGGCGTCATATTAGTTTTGTAGCCCAAACTGATCAGACGCTTCAGACAGAAGTGGGCAGATCGGCTGTACCGACTTCAGATAAGTCTCAAGACGCTTGTGGGGGTCGTAGTGCAAAACAGAGAACACCCTTTTGTGTTCGTGAGAGTCTCATCTGTTCACCATAGTTTGTAGGCCAAACTGTTCAGACAATTATGAGAACACCGATTTTGGTGATGTCTCATGGTCTGACAAACACCGCTCCAGCTCTGCCGGCAGATGTGGAAGTGAGACAGACGGATGTAGGGGATTGAGATGCATCCAATACAAAATAAAAACATATCTAGAGATTAAACGGGCAGATATTTATTGGGGATTTTGTATTACGCTAATTCAATTTCCGTACAGGCGCGGACAACGACCTTAGGGGGTTTCAATATTCAATCATTGAGGCTTACCTTTTCTCTGGAATAAAATGATGAGAAGGCAGGTAAGTACTTTGAGCACCTCTGCCATAACCACTGCAGAGGTGGTGAAGAAACGATCACCGGGCAGCGTACGGACATAGCGAATGCTGAGGATGAGAGAGGCATTCTGGACAACAAGGATGGCCAAACTGATGTATTTCAGCTTTCTGTTCACTGTAGTAAGAAGACAACATCAGATGACATCATTAGACTACTTTGCATGCATAGCTGAAAATCCAAGTCAGTTGAAAATCTATTCTCACAAGACATAGGCAGAGCATAGCTTTGGGACAACTTCTAGAGTCTGTGTATTGGTTGGAACCCCTCCGTCGTCACCCCCCAAAAAAGTTACCTGTCAACAAAACCATATGTATAATCTAAGGATTTTACTTATCAGACATAACGTGAAGTTGTTCCTAGCTATCAAATAAACATCTGGGCCTCCCGGGTCGCAAAGTGGTCTAGGGCACTGCATCGCAGCGCTAGCTGTACCACCAGAGACTCTGGGTTCGCACCCAGGCTCTGTCGCAGCCGGCCGTGACCGGGAGGTCCGTGGGGCAACGCACAATTGGCCTAGCGTTGTCCGGATCAGGGAGGGTTGGCCGGTAGGGATATCCTTGTCTCATCGCGCACCAGCGACCCCTGTGGCGGGTCGGGTGCAGTGCAGGCTAACCAAGGTAGCCAGGTGCACGGTGTTTTCCTCAGACACATTGGTGCAGCTGGCTTCCGGGTTGGATGCGCGCTGTGTTAAGAAGCAGTGCGGTTGTGTTTCAGAGGACGCAAGGCTTTCGACCTTCACCTCTCCCGAGCCAGTACAGGAGATGTAGCGATGAGACAAGATAGTAATTACAAACAATTGGATACCACGGACTTGGGGAGAAAAGGGGGTACAATTTTAAATAAAAAATGTAAAATAATAAAACATCTGAATCCAACTTTTGTCCAAACTGTACCATATTCCTGCTGTGTAGACACAGGTAGATTATGTGTTAAGAAGTCTTGCGTGGTCTAATGGCAGCCCGGTGTCTAATTCGGCAGGAATATGGTGTGGTTGGGACAAAACTTGGATTGTTACGTTTATTTGATAGCAAGGGATAAGAACGTTGCCAGCCAATATGGCCGACTGTGTCACGTCCATAGATGCAGAACAAAAAGAGTGGGTCCCGTCTCTGGCAACTGAACTGATAGAACAAACGACCAGCCGGCTTGGGTTGCAACCCTAGATGTAATAGGGACTATAACCTGTGGAAGGAAGATATTAATCCAAATAATGTTTATGAAAATATGTCAATCGTTATCTGAATATGTTGTATAAAAGTGATAATGCCCTCGAATCCGGTGTTTGGAGGATATATTGGTACGGTTTGCCATCTCAGGCGTAACAACACCGTGCCAATATATCCTCCAAACACCGGCTTCTCAGGCATTATCACTTAAATACCATGGCTATAATTTAACACATTTGCCGCTAGAAATGTGTTCAACATGCACTGAAGTAGATAGCTGGCATGTTTACCAGATAGCTACAGTTGTTGCCTTTGTATCCAAACAAAATGACTTGCTAGTTTAGCTAACCAAAACATCAGTCCTAGCTTGCTATTATGAAAATTGAATTCAACAATGCCAATGTTTTCAATTTGACTTTTACTTTCAAAAGCAAACAGAACATATTATTATTATAATAAACTACTGTGCTGATTTAAACCGTTCATTTTTTAATAAGTAATAAGGACCGAGGGGGTGTGGTATACAGCCAATATACTACAGCTCAGGGCTGTTCTTACATAAGACGCAACTCGGAGTGCAAGGATACAGCCTTGAGCCGTGGTATATTGGCCATATACCACAAACCCCCAAGATGGCTTATTGCTATTATAAACTAGTTACCAATGTAATTAGAGCAATAAAAATAAATGCTTTGTCATACCCGTTGGTATAAGATCTGATAAACTACGGCTGTCAGCCAATTAGCATCCGGGGCTCGAACTACCCAGTTTACAATTATTAATATCTGCCTACTGTACGATAAAGGACTACTCTTTTCACATTCTCCTACTAGTTGTCTGACTTGTTTGGTTGGTTGAATCATATTAGTTACATTAAGGCGCAGTTAATTCAAACAGGTGTGAGGAGTTTCTGACCCCACCCTCACCTGGCTGTAAAAAAAAAGAAAGAGAAAGACAAGTTCCACATCACCAAAGTTACAACACACACAGGCTCAATGCATGAAAGAGGCTATAGTTAACCTTTTGAATGCAACTTTCAGAGTCACACACACACATATATATATATATACACGCTGAATAATAGGCCATATCCTCTACCTGGATACTTTATTAATGAACTAGGTAGCTATTTTAAAATAGCTAGATACGAGCCACCGGATACATTGACTGACACTGCTGTAGCTGTATAGTTAGTTAGCTAACGTTAGCTAAATGAGCTAACATGGATAGCAAATCAACACAGTACAGTCTGCTAAACATCATGCTAACTAGCAGCTGAACAAAATATAGTTGTACCTTCACTCTGTCTAGGAGAGGCTGTCTTCTCCTCTCCAACTCCTGTCCCTTGGCCGTTGTTGTTGCCCCCTGCCATGTTGGCATTGACGTTATGTGAACTGGAATGTGTTGTCACCTAGCCAGTGAGCTAATTCCTTGCCTTTGACTTTCACCTAATGTTAGCTAATTTAGCACTGGTAGCTAGCTTGCATCCAATAGCTGTTGCAGCCCCTTTCACACGTCAACTGACAACGAGTGCTAGGATTCCCAACTCCACTAGCTGAGCCATTCCACGTTACGATTAAAACACTGATATGTTGTTTTTCGTTTTTACTTCACAATCATTTCCTTGTTCGCTGGCACATTCACAAAACCCCCAGGGCTTCCAGTACAGATGATCCTATTGGTTGTTGAGTTGAGGGACAGCCTCTCCGTCGTTCGGTGGTACTGATAGGACCAATGGAATGGTCTAAAATGTGCAAATCCCGTCGATGCAAACAAAACGAACTCGCCAATTAACCGCCATTAGTGTCCTCATCTTCTGGAGACCATAAAGACGACTACTGTATTTCAACATTAGCCTAAAATGATTACGCCAGACTCAAATTATAGGCTACGGCAGCATTGCACTCGAGCTGTGAAAGAAAGTATCAACTAATGGTCCGCCTGTCTTTGATGAGAGAAACCACGTTTGATATGCTGTATAGGGTTGGTTGATCATTGTACAACCAGGACAGACTGGGATCTTAAAATTGATCCTCTAATGGACCCATACCAATTTATACGATCCTCAAGTTTCTTAAATATCCCAAAAGTGTCAACCAACAGTCACATAACTTCCTTTCACACACAGTACTGGTGCTTGCCCACAGGGCGAGGTACTAAACCATTCTGTCCTGTGTTTGCCTTGCCCCGTTTACAAAAAAATATTGCAGTCAGTGCAGTTTAACTGCAGTATGATCCCATAGTTTTTTTACTGCTGTAATTTTGCATTGTAACCACAGTTACAGAGCAGTATAACTGCAGTATGATCCCGCAGTTGTATATAATGCAGTAGTTGTACAGTGTAACTGTAGTTACAGTGCATTATAACTGCAGTACACTGCAGTTATTCTGCAATTACTGTGTCCAAAATGCCATAGTCGACTGCCATTACTGCAGTTTCAAAACGCTAATCTTCTTTTGTCAGGGACACCCCATTGCCTGTTTATGAGTGATGTTGTCATTCGTTTTGATATAACAACTAAGTGATGGTTCAAACTTCCAACTGCTATCAAGCCCTTTAAATGGAGGCCTATCCTTCCTATACGTGTTTGACTTGTAACAAAGGCACTCTAAATGAGTGAAGTCTAATCTTGTGAAATCATGATTAATGAAAACCAAACAGTACAGATAAACATTGACAGCCTTTATGTACACTTAAGAATCAAGAATTTTACAGAATGTGTCTCCTGAAATTCTAATTTAATGTAAAGAGATTTGTGACAACTGACAGTGTATAAAACAATACATAAGTATTTACAACAAATATGACTATGCTACCTCAGCTCATTGACTATGATTATGTTTGTTTTTTTATCCAATTTTCACAACAAGATTTCAATGTATTAACTCTTCCATTGGGTAAATTGAGTCATGAATGAGAAAATGTTTGTCATTGCAGTCCCATCATTAAGGTAGGATTTAGATTAAGGCATATGATGAAGTCTCACCAACATTTAAACAACAACATATATACATACATACAATTGGTCATGTGGGTTCCACTTGCAACAATAGAACAAAAGTAAATAAATAACACAAAAGTCAAAATCACCCAGTTTTGAACGTTGTCTATTGTCTTGAACAACAGTCACTGGTTAAAACACTGAGGCATTTACTTCAGGTAAACCTTCAAACTCCACAGAAAACAAGAACATACGTCCTAGGAAGGAAAATGGAAGCACATATTTGAACTTCCCTCCAAGATAAAGTATGTGAAAGATCATCCAGTTTAGTTTCTGGTTTGGACACATTCTTGGATGATTCATTGCTGTGGTGTTGACAAACCCTTGGAGGCCTGCCCATCACAAAAAAATTACACAGACATTCTAAAGGTCAATCCTGAAGGATAGTATTACATCCTGGATACTATTTGACATTCTAAATGCGTTAAAGTTCCAAAATAATATGCAAATATTATTTTGCAGAGAAAACAGTGTCAATGTCCCATTCCCAAGACTACTCAGCTCCAGCGAATAAGTCCATTGTATGAGGCGTATGAGCCTGACTTGTGTGTCCATAGAGATGTTGCCTTGCCTGTGTCACTACCAAAACATCAGGACAAAATCCATAGAAAATTTAAGATATCCATAGTGCTCCGGATTACTGTTGTTCTGTAGTCCTCTATTCCTCTTGAAACGAGGTAACTTAAATAACCTGTAAAACCAGGTCTTCACATGGAAAAGTATGTGATCTCAACCAAATCACATTAAATAATATAATCAAATGGTATCAGAAACTCCGACATGCCTCCAGTATAACTGATGTAAACAGAAAGTCCAACCCTAAAGATAAATAAATAGTAATTTAAATAAATACCCATAAATGATTTTTTTTTTTTAAATAAAGCATACATATCTCTTCCCAATATGGTCTATATTACCATGGAATGTGCCGTTTTGTAACACTTATGAAGATAATTTAGATATAGTTTGCCTTGGCTCAAGATAAGTGTGTGATACATTTCTTTGTACTAAGGTACTACATTAGTGCAGAATTTTTTGTATAATACTTGTCAAATTAAAATAAAATAGTATTGCAACACCACAAAATGATAAATAAATAGCTTTCCATAGGGGGACTTGATAAGTTAAGCACAGTAAATATAAGTGTGATCTTAAAAGGCATCTGAAGTTTCTTTAGCCACCCAATAGTCTCCAGGAATCATAGGCTTGACTGGCTTGGCAAAGAGTTGTGATCCCCATGCAAGTCTCCACTGTCGTTAGATGACTCCATCCAGGGATGGAGTAAAATCTCTTCTAAGCTTGGCCGATCTTCTGGTCTGTAGGCAAGGCACCAACGAACCAAAGACTGGCACTCTGTGGGGGGGGTGGGATTTTCAGTCATGATGAATTGTATATAGAAATTAAATCCATAATTTATTCTGTCATTGCCCTATAAATGTTGTCAGATAGTAAGAATAGGCCTATGTAGTAATGTACCTTTTGAAATGCGTTTGGTGAAACTTGGCGTGGCCTGCACAATGTCTCTGTCCCTCTCGAAGGGGATGTCCCCGCAAACCATGTCGAAGAGAAGCACTCCAAGTGACCAGACAGTCAGAGACCGGGCATGATAGTGTTGATGTTGGATCCACTCAGGAGGACTGTACACTCTGGTGCCTAGTGAGAGAAAGGGATGGTTACATTACTAACAAAAAAATAAGAGTCATCAATACTTCTAAAATAAGTTTAGAAGGGTACATATGGATATCATAAGTAGTGTTTTTCACTCACCCTCAAATTCTGTGTAAGCAGTGTCTTTGAGCAGAGCACCGGAGCCAAAGTCAATGATCTTAACATCTCCTGTCCGAGTGTCGACTAAAATGTTCTCATCCTTCACATCCCTATGCACGATCCCCTGTGCTTGACAGAACCGCAGCGCTTCCACTATCTGGAGCATGAACCTGGAAAAAGAAGCCTTAATTAGAATATAATATAAAATCACATTAATGAGCACCGAAAATCCAGCAGCCTCCCAAACATGGAAACTTAGTGGAGATGATCAACCTGTGAGTGAAATAAGTGTACTGACTTGAAACAGTAATATACCTTTGTGCAAGTGTCTCGTCCAGGGCTCCCCGCTCTGTGATGAAGTCAAAGAGGTCCTGACTGGGTTGTGGTCTTTCGAACACGATGAGGAATCCCTGCCCTGGCACCTCAAACCAGTCCAGCATCCTGATCACCCCATGGTGCCAGGGTCCTGCCCCTGCACCACCCCCCAGCTGTAAGAGCAGGGCTATCTCCATGGGTACCAGGTTGGGTCCATCTGGCTGTCGGCAGAGAGAGACAGAGGGAGGGTTAGTCTTATTATGAGTAGGTCAGCATCAATATACTTGTTCCTAAAACACATGAGAATAAAAATAGTATATATATATATTTTTACATATACTGACATTTGTTTTTTGGTCCAGACAGGGTAAGTACTGATATTAAGTTCCTCAAAAAAAAAAATATTTGAGGAAAAACCCTACCACGTAATTTCCACAATATTACAACTACGTCACGGTTATGAAAAAACAATATGTGGTTTCTCTTCGATTTCCAGCAGAGGGCACGAAATACCCGCTTTTTGTTTCCACACATGACAAGACTGTCAGGTGTACAAGAATGGTAACCACAAAAAAATATACAATTGGCAGAAGCCCCAACAAGACATAAACGCACATCTTAAATCATATTTTAAAAAATGTAACTTACCAATCGCGCCCATTGCTGCACTCTGTCACTTGAAACTTGCTTAATTGCCACCTAAGGATTAAAAAAACAAGTGTTCATATATCCATTTTTTTTATTAGTCTAAAAACACGTTTTGAATTTTTGTTATTGTCATTGATTGACTATTTTCTCGTCACTTGAAAGAAAAAAATTAAATACAATATTTTGCTGTAAGTACCTGCAGACCATCTGAGATGCGTTGACCAGCAAAGACGGACCCAAATCCACCACTTCCAAG
This sequence comes from Oncorhynchus keta, assembly GCF_023373465.1. NCBI lineage: Eukaryota > Metazoa > Chordata > Actinopteri > Salmoniformes > Salmonidae > Oncorhynchus > Oncorhynchus keta. The sequence continues at coordinate 14,240,330 of NC_068447.1, forward strand.
AAGCGCACCGAATTGGTAATGCTTCTCAAAGGACTCTTTACCTGTGGTGTCAAATAACATACATCAAAACATGGTCAAAGTTGTAATGAATGTAGGTAATGTAGGTAGCCTATGTAAGAAACTGTCTCTATGTCCACTACATTGTGTCATTACTAGGTATGTGTCTTGCTTGTTGTGAAAGCAAATATATGTACTGGCTATACCTCCTTTCTTGATCAACCTTGATATTCCAGTCAAACGTGAACCATACATTAATGAGCCATTAAATGAAAAACATATGGCACTGGCACCTCCAAATTCTTACCGCTTTTTCCTTTGACATCCTCCTGATCCAATTGGAGCTCAACACTACGTTTGTCCAACATTTTTATAAATTGAATGTATCCGAAGTAAAAACAGTTGTATAAATTTAGTTCAAGGTTATGTCCATTTCGAATTTAATCCGTGAAGAATCTTCCGTTTTCAAAATATCCAACACAGAGCAAGTTGCTGTAGACAGATGCGCTTCTCAGAAAGACCAATTTGCACAACAAACTGACACGTCTGGCCAAAGAAAGTTTGTTGCTGTTTTTTAAGGTTAAAACGGTGAACACGCCCACACGAAGCACCTATCCAATCATCGCTGCATTAGCGGTAGTATTTTGAATTGTGGTCCAATCACAATGTAGCATGATTTAACTATATTAATATTCATATACCACTACTACTTTCCTCCGAATTAGCTACATTCCAGTAAATGGGCGGTCTTTTGATGAGAAGCACCTTTCTTGTGGTACTTTTTAATTTTAGCGCGCACATCTCTCTTCTTCTTACAGTGCTTGATTCTGTATCTGTATTCACTGTGCATAGGTGTGTGCTCATGGCATGAACATAATATTTAACATTTTACTTAAGTAAATTGCACACAGCTCTGTCATCATCGACAGTATAGTAATAGATTAATAATAACAAAGTATTGTCTGCCTGTCACAATTGCAGCCACATTTCCGTCAACACATATGTCTGTTATTGTTAGGATATAATCCTTTCAGATTAATTTGTGAAAGAAATGCTGCCGGGAGGTTAACGTTCATTTGAGGTGGGAGTAAAAAAAACTGCCCACAAGTAAACAGTGAAGGGTGGGCGCTGGTGGGCGGCAATGACAGAGAGAAAAAACCTCACATAAATGGTAATTCCATTGCACTCGTTATGTACAAATCCAATCAATTATTCAGGTAAAATGCAATTCAATATTTAGAAGTGTATATCATTTCGAGTGGCTATAAGTACAGTTATAGCAAAAAGAAATACACAAAAATGCTGTTTTTCAGAAAGATTTCCTCTTTTATTCCAAGAAAAAAAAAGTATTTTCATCCCAAACAAGAAAAGAAAATAAAACAAACTTATATTAACCAATCATTAAGAGGATAAGTATGACCATTTTTATATATTTTTTCTTCTTGTTTTCTATGATGATATTGGTTGTGTTCAATTAAACATGCAACTAAATAAGTCCAATGATGGTGTCTATGGTATTAGAAAGGAAGGGGGTGGAGTCTGATTATGCTGGATCTTTATTGGTAAGTGTGGAGAGGCAGAGATGGATGATAGGGAGAAGGAGGAGAGAAGACTGGATGGTTACATGATGACGTTTGGATTTTTCCCCGTTCTGCCACCTTCCTTCCAGGGGACGTTGTGTGTGTGCTTGATCCCCTTTATCAACTGCTGTCTGGAGAGGGTTCTCTATGCATTGAGTTCTTCTTCATGCTGTCGAGGTACTCTTGTTGTGAAACGGCCAAGACTGAGGCCAGAATCTCATCATCCTCCCAGTCTGTTAAGCCTACACCATAGAGAAAGGAAAAAATACACATTCTAGCATTCTAATGTCAGAGGATTTTGAGGGGGAAAAAATCTGGTAGTTATTTGAAATCAAGAGGGGTATTGGAATTACTAGTTTATAAAATATTGTTAGTTGCTGTTTATATTCTGCACATTAGTGACAGTGGTTAACATAGATTTAGTTTGGGTTGAAAAATCTTGTACACAAATACAAATGTGGCAGTATATGCACCCAATCACGACCCAGCCAATATGAGAGGGAGGAAATTTCAGGTGAAGTGCATCCGTTTTCAGCTTTGCTCCGGCACCACAACCTTGTTTCATGTTTCTACTATTCTACGTTTTTACAATTCTTCTTCTGATTTCCTGTTTGTTGTCCTTTCAGATACAGAGTTGCTAAGCGATAGAATATACCATCATGAGAAATTATCATTAATAAAAATACATGTCCTATGGTGACCAAAATACTTTAAAGCTACATGTATGTATAACTGATAGGTGCACACACAGTTTTTTTAAATGTACATTATGTACATTTGAACTTATTTTGTCTGTAATGTATTTTTCGTTATGTGTCGGAACCCAGTAAGATTTGCTTTCGCCATTGGCGTTGGCTAATGGGGATCCTAATAAATCGAATAAAAAAATAAACATTATGATGATACACTGTAACCTACCTATCCTATCATTAACATTTGAAAGTTATGTCAAATAAAACAAACATTTCCACTAATCTCTAGCATACATATGTTGTTATTCAAGTGTCTTCAGTCCAGCAGCAGCTACAGCACCGTGCTTTCACAACAGAGGATGTGTAATAACACTGTCTAGAACACTGTGATTGATATGCCTTATGTTAAGGATTGCAGCTAGTGTTGAAAACTATCCCAAGCGAAATATTATATCTCAAACTGAACATACTACCCATTCTATGAATAACATAACATACAACAGCAGTAACTGCCCTAAGGGGAGTAATACAGTCGTTTGAACTTAATTGAATGCATTCAATTGAGTAAGTCTTTAAGTAAAGAAAGAGCAAGTGATTATCTTACCAAAGGCGGTGGGTGACATTTCTTTCATGATAGCACGGTACTCCAGGGCCGGGTACAGAGACTTCAGAGAGGAGGTGGGTCTATCAGGCCCAACACAAGCCTGGTTGCTGGGACCTAGAGTAGAGGGCAGAGAGACATTCCCATCATGAGACAAAGATGGAACCCTATGATTCCAATGTTCATTTGATTCACAACCCTCTCAGTTGATTCATGACACTTCTGATGGTTTGTCACAGTGACGAACCTGGGGCACAAGGTGAAGGGGGCTTGGACATGTGGGCTGCCCCAGCAGGGGAGGGAGGCTTGTTGCTTGTGTCTGAGTGAGAGGGGTCAGTGTTCTCCGGTGAGGGAGCTGAGCTGCGCTGCCGGGGCGAGCGGGCACTCCACTCCTCCAGACCACTAGAAGATGCTGCGGTGGCCGAGCTGCAGGTGGCACTAGCCTTTCGGGGCTGGGAGGAGAGGGAAACATGGACCTCATTAAAACACATGCCAGCTGCTGCAACACTTCAATACTGGACACTAGATTCATATGAACCAAATGTGGTACTATTGTCTTTCTAAGAAGGATGTCACTGAATTGCTCTTTAATCTGCCATGTACTTCCAAGTTCTCTCTCACCTGGCGTGCCTGCTTCTCTTGGTCCTGGAGCCACTGCAGGTAGGACTCCCTGGCCACCTGCTCCTCAATGGCCTCGTTGGTGGCCTCCCAGTCCGTGGCTCTCTTCTTGTCCTCCAGCATCTGCTGCTCGATCCATGACTCCTCAGAGGTCTTTATAGCGTTCTTCATAAGTGACTGGTCTACATACTGCTGGGATGGAGGGAGAGGACAAAGGTCACTAACTGGACATAAAACTGAAAAAAATAGTTACATATCGGGATATTATTTCTGATGATATATCATATCGACAATATCATTTTTGCACTAGTTGGCTGGGCCTGCATGAAAACTCAATTTTTAAAATAGGGATCCAAACTCATTTTCTCATGGCTCACTCTCTTGTGAGAGTGCCTCACTCTCTTTTCTCACTCTCTCTCTCTTGTCCCTCTGCAGCAGACATATGGTGAGCAATATGCACATATAGAATCATGAGAATAGCATTACATATCGCATTGGCACCTAAGTATCGTGATAATATCGTATCATGAGGTCCCCGGCAATTCCCAGGCCTAGGGGACAATGTGTAACGACCAAGTAACAATGTGTAACGACAAAGACAAACTCTTTAGATCGTTCACACCTTATCAAGGAGATTTGACAAGTTTAGTCTGCTGGCTATCAAGAGAATGTTTTGTTATCCGTCTAGAAATGACTCCAGCTCTTTGATATCTTTGTCCATGCGCGCATTAGTAAGAGACAATCAGGACACTCAGAATTTAGCAAATGGAAAAACTGCCTCTAGCCTTTCTGGGAAAGCATGCCGTTTCCTAATCTAATGCTTAATGGAGATGGCTAGGTGTGTGGCCCTCTATGTGGGAGCTCCGCCCATGGAAGACAACATGTCCTTAGTGCCTGAACAATCCAACTGCACAGTCTGTTCCCCATAACGTCATGGTCCTCTGCCCTGCTCAATATGATGAATGAGACCAATGCACAAAGTTCACAGCTAGTTCCCAACTAACAACTCCTTAGGCCTACCGATAACATCTGATGTGCTTCTAAAGCACTTTGAGTACCCAAGATACCTCAACAGTACCACCGTTATCTAGCTAGCACTCCGTGACAACCGCAATGTGAAGCTGTTTACTGACAACAAATTAGACTAAGACAATATGTTTTTCCTTTACAAATTAGAAAGTTTAACACATCCTAATTTATGTGTTGTAATCAAAACACTGTCGCTTCTAACTGGCTCAAACATCTGCCAACATTTAACCAATAACAATACAAAACAGGAATCTTCAATAAATACAATATACATCAACAAACAGCTATTCTGTTGAGTGCTACAGTGGTTTTCCTGGCCAGGGAGCTCTGGCTAGTGTTTTCTAATTACTGTGGGTCATTCACCATGATGCGCTGCTTGTTGATCATGGTAGTGTTATCATTAGGCATCTCAAGACAAACAGCACAGTGTACTGCTAATAGGCTCCTCCAGAGAGACGGGGACATGTGGAATGTTGCCCCTCTCTGAGCTCAGCCTCCCTTCCTTTGATGTGTATGTGTTCTGAAAGTGGGACACTCCAAGCCACACGCTCCCGTCTCGCAGGGATCTTAAGCTATGATGACCCAAAGACTGTCACCTCTCTCCCACTTTTCCACTCTGACTGAGTGTGCCTGGCTGCCTGACTGTGTCTGGATGGACCCATGGACGTCATCCATTTCGTCAGGGGAAAGTCACAAGATCTCTGAATGATTCAGTTATGAAAGATTTCAATTGCACTATTACACAACCAACGCAGCATCCAAAAAGCCTTTATAACTTTATGTGGCTAATCAACTTAGTCAAATTTGATAACCACCTGTTTAAGACAGGAAAAGATAACAACACTAACAGCAATGCTAGGCAGCTGCTAATTGGTTAATGTCAATAAATCACCAATAATCATGACCTCAACTTAAACTACTCGTCACTGAAATGACACTGCAATGTGAGATGCGTCTGTGACTCAGAGGCATTGCAGGCTGCCAGCTGGAACATGTCAATGCACTGAAAAGCAACGATTAGGCAACCGTGCTTTCAAACAATCCTTTAGCGTGACAGAGGGGTCAACTGAGTCACACTCAGGAAGAAGACAGTCACACCGTCGTAAACTGGGCCAACATCTCTAGCATCGTAAATCAAGGTGAATCAAGGGAACCTAATGAAATTCTCCAGAACACACATTTAACCTTTATTCTGACAGGGAGCCATGCTGAGACCAAGGTATCTTATAGCTGAGCCTACATAACACTCTACCAGTTGTCCTCAAATGGCATGTTTTATACATCTAAATACTGTTTTTATTTTCTAGTAATGTAACAACCACAAGGATATATTGCCCACTTCAGTGTTAAATCCCATAGACAAGATGTAGGTACCCACCCCTGGTTTTAAAGCAGGAAGCCCAAGGCCTACTCCAATTGTCGCTTTGTTGGGGTTCACCACAGAGTTGTAGTGAATGTTACGATGGTAGCTGACTCTGATTGGTTCGTCATTGTTTTGATGAATGCCATGGAACGTGTTGATTGGTTCTGGAAGAGAGGGAAAAAAAGAGTTAACAGAACCAGAATGTAGTGCACTACTATGTCCACACTTATTTGATTTAAAACACAAATGCCCAAATGGTCTAGATTTTAATCAATAATAAAATGTCAGTCCTGTTTGAAAAACAGTCCAATGACTCACAGGAGTACCTATTAGTAATCTCTTTCAAGTAGGCCTACACATCAAAGGCCATAAAACTCAAAAATTGCAAACTGTATACAGTAATAATAATATATGCTATTTAGCAGTCACTTTTATCCAAAGCAACTTAGTCATGGTTACATAAATCTTTACGTATGTGTGATCCTGGGATTCGAACCCACTACTACCCTGGCGTCTTGCTCTACTGACTGAGTTACAGAGGACCTACCAGAGGGCCATTAGCTCTGATAACAATGCACCTGGCATGGCCCACTACAGAAAAACACACCTGTGCCCTCCTGGTAAACTTCCACTGGTCGATTGTACATCTCTGCCATAGCCTGCATCTCGATATGGTTCCCGTGGCAGTTGTTTTTCCTCTTCCTGTTGATGTACGTGGTGAAGTCTTCCGTCACGTAGTTCGAAAAGTAGTCTGCATTTTTCGTCTGAAATTAGAGTACACATTTTCATTATGAAAAATCCCAACAGGTGAAATTTACCTGGTCACCAAAGAAAGAAGAAAACTTACCAAGTAGTCCATGCAGTGTTTACGGACAACTTCATGCATATCTTGGTCTCCATATACTTGATCAGCTGCAAACAAGAGGGAATTAGGTGTTACAACAAAATGCAATTATACATCTTTCTGACGAAGCCTAGATGAAATTAATACGTATGGAAGTAGCATATGACTGACAAAGTATAACAAAGTACGATTAATGCAATTGTATGTCATTTACCGTTCTCAGTCAAACATTTGGACACACCTACTCATTCCAGGGTTTTTCTTTATTTTTTACTATTTTCTACATTGTAGAATAATAGTGAAGACATCAAAACTATGAAATAACACATTTGGAATCATGTAGTAACCCAAAAAAGTGTTACATCTAAATATATTTGAGATTCTTCAATGTAGCCAGGTCATCTGATGCAGCACTCCATCACTCTCCTTCTTGGTCTTGGGTCATTGTCCTATTGAAAAACAAATGATAGTCCCACTAAGCACAAACCAGCTGGGATGTCGTATTGCTGTGGTAGCCATGCTGGTTAAGTGTGCCTAGAATTCTAAATCCCCACACCTCCTCTTCCGTGCTTCATGGTAGGAACTACACATGCAGAGATCCTTTGTTAACCTACTCTGCATCTCACAAGACACAGCGGTTTGAATCAAAAATCTCAAATTTGAACCAAACGACAGATTTCCACCTGTTTAATGTCCATTTCTTGTGTTTCTTGGCCCAAGCAAGTCTCTTCTTATTGGTGTCCTTCAGTAGTGGTTCCTTTGCAGCAATTCAACCATGAAGGCCTGATTCACAGAGCCTCCTCTGAACAGTTGATATTGAGATGTGTCTGTTACTTGAGCTCTGTGACACCTGAAGAAACTTTCAAAGTTCATTACATTTTCCTAATTAACTGACCCTCCCGGCTTAAGGTAATGATGGACTGTCGTTTCTCTTTGCTTATTTGAGCTATAATATGCCATAATATGGACTTGGTCTTTTACCAAATACGGCTATCTTCTGTATACCACCTCTACCCAGTCACAACACAACTGATTGGCTCAAATGCATTAAGTTAAGAAATTCTACAAATGAACTTTTAACAAGGCACACCTGTTAATTGAAATGCATTCCAGGTGACTACCTCATGAAGCTGAATGAGAGAATGCCAAGAGTGTGCAAAGCTGTCATCAAGGCAAATGGTGGCTACTTTGAAGAATCTCAAATATAAAATATATTTTGAGTTTATCAACATTTGGTTTGGTTACTACATGATTCCATATGTTATTTCATAGTTTTGATGTCTTCACGATTATTATGCAATGAAGAAAATAGTAAAAAATAAAGAAAAACCCTTGAATAAGTAGGTGTGTCCAAACTTTTGACTGGTACTGTAATCAATATGAATCTTTCGGACTATTTTATTAAAGCAGGTGCAAATGCTTTATCATCAGTATTGCACATTTGAATGCATAAAATGGTAGATTGACTATAAAGGGGTATTTTGGCGGGCTTTCTCTGTGGTTGCATCCCCAGCTATACGTGATCTATATAGAGAGATGAGTTGAGTCACTTGTATGATCCACATATGTAAACAAAACTAAAAGGTTTCTTCTCCAAAGACCCCCCTTTCCTCAACCAGCGCAAAATATGCAAATGAGCACCCGATTCAGTCTTCATTCCGGCAAGTCACATGGTAATGTAGGCCGCAAAGATTCTGAGAAACTCTTAGTCAATTTCCTCTTTCTCAGCATCAACCTGCTTAACCAGGGCAGGAACAGAAATACATGTAGCAAAAATGGCTATGGAAATAGAATAACAGTAAAAACCTATCTTACTTCCCACCACCAAACATATATTTTTTTACTAAATACATCTATAATGCAAACTAAAAAGAGTAAACAGCCTCAATGTTTTAACCTGAAGGGTGGTTATTAAAGTCTTTGAAAAATGTCAGTTCCAAAATGTCAATATTGACAACGTAGTCCTGAATTAAAAAAAAAAAACATAAGTGCTTTGAAGCTTGTGTATGACTAGCACAAAATATTCTAGTTCCCTTGTGACTGAATGTTCTCATGGCAAGATGTGGCACTGGCAACACTCCAAGTGGCTAGTGTTGGATGGAGGGCACATTTTCTGGCAGGTCCAGTTTGTCATTATGCCTCAGCAACACGCCTGAATGAGCTGCTCGTGGTGTTCCTGACCTTCAACATGTTCCTCACTGTCACTCTGGACAGAGTCAGATTTAAACAAATAGGCCTACAATACAGATGTATGGATGTTTAAATATCATTCAGCAGCCTGTGACCTACTGGTTTAAAGAAGTGGTGGAGAATTAGGCTTGAGGAGACGAGTCACATGTTTGACTGCTTTCAGTACCCAATTCCCCTGATGAGGTTGAGATGTAATGGTCTATGAACCAAGTGAACTCCAGTGAAGTATGACATGGACAGGTGTAGGAGGGCTGTATGAGATGGGGAATACCCCCAAACCCATTGGTGTAAATCTGACTCATCTGCCAAAAATCCCATTCTCATGAGATCTTTCCACTGCACGTTTCAGTTCTGAACAAAACAGATGCTAGGACCTCATTTAGTTATGTGGTTGATTTGTCATGTAGCCTTCAGCCATTTTCTAAAATAACAAAAATCATCAATGAAGAGTACAAAGGGTCTGGTATCTCAGATTATTCTGGCAATTCTCACATATAAACTTCATTAGAAGGATGGATGTTTGAAATGCTTTTTACATTTGTATCACAAACCATTTTTTTGAAATCCATGATGAAAGTGGCCATTTTAAGCCCTTTTTAGACCTGTACATGCCTCCTGTAAGACCCTCTGATCTGTGAACTGTACACGATACAGACATCTTAGTGTCATTATATTCCTTATAGCAGTGGACACCAACCTTTTCTGAGTCAAGATCACTTTCTCAGTCAAAAAGCAAGCAGAGATCTACCGCTCAGATTGTTTTAAACATAACTTATATTTTTTTTACTTATTACTATTAACCTAATAAAACAGTTCTATGTGAATGAGGTTTGTGCATTAGGCCTAATACATTATCACAGCATATTGGCTATATGCCTGGCCACACAATATTGTTCTTCTCAAACCATATTTCAAAACTCAAGCTTTGATTACAAAATAGATCAGTTGGTGTAGCACTTGCAAGGCACAGCTGAGCATAAATTTAAATAATTATCTTTTTTATTTTAATGGAGTGATGGTACCTGCATCTAATGGTCATGGTGCTTTCAAGACAACTGAAAAAAACAAGGTCAAATCATGACGTCAGTGATCTTCAAGTCGGAGGTCTAGAAAGATGCCAGAGTTTCCAACATTGAATTCCCGAGTTGGATGACCGTTCAAAACCATTTCCCCCCAGTCGGATCTCACCCCCCCCCCCCACCCCTCTGAATTCCCAGTTGTCTGCAACCCGACATTAGTCTCAGCTGAAGGGCGGGCGAGAGCGGCAGAGGGTCCGCCTCTCACGGTCCCTGCTCTCTCCTTCCTATGGTGAGACTGACCAGAGAGAGGGGAAAGCGCCTTCCACCTGAAGGTGAAGTCTAGTCGCACCGCATGTTGTAGATTGAACAACAATGACTAGCTACGGATTCAGAAATGATGTTTGGAGATGAGTAAGTGAGTTAAAGAGATCGTCACGTGTCTGTCTTGGGAATGAGAGCAGAGGAAGAGCGGCATATGTTATAATCCAATCGTTGCAACAGGCTCAACCGATACCCCGCCCGTTTCTTTACAGACAGAAGAAATAGCCAACAGTCATTTATCACACACAGTGCTTCACACTGTTTGAATGAAAGAGAGATGTGTGTTGGCAGCTGAAATAGTTTTTTTGTTCTTCTTCCGATCATGGACAATAAAAAAATTCAAAAAATAGACTTGTGTCATAATCATATTCGGAAAATTCATATCAGTAACGATACTTGTTTTGTCCGAGTACTCGGCACATGCCTACCATTTACCATTCACGGTGCTCATAAAATGGATTAGAACTTCGGAATTTGCAGAGCCCACTCCGGAAATGTGATGTACTTGTAGAGTATATTGTTCTAAACAAAACCTCTAAAAATGAACAATCTAAAAAAGGGTAGTCTGAGATATATCATTCATGTATAAATGTGTATTTCAGAATCTAGACATACTCCATATAAGAACTATAGTGACACCAGGATGTATCATGTACAGATCACAGGGTCTTACAGGAGAATGAAGAGGTCTGAAAAGGGGCCTAAAATGGCCACTTTCATCATGATAAAAACAGAAAAACTAGTAATATAAATGTAAAATTAAAAAAACATTCTTCCTCCCAATGAAGTTTCTATGTGAGAATTACCAGAACAATCTGAGATATTGTACCAAGAATATCCCCCCAAAGCAACCTATCAGTGGGTAGGGTTGGTGAATATGACGAACTGGGGTTTGATGCCTGTCAGAAAACATGACCAGGCAACTGGTCAATGAGGAGGAGACTGACGAGAAAAACGGAAGAGGAAGAAATTCTATGTGCAAGATTACTGAGAAAATAGCTGAATAGATAGGCTACATTTCACAAGAAGAGACCAACACCACACAGAGAACCAGAAACCACATGCATACTAGCTACAACCAAGCGATAATGCAATGCTGTGTAAGTAACCAATGAGTGCATTTCTAAGAAAGGGGCAGGGCTCTATGCAGATCTAGAGACAGGCAGATTAGTTTGGTTCCTACCCTGCTGGTCTGTCAACGGTTGATAAAGTTTATCTAAATGATGCATAAATTACTCTTAAGTCACCCGTCAATGGAGAACAAGCACGTGAATAAAGAAATCTGCTCTTCACTGGAATCATATCGGCAAGGCCTGACGTTGCTCCCATTGTGTCTTCATGCAGCGAGTTGTGGAAAGATAGAAAAAAAACACAGTGTGCAGTGTTTTGCCAACTCAAAACAGTATTGGAGTAGGCTGTAATAAGACATGCTACTAAAAGATCCTTAGAGACTGCTTCACTCACGCTACTCTGGCCAGGAAACAAAATAATAAGGTCTGAGGGCAGAATCAACTCAAGAAGATGAGTTGAGAGCAGATATTGAATGCTATGAACGGCCCTGTATTCATACCATTTCCGACACCACAGTTGAGTGGGCATACAAAAAAAACTAGAAGAAGAACGTTTTAGGGTAAGGTAGCCCAGCCAGTCAGATGCAGGTGAATCATGGCTACCATTGTTGATGTTTTGCTACTGAATACTGACCCACTGAATGATCCTGGAAGAGATGAACACCACTGTCACAGTCAAAGGCAGAGCAGTGTAACCTATTTGACAATGATACTGCCAGGTTCCAGTGACCTGTTGTATTTGACCGGACATCTCCAACTTGAACTTTGCTCTTTAAACATAAACAGATCAATAGCCCCCTACCTATGTCAACTGCATTCAACATCTAATCACAGATTAGGCCTACCTACTACCGTCTGATCTTTTGAGCTAAAATTACACTGCGGCCTCAATGCTCGCTTCAGTGTAATTCTTACCCGAATTAGACTTCCTCAATCAGGCTGCTAGGCCTAAAACTGGATGAAAGATTACTTAAAGCCTCACTTGTAAGGGCTTATTCTGTCATTATACCCCTTTATCTCTGTCTTCACCATCATCTAACAGTTCAGAACCATTTCAATATGGAAAAGTTCAAACTTACTAGCTCTGAATTACTAAGCCCAGCGTGTGTGTGTGTGTGGGGAGGGTCCCACGTGTTGTGTGTGTGTGTGGGTGTGTGGGGGGTCCCACGTGTTGTGTGTGTGTGTGTGGGTGTGTGTTGTCTGTACTATTGCAACTCATAAGAGCAATGTGCAATTGGGTAAAAGGGCAAAGTGAGCAATGTGTGAACTTCAAAAAGTCCAAATTAACAATTATTACTTAAGATTAGCGTCACTTCTGAATCATAGTATGGCTTAAGATCATGAAGTATATTCTGATCAGACTGACTCTGGGGTAACATTTCAAAATGACAGTGGGGGGTGATCTCCAATCTTTCTCAATTTTTCAGACAGTCGTCTATGCTGGTTGGGATTATTGCAAAACTCTGCTTTTTCAGACCAGACAGACGAAAATGTGTAGACTCACTGTAACAGTAATTAAGCCAAAGGGCACCATATCTAAGTTCACCAGTACAGTGTGCCTTCACATTTTTCTCTCGCAAAAAAAAAAAAAAAAAAAAAAAAAGATCTTGCCAGTTGAAGTTTAATTTACACAGGTACAACTAGCGTCGCTCATGACCTCACTGTGAAAGGTCAAAGGCAACCAAATGTGCTGTCCTGACCGGTTACATGGGTAGTGTTTAGTGATCCTTATGAAATGTGTAGTCCTGAGGCCTGGAAGAAACACAGGGTCAACACAATGATCGACGTCTTTGGAATGCACCACAGAAAATCTTAACTCCAGTTTAGCTTCAAACTTTGCTCTACGTTTTTTTGAATAGACAAATAAAATGAGATCCTTAGTGGAGCAGCTTCAATGTTATCAAAGCTCAGCCAGTAGCCTTCATGCCAGTAATTTTATTACTATGAAAATGTGAGAGCATAATATCCAGATGCTCGTCAGCCTTCAGGCTGTGTGTTCAGTGGCTTGGGGAGTCGCAGGTACAAATCCTGAGCCTCCTGGGACACTCACTCACTTAGCAAAGAAAATATATTAACTGGCTTCTACCTCAGATTGTATGCCAAGTTGTTAAATACATTTTGTAAAACAGAGAGACCAGTCATAAACTTAATTTAGGCTATGTGGATTTGGAACTTTAAGAACTTTCTTTAAGAAGTTTAGACTATTTTAAAGCCCCTCTGGGCCTGTTAAACACAATGACAATGCACACGACTCTTTTCCTTAGTGGAGACCCCGTTACCGTGTCAACATTGTCAGTGAGGAATTTCAACCGCACCTTAACGCACAATGAAATCAAAGGACTGGGGAGAGGACTGCACAGAAGTCAATAACTAAGGCCTAAATGATAGCAGCAATATACAGGCCCTGCAGGGTCCTAATGGAGGGGAACCCATCAATGTTGTCATGGGAAAAAGTAGGAAATGAGAAGAGGCTATGGGTCTATCAATCAAGCCTGGTTCTCTGGATGACATCATTGTTGTTGTGCAGCAAGTGTCCATGTTTGGATTCATGGACAGACAATGCTAAACAAAAATACATTCACAGTGTAAAACACAAACAAAGGACATGTTAACTCACACCTGTCTTTTCTCTGGATGCCAGACAGAAAGAATCTCAATCATTTTGTTTACTACCACAGACAGAGAAACATTGAACACAACCTGATGGACACACAACCCAGAGTCACATGCAGCTGGAATGTGTTTTGCATAATTGAAGGCTTTCTCCGACAGGTTCATACACACACCTGAGAAATGAGATGACCTAGTCTCAACACACACAGGTTTAACTTGTTTCAGCCCTGGCATGTTAATGTGTAATTCACATTCCTACTTACAGACCGTATAGGATTGTGACTAGTGATAGTATCACTCACACCTGAGAATGCCACAAGGTTGGCGAGAATACTGCTGGAATGTTAATTGGTATGAAACCATGGCAATATAATTAGTAGGACATTCTGATCAAAGCAATGCTCCATGGTATGTGAACTGTCAGACATATTTGATTGATATTTGATTATCTTGTGCGATTGGCAACGAACAAAAACATACTAACTTTTGTTTGTCTCTTAGGCACACACACACAAAAAAAGTGTTTTAATAATAGTTAGTGGAATTGGGCTGTGTAGAGAAGAGATAGTCCTGGGAATGATAAGTGCTCGGCTGGGACTGTTAGTTCTGGCTCATTGGCAGTGTGCGTTCCAGTCTGTTAATCAAGAAAGGGTAGGGATCAAAAGCACAAAGGGTCTAGACGAGAGCTCCTTTTGCACAAGTGTCCCACTACCAACCAATTATCACAAAACAGGCTCGATATTGATGAGAGAAAGACAGTGACAATTAATTTATCCAATAAGTCCTCTCAATATTAGGGTCATTGCACCAATTCAGTGCATTTTGAGAAGTGTTTACATGTTTAATTATTTTTTTAACATTCTGTCATAAAGAGCTGTTGAACTTAATAAAAAAACACGTTCTAATTTCAGCAGGTTAAAAGGGAAAAGGAATTACTACAGTAATTGCCTATTAAGTGCCAAATAAAACTAACAGGGTTGACGATCTCATCTTAAATCAGTCATGAATCCCCGTGTGACAGGAGGAATGGAAGCTTGTTGCGTGCAACAAGGAGTTGCAATTGAATGCAAGCTTCACCCCCAAAAATGTATTAACATTTGGAACCTGTCCGTCTATGGTAACAGGGTTGACGTGTTCCACCAGAAAACACTAAACAAATACATGACCGGCTAAACTGCTTTTACACTATGATTTGACTATTAGATGTTCAATGTTGCTTTTGACTTTTTTTTTTTTAAAGGCATAGTTTCACCATATTAAAACAAGAGTTCAGTTCACAGAACAGGGTTGACTTTATAATGAGGGACAGACGTAAATGAATCACTAATCACATTAAATAAATAATGATCTTCAGAAATGCAACAAAATAACTAGGACTTTAAAATGATGGTGAAAACTGTGTGGATTAAGTGGGTGAAAGTCTTCCTAGAAGTCACAGAGGGTGCACTTTAAAAAGTCTTTATTAATATTACAAATCTGATTGATTGAATTCTCCATGTTATCTAAAGTAAAAGAGAACTTTGTTTTAATATAAAAGGCTTTTAAAATTCAACATTGGTGCACTATTTCTACTTAAAATATCACTATTTTCGTGGAATGCCCCATTAACCATTTTAATCTCACGGATATCAATTAAATGTGTCAACCAAAACAATACCAATGAAGTTCTATTATTCTGGCGCCAGTGTCAGGAAAATATTAACAGATAACCTAGATGGTTGACCAGGTGATTAGCTGCCTGGGTTAGAGTGGCCCACTCCCACATGTCCACACAAAGTTTACACACAGCTCTAATGTCAAGTTGATTTCCGCTATGCATTATTCTCTGCCAACAGAGCAAGGAAAGGGAACAAAGTGACTGAAAATCTCCAATTAATGAAAGGAGGAGTGAGGGTATTTAGGATACTCTTAAAAAAATATGTAATTATATTGCCTAATGAACAAAAAAAATATAAACGCAACATGTTCCATGAGTTGAAAAAAAAGATCCACAATCTTTTCCATATGCACAAAAAGCTTATTTCTCTCAAATTTTCAAATTTTGTGCACAACTTTGTTTAAATCCCAGTAAGTGATCATTTCTCCGTTGCCAAGATAATCCATCCACCTGACAGGTGTGACATATCAAGAAGCTGATTAAACAGCATGATCATTACACAGGTGCACCTTGTGCTGGGGACAATAAAATGTCACTAATTTGATTTGTTAATATGTGAAGTATTGCCATTGCATTTTATCAATGGCAATTTGATACCGTGGCGAGATCTTGAGGTCCATTGTCGTGCCATTTATCTCCCGCCATCACGTCATGTTTCAGCATGATAATGCACAGCCCCATGGTGCAAGGATCTGTACACAATTCCTAGAAGCTGAAAATGTCCCAGTTCTTCCATGGCCTGTATACCCACTCAGCATGTTTGGGATGCTCTGGACTGAGGTGTACGACAGCGTGTTCCAGTTCCCGCCAATATCCAGCAACTTCGCACCGCCATTGAAGAGGAGTGGGACAACATTCTACAGACCACAATCAACAAACAGACCAACTATGGAAAGTACATGTGTCGTGCTGCATGAGGCAAATGGTGGTCAAACCAGATACTGAATGGTTTTCTGATCCACGCCCCAACATCTTTATTTAAAGGTATCTGTGACCTACAGATGCTTATCTGTATTCCCAGTCATGTGAAAGCCATACATTAGGCCCTAATGAATTTATTTAAAATTGACTGATTTCCTTATGTGAACTATAACTCAGTAAAATCTTTGAAATTGTTGCATTTATATATTTTTTTCACTGTAGCTTAGCTTAGTTAAGCCATAATACATCACAGTTCAGAAGTCAGTAATGAATGATAATAGGTCTTTAAACATCTAGGTAAATTATACTCAGTGGACAGGGGGAGGGAGATATACCGGTTTACAAAAAGTGTGTTGTGGGTTAGATAGTGTTCCTGAGAGAAAGCATTGGTCTAAATGTGATCTGGCCACATCTGAAACCAAAGCAGAAACTACAGCATTGAGAAATCCCCACCACAACACATCAGGTGTGGACAGGGGTGAATTACGGTCAAATACAACTCACTTTCACACCACTGATGTAGAAAAACCACCTGCATGTCGTCTGTGTATTATTGTTACACTTTGATGGAGAAATTCATTTCTATGAAATGAAACTAGTTTAAGGCAAAACTTTAACTGAAGCGAATGGAGACCTTCATGACTTCACCTGAGAACCCTAGTTGTAAGTGAGGTGACTAAAAGAGCTGTATTATGTTTAAGAAGAGAGTGCTTTAGGTATTGTGGTTGCGTATTGCTGGGAGAGGAAGGATGCAACATTCCAATAACCCTCATTCAGTTGAGTGATATGTAAACAGTTGTAAAGCACACACAGTTGATGCATAAGAATACAGGATGTTTTACTGTTTAAATCTTCTCTTTAGCTAGGCCTGTATCCAGATCAAATAAAAATATTAACCAGAAAAACAAAGGCAAACACCTGAAGGCTTTAAACTAAAATAACAAACCTCCATCAGATTCCCAAATAATTTAGTGTAATGTTTTCCCATGGAGTGAGAAGAAACTAGGCCAGTCTTTTTGAGCACCTGGCTGAAGGGAAAGCGCTAGCCTCATTTCAGAACTGCTCTTATATAACCCCATTCTTGTTCAACTATCCCAATTGTTTGGGAATGGATTGATTTCATACAAGAAGTACTGGGAGTGTGAAGAGAAATGTAACTGGTGTGAATTCATAGATGTAGGTCAATATGAATGTGGTTTCCATCCATGCCTAAGGGTAATAACAAAGCTATGAGACCCAGATAAGAGGAGCCATTCTCAGTCCGTTCTGACACCTGCAGGTGGCCAGGTCATGGGATGCTCAATCGACAGAACACATTCAGGGAAACAATGCATTTTTTCACAACAATTCAGGAAGAAATGCGACAAAATAATGACAAAAATGAAAACCTTACAAGTAGGCCTAAACAACGTTTTTGGGGTCAAGAAATAGTATACATAAGTAATTCATTTTTTAAAAACACATGAACTGGAAGCATTAAAATTGCCCCTGTGCTTTTTGACAGGGTTCATACAGTCACAGCGTCATTGAATCCACTATGAATAACCATGGTAAAGTAGCGCCATCTAGTGGCATAAACGGAAATTGGTTGGCATTGCTCTTTACCAAATTATACCTTGATTTTAGTTCAATGTCTGGTAGACAAAATGCAGGCTAACGATACCAATGTCAAAAACATGTGCATAACATTCAAGCTCCTCCATGGAGTCCATTACTGACATTCTTTCAAAATTCTTTCCACATTTCATTGGAGCATTTCACATCACTGCAATCTTTGACATCGATTCATTAATTTCTTTATTTATAAAGCCCTTTTACAAAAACTACCACTGTACCTTACATCATTAATAATCTTAAAACATATGAATTACCACATCCAGTCTCAAGGATGGCTAACTCTGTAAATTCCTTCGGTCTCCACTGAGTTAGGTAAATCAGCTTTTAGGGTTTTTTTGCACTGTATTTGAGAAACAATGTTAACATTTCTCTTAAATTTGCTTCTACATCTGCATTGCTTGCTGTTTGGAGTTTTAGGCTGGGTTTCTGTATAGCACTTGGTGACATCTGGTAACGTAAAAGGGCTTTATAAATACATTTGATTTGACGTTTCGGTGCCTCTAGAGCAATTTAGACTGGTGATTGAGGACATTATTACTGATGAATGTTTTTGTTTATTTATGACCGTGTTTAGTTTCCGCTTGCATTTCGTATTTGATGCAGTTTAGTAATTTTTGTAATTCAGGGCTCTTCTGTAAAAGAGACCTTGGTCTCAGTATGACTCCCTGGTCAAATAAAGGTTTAACAAATGATCAGCACATCTTTGCTGTAGGTTTTATGTTGGATTGATCAAGTTCAAAGACAAGGCCTGGGTCCACTAGAGGGCAAATGAGAAGGCTGTCCACTTACCGACAGCTCTGAAGAGACATGCTCCGTCCTCTTTCATTTTTTTAATGACGAAGCCTTTCTTTTCCCCAAGCGCTTTCTCAAACCAGTGCTCCTGCTGAGAGAAATAGAACATCTGTAATTCAATGCAGTGGGTTATACAGGCAGGTCTATCCGACTACCATAGGAGGCAACCTTACATTAACGTCTCAAGTGTGCTTGTTGAAGTATTTTTGGAATAACATTCAAAGAGTGCAGATTAGGCTAAAATATAGTTTTAGCTACACATTTGTTTACAAAGTCTCCAATGACATTAAAGCAGACCTGTGTGCCAGCAAGGTGTGAGGTTGACGCCCTCTAGATGGGTAACAGCCAAAACTTTCTCAAATCATTGAATCATTTCGTCCAACTAGGGTTGAGCGATATCCAGTGGTGTAAAGTACTTTAGTAAAAGTACTACTTAAGTCGTTTTTGGGGGGTATCTGTACTTTACTATTTATATTTTTGGCAACTTTTATTTTACCAAATTCCTAAATAAAATAATGTACTTTTTACTCCATACATTTTCCCTGACACCCAAAAGTTCTATTTACATTTTGACAGGAAAATGATCCAATTCACACACTTATCAAGAGAACATCCCTGCTCATCCCTACTGCCTCTGATCTGGCGGACTCACTAAACTCAAATGCTTGTTTGTTTGTAAATTATGTCTGAGTTTTGGAGTGCGTCCCTGGCTATCCGTCAATAAAAAAGTACCTAGAAAATTGTACCTTCTGGTTTGCTTAATATAAGGAATTTGAAAGTATTTATACTTTTACTTTCAACACTTCAGTACATTTTTAGCAATTCTATTTACTTTTAGCAATTCTATATTTAAAACCAAATACTTTTTTACTTTTAGTCAAGTAGTGGTTTACTGGGTGACTTTCACTTTAATCATTTTCTATTAAGGTATCTTTACTTTTACTAAAGTATGACAATTGAGTAATTTTTCGACCACTGGCAATATCCAGATTTTCACACGTCATACCGGGGTATACGATATTACCGAAAGTGCACACAACGAGAGGTATTTTTTTTTTTTTACACCTGCACAAAACAATTTAGGTAATAGGGATCTTGATCCAGGAGGGGATTGAATGTCTCTGCTGTAACCTGGAAGCTTGATCACAACATCTTGACACTTCGCTAGCAAACCAAATGTGTCGCTGGAACCCTGAGCTGGATATCATTTATTTGACATCTTACATTTCTTATAGTTATACTTAACTTATAGTTATATAAACAGTGCACGCATCCCCACTGCCCCCGTGAGGCAGGGATGCCCCCAACCTCCCCAAAAAAACAGTTTTGAAAATCCTATGGTCGGTAATTTAAAATCCCCCGGGATATAGTCGAAATGGTATATCTGCCAAGCCAACGTCCAACTGAATTAAAGAAAATCCTTGTTTACCACACCATTACATTAATATGTTTGTTTCTAACTTATGTAGGCTAATTCATTAATGACAAGTTGTAGTATTAAGTTTGTCCTTTTCTTATCGAGAGGTAAAATACAAATATCCTCAAATGTCTTCAAAGCCAACCGTATGAGTAGGCCTATTAAACACATCCTTGGCTTAGTCTATTCACCTTATTCAAATCGATGTGTAACCTATTGCAATTATTTCATCCTTTTTAAAAGCAGAGGCCTAGGCTACATGGTTTTAAAAGACATTGTTTAAACAATTGTGTAAAACAAACAGCCTATATTTTGGGTTATGATGGAGTAAGACAGCTGTACTAATAAGTTCATGAGTATGTTCATGGCATTTTGATTCTTGAAGAAACAAATAGGACTAGGTATATCAATAATGGACATGACCACTGAAAAGGAGAAGTAGGCTTACTATTGCTGATTGAACAATTAAATAGGCCTACTTTCTGCGACGCTAGAACAACTGAAAATTCCTGGTTTATTAAATAGCATCCCTCATTTGTCACTGATCTGTCGTTCTGCCCCTGAACAGGCAGTGAACCCACTGTTTCTAGGCCGTCATTGAAAATAAGAATTTGTTCTTAACTGACTTGTCTGGTGAAATAAAGGTCAAATTAAAAAAATAAACAGCCTAGATATGTTCATAATGATGAACATTCAGTCAGAATAAGAAGCTATGATGAATTTCAAGAATACACTTATTTGAGATCGTTGAGCAACTCTATAATCTGTCAATTTCATTTTAGCCCTCTTTTTTAATGGATGAATATTACTGGTTTGCCTACACAAGCTTTTAATGCTACCACATCATATCATATTTAGCCAGAGATATTGCTATCCTGTAGCCTAACGCCATTTATTGACTAGCAGTAGAGCAAACAAACTGCTATTTGCACGTGAAAAAAGAATGGGATGCATTTGCTCCATTGTTTGTGATGCTGATAGTCTTTAATGCTAAGGCTTAATGAAAAGGTGCTGCATTATGACACCTGCTATGTAATAAAAACAAATGACTGGCATACAACAACAACAAATAGCTAGCTCATTATTTCTCCAAACGTTGAATACTTTCACATTCCATTTTAGATGACGCCTGAATTGATGTGGTTGATAGAACAGACCTGGATGGAAAAAGCAAATAACTTGTGACATTCAAAACATATACATTTTACCCGCTACTCCCAAACTGGTCATTTCTAGAACGCCCATTTAAAACCAATGTGCTACTGGTATTGCTTCATTTTGCAAAAAAAAGTCTGTGTGAAATAAACAGGAAGACATTTTAATAGAAATGTTCATTTAAATGGCTAGTTGCGGTACGAAGGTAGTGGTCACCCTGGAGGCCATGAGCTGAACTAATGAACTACATTTTACACAGCATTACCTGCTCCACTGTCGCTGGGTCCTCAGACTGCAGTCTCGATGCGTTCTCGTATTCATCTTCACTGTTGTAACCCGCACCTTCCTCCGAATCAGCACTAGGACCTCCACCGCCACCTCCAGCTACGCCGGGTGTTCCACCACCGGCCACCCCAGAGCAGGTTGCTTGCCGTCGCCTTTTACTCAGACCAGGCCCCGAGCAACAACTTCCAATTCCCCCACCACAACCAACGCTGCCTGACAGTTCTCCGCGTGTCCCAGCAACGCATGGTATTCCTCCAGTCCCATTACCATCCCCAGGTCCAACAGGAGACCCTGAAACCACGGGAGGGGGAGAGGCCTGCTGCGGCCGAGAGCTAGCTTCGTTCCGTCTATCCTCCCTTGTCGAAGGTGGAGCGGCTTGATAGGACCATGGTGGCGGCGAGGCCCTCGGTCTTGCACCTGTACGACCTCCGTGTGGATGTTGATGTGGGTCAGAGCCACTCCTTCTGTCAGTCTCGTCCGGGTGGTCCGAAACACCGACACTCGAGTTCGGCTTCTTCTTCGGAAGAATCGTCATGGTTGTCTGTTAGGGAGGGGGTCAACGGGGTGACGATTCCTTCTTTCCAGAATGTAGCTAGTAGGCCTACTTTGCCGTTAAGGCCGTCAGTTTTTGTGCAATATTCGACCTTAAACACTTAGGTTACAAAATATATCGATATCATCTGTTATTGGCTTTGTTTTCTGGGGATAGCTAGCTAGTTGAACAATAACAAACCGTCTCCCTCTTCCCGTCCTCCAAGCTCTCCATTCCCCACAAAACATCAACACAGATCTGACGACACAGGAACGTCACTTCCCTTGCAAGAGCTTTTTTTCAGGGTCTGTGCTACTCGGGATCCCTGGAACGTCCACATCCCCATTGAAGTTGACGTTTAAAAACGGTTAAGGTACGGTTAGGAAAGGTTTGTAGTTGAGGGGTTAGGAGATTAGGGTTGGACGTTTTCCTTCGTCAATGGTCTTTCTGGGTCGTCACCAGTTACCACAGCCCCAAAGTCCAAAACCCTGCCCATTTCTACCATTTATTTTCTTAAAATTGGATTTTAAACCTAACCTTGACCTTCACTTTAACCAAACAGCTAACCTTATACTTAACCCCAACCTTAAGTTTAGACTGAAAAGCTCATTTTAGTCTTTATGAATGTTTACCATATAGCCACTTTGGGTGTGGTAACTAATGGAAACACTATTTGTGGCATTTTAATGATAATGTAGAACAAATGCAAATAATGTATACATTTAATGGAAAATATAAATATGACCAGATAGTTTTTTCTTTATTAATCCACATGTCATTGATTAAGTGTTTGTTTTTTCCTGAAAGAGACCACAGTAAATGTTTGCTGAACATATAATTAATTACATTTTAGTAATTAAGCAGACACTCTTATCCAGAGCAACTAGGGTTTATGGACCTTGCTCAAGGGCACCATGACAGGTTGTTCGCCTAGTTGTCTTGGGGATTCAAACCGGCAACCTTTTGGTTCCTGGCCCAACACTCTTAACCGCTAGGCTACCTGCCGTTCTATACTAATCATGTCTTACTATTTTTGGACTCATATTATGAATAAAATAATTAGATAAAATGTGTGTTTGATTTTAGTATCTGAATGCACATATTCCTAATGCAAATTCCAGCAATTTAGCCTAATTAAATGTACCCTCAAAAGAAGAGGCATTTTGGAAAATCCATATGATAACAATTGGCATGTGTCATGATTAGTTGTTATTTTTTTTCCGTTCATAAAGCCGACTTTACTTGATTTGTGTGATTGGGCATAGGAGCCCCATGTGATGGCAATTGCTTCAGCATTCACCTCTGAAATAGTAGGTCTAATAAAACAAATTAAATACTCACTTTTCACCAAGATGTTTAGATATGCTCCAAGCCCCACTGCACAAACCTTACTGTATGTAGTATTGTTGATGTTGTGAATATGCATAGTCTATATTTACTCTGTTGGGCCTACAATACATGGTTGAGGTGGGTCATCACATCTCTGATCAACTGAAGTTGTTCCTGGAAAAAGAAAGTATACTAAACAACAATATAAATGCAACATGTAACAATTTCAAAGATTTGACTGAGTTACAGTTCATATAAGGAAATCAGTCAAATTAAATAAATAAATTAGGTCCTTATCTATGGATTTCACATGACTGGGTATGGGTGCAGCAATGTTTGGGCCTTGCAGTGGAGGTTCCTCAGAGGAGGAAGGGGAGGACCATCCTCCTCAGTGAATACATTTTTTTTTTAAATTAAACATTAAAAAAGTTACACGTTTTTGATAACTATACTAAATATGTCACCAAATAATTGATTAAAACACACTGTTTTGTAGGGTAGAACCATGGTGTCGCTGGTTGGAAAGCTAGCTTCCGTCCTCTTCTGGGTACATTGACTTCAATACAAAATTTAGGAGGCTCGTGGTTCTCACCCCCTTCCATAGACTTACACAGTAATTATGACATCTTCCGGAGGACGTCCTCTATCAGAACTCTTGCAACATGAACTGACATGAATCTAGTACTGAAAGCATAAGCTACAGCTAGCTAGCACTGCAGTGTGTAAAATGTGGTGAGTAGTTGACTCAAAGAGAGCGAAAGACAATAGTTTAACAATTTTAGTTAGCTGCCTATGGCTTTCCAACACAACACTGGAACTTTTCCAAGTCAAGGTAAGCTTTTGGTGTTGCTAATTTATTGTATGATTGTAGCGGGTTTACTAACGCGTTAGTTCTATTAGCCATGCTGACTATGATGTTAATTTAGCTAACATGGTGACAACGATGTAGGCTGTGTGTAGCGGTTTGGTTTGGAAAGGTTTTTTCGCCTGGTCACATACAGCTGATGTGTTGTGCATTGAAGTCCAAAAGTGAAAGGAAGAGGTGAGAGGAGGAGAGCACCTGGATGCAAGAAGGAATACAACGTGGCTGCTATAAAAGTGAACTGTATTTACGTGTGATCAGGGGTGTATTAATTCTGACGATTCTGTTGAAAAACGTTTCTTAAACGGAAGCAAACAGAACAAAACAGGGAAAAACATATCCGAATTTGTCCAACAGAAACTCTCTTTTGCAACTGTTGGACTAATGATTACACCATTTTCAGATAGATGCAGGCAAGAGTGTGCAAGGCTGTATTGAATGTCATTGTCTGTCCATGTATCACATTTGTCTCTCGACCTGTGTGCACCTACGTTGTCAATTTGAATTCATAGGCTAGGTTGTAACAATCTCATGATGGGTATAGGGCAAATTTGAGTATCATTTAGTAGCCTAAACGCATCGCTTTTACATTGAACTGGGTGAATGTAAAATGAATGAGTCATCCAATATACTGTAATAGAAATAAGGCCAACGCCACTGCTTGGAGGACATACGCCCACCCACTGGGCCCAGCCAATCAGAATGAGTTTTTCCCCACAAAAGGGCTTAATTACAGACAGCCCCCCCAGACGATCTCGCAGCTGATGTAGCCGGATGTGGAGGTCCTTGGCTGGCATGGCTACATGTGGTCTGCAGTTGTGAGGCCGGTTGGACGTACTGCCAAATGTTCTAAACATCTTTGGTGGCTACTTATGGTAGAGAAATTAACATTCAATTATCTGGCAACCGCACTGGTGGACATTCCTGCAGTCGGCATGCCAATTGCACGCTCCCTCCAAACTAGAGAAATGTATGCCATTGTATTGTGTGACAAAACTGCACTTTTTGAAGTGGTCTTTTATTGTCCCCAGCACAAGGTGCACCTGTGTAATGATCTTGCTGTTTAATCAACTACTTGACACCTGTCATGTGGATGGATTATCTTGGCATAGGAGAAATGGTCAATAAACAAATCTGTGCACAAAATTGGAGATACATCCTTTTTTTGGTACGTATGGAAAATGCCTGGGACCAACAGTTTACATGTTGCATCTATATTTTTGTTCTGTAATTCTATTACATTCTATTTGCCTACCTCACCTAATTTAAAGCTGTCACGTTCTGACCCTTATTTCCTTTGTTTTGTATTTATTTAGTATGGTCAGGGCGTGAGTTGGGGTGGGCAGTCTGTTTGTTTTTCTATGATTTGGGGATTTGTATGTTTCGGCCTAGTATGGTTCTCAATCAGAGGCAGGTGTCATTAGTTGTCTCTGATTGAGAATCATACTTAGGTAGCCTGGGTTTCACTGTTTGTTTGTGGGTGATGTTAGTTATTTGTGTCAGCACAGATCTCATTTATAGCGTCACGGTCGTTATTTGTTTATTGTTTTTGTATTCAGTGCTTTCTTTTATTAAATATTCATCATGAACACATACTACACTGCATTTTGGTCCTCCGATCCTTCTCGCCTCTCCTCTTCAGATGAAGAGGACGACTGTGACAAAAGCATGAAGTCATGTGAGGTATCTTCCAATTCATAGGCTATTCATTGTGGGAAGAGCATTTAGAATGCTGCTAAACTAGCTGTAATTCTTGGAATGATCAAATGGCGATGCTGCTGCCATAGAATTAGGAACTAGAATACTAATTAAACTAGTAGTTTAATTAGGGCTGCTATCCTGCCTTACCTTCACAATTTCCTAATCCTTTCATTCCTCAAAGAGGAAATATAGTCATAATGTGTTTATTTAGGTAGAGTTACTTAAGCAATAAAGCACGACTAGGTGTGGTATATGGCCAATATACCATGGCTCAGGGCTGTTCTTACATACGACGCAACTCGGAGTGGCTGGATAGAGCCCTTAGCCGTGGTATATTGACTATATACCACAAACCTCTGAGGTGCCTTATTGCTAGTATACACTGGTTATCAATGTAATTAGAGCAGTAAAAAAAATGTTTTGTCATACCCGTGGTATACGGTCTGATATACCACGGCTGTCAAACAATCAGCATTCAGGGCTCGAACCAGCCAGTTTATTATAGCAATTATAAACTGAATAGCAATTATAAACTGGGTGGTTCAAGCACTGAATGCTGATTGGCTGACAGCCATTGTATATCAGACCGTATACCACCGGTATGACAACATTTATTTTTACTGCTGTAATTCCATTGGTAACCATTTTTATAAATAGTAATAAGGCACCTCTGGGGTTTGTGGTATATGGCCAATATACCACAACTAAGGGCTGTGTCTAGTCACTATGCGATGCAAAAGAACAGCTCTTAGCTGTGGTATATTGGCCATATACCACACCCT
Source organism: Oncorhynchus keta (assembly GCF_023373465.1). Taxonomy (NCBI): domain Eukaryota; kingdom Metazoa; phylum Chordata; class Actinopteri; order Salmoniformes; family Salmonidae; genus Oncorhynchus; species Oncorhynchus keta. The sequence continues at coordinate 14,267,317 of NC_068447.1, forward strand.
CGGGCCTTATTGATTAATTAATTATATCATATCCAAAATAATTAAATGGATTTCTTGGTCTTCATTCTTCCCCTCTCATCTCCACAGGTAGCCATATACACATCATTCTTGTGTTGCAGCCTTATTGTCACGCCTTGGTCTTAGTATTTTGTGTTTTCTTTAATTATTTGTTCAGGCCAGGGTGTGACATGGGGTTATTGTATTGTCGTATTGGGGTTTTTGTAGGCTTCGGGATTGTGGTTGATTAGGTGTGTGTCTAGTATAGGCTTGGCTGCCTGAGGCGGTTCTCAATCAGAGTCAGGTGATTCTTGTTGTCTCTGATGGGGAACTGTATTTAGGTAGCCTGGGTTTCACTTTGTATTTCGTGGGTGATTGTTCCTGTCTCTGTGTAGTGTTCACCAGATAGGCTGTAATTAGATTTCACGTTCCGTTTGTTATTTTGTATAAGTTATTTCATGTATCGCGATCCTTCATTGAAGATCATGAGTAACCACCACGCTGCATTTCGGTCTGACTCTCTTTCTCGGTTCCGGGTTGGAGCGACAATTTGTTCGGCTCTGCAGGTTGTATAACTTTTTCATTACATTTCATTATAGTACAACGGTTGATTTGTCTAATCTTAGCAATTCTTCTTAGCTAGCTACATAGCCGTCCTTGTATCAGAGATAATTGCATAATTATCGTATTTCGTCGCCCTAACGTAGCCTTCACTGCTATTCGCCCAGGAGCTAGCAACGCTAGCTAACGCACACGGATTAGCATCACTGTAGTGCTATTCACTCAACTGAACGACTTGATTAGTCTAGTGTTAGCTAGCTACATAGCTGTCTTTGTTTCCAAGATAATTGTGTAGTTTAGTGTGTGTAGCCTTGGAGTGATTATCTTAATTCACTGAGGGTCGCTAGCCAGCTATTTGTCGTCCTTAACGTAGGAGACTCTGCTAGCTAGCCAACAGCTAACAGCTAGCCAACGTCTACTGTTTGAATTCAACAACCCGGTCAGGTAGTTTCACATTTTCATTTCATTTCATTTCATTACAGTACAACGGTTTGATTTGTTTGATCGTAGCTAGCTACATAGCTAGCTACATAGCCGTCTTTGTTTCAAAGATAATTGTGTAGTCTAGAGCGATTTCCTAGGTTAGCTAGCCAGCTATTGTCGAGCGTAACGTAAACAACACTGCTAGCTAGCCAGCTAGCCCCGAATAGTAGCACTGTAGAAACTATTACACTCAACGGAACGACTTGATTAGTGTAGTGTCAACAATTGCAGCCACTGCCAGCTAGCCTACTTTAGCAGTACTGTATCATTTTAATCATTTTAGTCAATAAGATTCTTGCTACGTAAGCAACTTTCTGAACATTCGAGACGTGTAGTCCACTTGTCATTCAATCTCCTTGCATTAGCGTAGCCTTTTCTGTAGCCTGTCAACTATGTGTCTGTCTATCCCTGTTCTCTCCTCTCTGCACAGATCATACAAACGCTCCACACCGCGTCGACCACCCTACTCTGGTGGTCCCAACGACCACGTGGAGTTCCAGGTCTCCGGTAGCCTCTGGAACTGCCGATCTGCGGCCAACAAGGCAGAGTTCATCTCAGCCTATGCCTCCCTCCAGTCCCTTGACTTCTTGGCACTGATGGAAACATGGATCACCACAGATAACACTGCTACTCCTACTGCTCTCTCCTCGTCCGCCCACGTGTTCTCGCACACCCGGGAGCTTCTGGTCAGCGGGGTGGTGGCACCGGGATCCTCATCTCTCCCAAGTGGTCTTTCTCTCTTTCTCCCTTACCCATCTGTCTATCGCCTCCTTTGAATTCCATGCTGTCACAGTTACCAGCCCTTTCAAGCTTAACATCCTTATCATTTATCGCCCTCCAGGTTCCCTCGGAGAGTTCATCAATGAGCTTGATGCCTTGATAAGCTCCTTTCCTGAGGACGGCTCACCTCTCACAGTTCTGGGCGACTTTAACCTCCCCCGTCTACCTTTGACTCATTCCTCTCTGCCTCCTTCTTTCCACTCCTCTCCTCTTTTGACCTCACCCTCTCACCTTCCCCCTACTCACAAGGCAGGCAATACACTTGACCTCATCTTTACTAGATGCTGTTCTTCCACTAACCTCATTGCAACTCCCCTCCAAGTCTCCGACCACTACCTTGTATCCTTTTCCCTCTCGCTCTCATCCAACACTTCCCACACTGCCCCTACTCGGATGGTATCGCGCCGTCCCAACCTTCGCTCTCTCTCCCCCGCTACTCTCTCCTCTTCCATCCTATCATCTCTTCCCTCTGCTCAAACTTTCTCCAACCTATCTCCTGATTCTGCCTCCTCAACCCTCCTCTCCTCCCTTACTGCATCCTTTGACTCTCTATGTCCCCTATCCTCCAGGCCGGCTCGGTCCTCCCCTCCCGCTCCGTGGCTCGACGACTCATTGCGAGCTCACAGAAAAGGGCTCCGGGCAGCCGAGCGGAAATGGAGGAAAACTCGCCTCCCTGCGGACCTGGCATCCTTTCACTCCCTCCTCTCTACATTTTCCTCCTCTGTCTCTGCTGCTAAAGCCACTTTCTACCATTCTAAATTCCAAGCATCTGCCTCTAACCCTAGGAAGCTCTTTGCCACCTTCTCCTCCCTCCTGAATCCTCCCCCTCCTCCCTCTCTGCAGATGACTTCGTCAACCATTTTGAAAAGAAGGTCGACGACATCCAATCCTCATTTGCTAAGTCAAACGACACCGCTGGTTCTGCTCACACTGCCCTACCCAATGCTCTGACCTCTTTCTCCCCTCTCTCTCCAGATGAAATCTCGCGTCTTGTGACGGCCGGCCGCCCAACAACCTGCCCGCTTGACCCTATCCCTCTCTTCTCCAGACCATTTCCGGAGACCTTCTCCCTTACCTCACCTCGCTCATCAACTCATCCCTGACCGCTGGCTACGTCCCTCCCGTCTTCAAGAGAGCGAGAGTTGCACCCCTTCTGAAAAAACCTACACTCGATCCCTCCGATGTCAACAACTACAGACCAGTATCCCTTCTCTCTTTTCTCTCAAACTCTTGAGCGTGCCGTCCTTGGCCAGCTCTACCGCTATCTCTCTCAGAATGACCATCTTGATCCAAATCAGTCAGGTTTCAAGACTAGTCATTCAACTGAGACTGCTCTTCTCTGTATCACGGAGGCGCTCCGCACTGCTAAAGCTAACTCTCTCTCCTCTGCTCTCATCCTTCTAGACCTATCGGCTGCCTTCGATACTGTGAACCATCAGATCCTCCTCTCCACCCTCTCCGAGTTGGGCATCTCCGGCGCGGCCCACGCTTGGATTGCGTCCTACCTGACAGGTCGCTCCTACCAGGTGGCGTGGCGAGAATCTGTCTCCTCACCACGCGCTCTCACCACTGGTGTCACCCAGGGCTCTGTTCTAGGCCCTCTCTTATTCTCGCTATACACCAAGTCACTTGGCTCTGTCATAACCTCACATGGTCTCTCCTATCATTGCTATGCAGACGACACACAATTAATCTTCTCCTTTCCCCCTTCTGATGACCAGGTGGCGAATCGCATCTCTGCATGTCTGGCAGACATATCAGTGTGGATGACGGATCACCACCTCAAGCTGAACCTCAGCAAGACGGAGCTCCTCTTCCTCCCGGGGAAGGACTGCCCGTTCCATGATCTCGCCATCACGGTTGACAACTCCATTGTGTCCTCCTCCCAGGCGCTAAGAACCTTGGCGTGATCCTGGACAACACCCTGACGTTCTCAACTAACATCAAGGCGGTGTCCCGTTCCTGTAGGTTCATGCTCTACAACATCCGCAGAGTACGACCCTGCCTCACACAGGAAGCGGCGCAGGTCCTAATCCAGGCACATCTCCCGTCTTGATTACTGATTACTTGATTACTGCAACTCGCTGTTGGCTGGGCTCCCTGCCTGTGCCATTAAACCCCTACAACTCATCCAGAACGCCGCAGCCCGTCTGGTGTTCAACCTTCCCAAGTTCTCGCACGTCACCCCGCTCCTCCGCTCTCTCCACTGGCTTCCAGTTGAAGCTCGCATCCGCTACAAGACCATGGTGCTTGCCTACGGAGCTGTGAGGGGAACGGCACCTCAGTACCTCCAGGCTCTGATCAGGCCCTACACCCAAACAAGGGCACTGCGTTCATCCACCTCTGGCCTGCTCGCCTCCCTACCACTGAGGAAGTACAGTTCCCGCTCAGCCCAGTCAAAACTGTTCGCTGCTCTGGCCCCCAATGGTGGAACAAACTCCCTCACGACGCCAGGACAGCGGAGTCAATCACCACCTTCCGGAGACACCTGAAACCCCACCTCTTCAAGGAATACCTAGGATAGGGTAAGTAAGGGTAAGTAATCCTTCTCACCCCCAAAAAAAAGATTTAGATGCAAGTGGCTGTTCCACTGGATGCCATAAGGTGTATGCACCAATTTGTAAGTCGCTCTGGATAAGAGCGTCTGCTAAATGACTTAAATGTAAATGTAAATGTAAATGTTTCGACAAACGAAGAATGCGTTACAGAATCACCCACCACACACGGACCGAGCTGCGTGTTAACAGGCAGCGACAGCATGAGCAGCGAAGGGAGGACGTTATGGACAGCAGAAGTATGGAATATACTACGTGGGAAGAAATAGACAGGTGGGCGGTCGACCCAGAGAGAGTGCCGGCGCCCACCTGGGATTCGCTGGAGCAGTGCGAAGAGGTCTATAGGAGAATGGAGTCGAAGAGAAAGACACGGCGGCGCAGAAAGAAACCCGAAAGTCACCCCCAAAAATGTATTGGGGGAGGGCTCAGGGAGAGATTGGCAGAGTCAGGAGTCAGACCTGAGCCAACTCTCCCTGTTAATCGTGAGGAGCAGCGATCAAAGGACTTCTGGACTTGGGAGGAGATATTAGACGGAAAAGGACCCTGGGCTCAGCCTGGAGAATATCGCCGTCCCAAGGAAGAACTGGAGGCGGTAAAAGCGGAGAGGCGCTGGTATGAGGAGGCAGCACGGCGAAGCGGATGGAAGCCCGAAAAGCAGCCCAAAAACATTATTGGGGGGGGGCTTACAGGGAGTATGGCTATGCCAGGTAGGAGACCTGCGCAAACTCCCTGTGCTTACCGGTGGGCTAGAGAGACCGGGCAGGCACCGTGTTATGCTATGGAGCGGCACGGTGTTTCCAGTGCGGGTGCATAGCCAGGTGCAGCACATACCAGCCCTTCGTATTGGCCGGGCTAGAGTGGGCATCGAGCCAGGTAAGGTTGGGCAGGCTCGGTGCTCAAGAGCTCCAGTGCGCCTGCACGGTCCGGTCTATCCAGAGCCACCTCCACACACCAGTCCTCTGGTAGCAGCTCCCCGCACCAGGCTTCCTGTGCGTGTCCTCGCTCCAGTATCACCAGTGCCAGCACCACGCATCAGGCCTACAGTGCGCCTCGCCTCTCCTGTGCTGTCGGAGTCTCCCGCCTGTTCAGCGCTATCAGAGCCTTCCTCCTCTACAGCGCTGCTGGAGTCTCCTGTCTGTTAAGCTCTATCAGAGCCTTCCTTCCCTCCTGCGCTGTCGGAGTCTCCCGCCTGTTCAGCGCTATCAGAGCCTTTCTCCTCTACAGCGCTGCTGGAGCCTCCTGCCTGTTCGGAGCAGCCTGAGCTGTCAGTCTGCATGAAGCAGCCAGAGCTGTCAGTCTGCATGAAGCAGCCAGAGCTGTCAGTCTGCATGAAGCAGCCAGAGCTGCCAGTCTGCAAGGAGCTGCCAGTCTGCAAGGAGCTGTCAGTCTGCAGGAGCTGTCAGCCTGCATGAAGCAGCCAGAGCTGTCAGTCTGCATGAAGCAGCCAGAGCTGTCAGTCTGCATGAAGCAGCCAGAGCTGCCAGTCTGCAAGGAGCTGCCAGTCTGCAAGGAGCTGTCAGTCTGCAAGGAGCTGTCAGCCTGCATGGAGCAGCCAGAGCTGTCAGTCTGCAAGGAGCTGTCAGTCTGCATAGAGCAGCTAGATCCGCCAGTCAGCCATGATCTTCTAGATCTGCCAGTCAACCAGTCTCTTCCAGATCTGCCAGTCAACCAGTCTCTTCCAGATCTGCCAGTCAACCAGTCTCTTCCAGATCTGCCAGTCAACCAGTCTCTTCCAGATCTGCCAGTCAACCAGTCTCTTCCAGATCTGCCAGTCAACCAGTCTCTTCCAGATCGGCCAGTCAACCAGTCTCTTCCAGATCTGCCAGTCATCCAGTCTCTTCCAGATCTGCCAGTCAACCAGTCTCTTCCAGATCCGCCAGCCAGCCAGGATCTTCCTACTACCTGCCTGAGCTTCCTCTCAGTCCCGAGCTGCCCCTCAGTCCCGAGCTGCCCCTTAGTCCCGAGCTGCCCCTCAGTCCCGAGCTGCTCCTCAGTTCAGTGGGGTTCTGGGTGAGGACTATTAGGCCATGGTCGGCGGCGAGGGTGGATTATCCCAGGACGCGACAGGGAGGAACTATGACTTTAATGGAGTGGGGTCCACGTTCCGAGCCGGAACCGCCACCATGGACAGACGCCCACCCGGACCCTCCCTATGGTTTTGAGGTGCGTCCGGGAGTCCGCACCTTAGGGGGGGGTTCTGTCACGCCTTGGTCTTAGTATTTTGTGTTTTCTTTTATTATTTGTTCAGGCCAGGGTGTGACATGGGGTTATTGTATTGTCGTATTGGGGGTTTTGTAGGCATTGGGATTGTGGTTGATTAGGGGTGTGTCTAGTATAGGCTTGGCTGCCTGAGGCGGTTCTCAATTGTTGTCTCTGATGGGGAACTGTATTTAGGTAGCCTGGGTTTCACTTTGTATTTCGTGGGTGATTGTTCCTGTCTCTGTGTAGTGTTCACCAGATAGGCTGTAATTAGATTTCACGTTCCGTTTGTTATTTTGTATAAGTTATTTAATGTATCGCGATCCTTCATTGAAGATCATGAGTAACCACCACGCTGCATTTCAGTCCGACTCTCTTTCGACAAACGAAGAACGCCGTTACACTTATATATATTGTCACTTTAATAATGTTTACATACTTCTTTACTCATCTCATATGTGTATATACAGTATTCTACTCTAATGTATTTTAGTCAATGCCACTCTGACATTGCTCGTCCTAATATTTATATATTTCGTAATTCCATATGTTTACTTTTAGATTTTGAATTTAATTTATTTCACCTACATTTAACCAGGTAGGGTAGTTGAGAACAAGTTCTCATTTGCAACTGCAACCTGGCCAAGATAAAGCAAAGCAGTTTGACACATACAACAACACATAGTTACTTACACATGGAATACACAAACATACAGCCATTAATACAGTAGAGAGAAAAAAGGTCTATATACAGTATGTGCAAATGAGGTAGGATAAGGGAGGTAAGGCAAGAAATAGGCCATGGTGGCGAAGTAATTACAATATAGCAATTAAACACTGGAATGGTGGATGTGCAGAAGATGAATGTGCAAAGAAGCAAGATAAAGAAATACAGTATGTGGATGGGGTAGTTGGATGGGCTATTTACAGATGGGCTTTGTACAGGTGCAGTGATTTGTGAGCTGCTCTGACAGCTGGTGCTTAAAGCTAATGCGGGAGATATGAGTCTCCAGTGATATGAGTCTCCAGTGATATGAGTCTCCAGTGATATGAGTCTCCAGTGATATGAGTCTCCAGGGATATGAGTCTCCAGTGATTTGTGTGTATTGTGATTTGTTGTGAATTGTTAAGATACTACTGCACCGTGGGAGCTAGGAACACAAGCATTTCGCTACACCCGCAATAACATCTGCTAAATATGTGTATGTGACCAATAACATCTGCTAAATATGTGTATGAAAAATAACATTTGATTTGATTTTTTTTTTTTTTTTACTAAAACTTGAGAAACAGGAAAGTCTGCACATTTGCATTCAGATTCTTGTTGCTGAGCTGATGAAGGTCAGCTGACTGAAAGCTGAGCCACAATTAAAGAAAAATGGCATCTGACTAGAAGTGTGCAGATACTTTTTCCTGTTTCTTCACTTTTGCCTACAACACCTTCACTAATCAGCTGTGGGTGTGCAGTAGATTCTGCCTATCATTTTCTAAAATTTGAAATGTTTTCTCTTTCATACTACAAGAGAAGAATGTTCCCGTAACAAAAAAAATGGATACAGGAAATTCAAATAAGTGGGATAATGATTTTATTCATGGCAAGAAATACATTTCTTCGCAGTCATCTCCCATTAACTACAGAAGCACAGACCGATACGTCTAAAGTGTTGAGGAACATTAATGGTTTAATTAAAATATAACAAGATTGCTTTATATTACAAAATACCCTGCAATTCACTGTCAAGTTTAATCAAATTCTAGACTACAGCATTTGAAACGTTACACTGTACTTTGATTAATGACCTAATGCCACTAGATGGCATGCTTTAGTCAACATTTTCATTTTCATTTTGAGAGTCAGCCTTTTGCTACATACAGCATTTTGATAGCTCAAAAGATATTTTCAGCCTCTTTGTTATGGAACTATACACACAATAAATGTATTGTGTCTGAAATGTTATTCCTTGGCTTAATGTTTTTGAATAGCTCAATATATATATATATATATATATTATATATATATAAAAAACTGATTTTTGATTAATATGTGTCATATTCATAATCAATCAATATATAAACAAATAAGCACATAACTAAAATGTTTGGATGTTTCATCAGGTTATAAAATTAAATGAAAAAATAAGCAGTTTCCTACATCTAATGCAAAACCATGTAATGTGTCTAAATATTGTGTTACATCTGAGTTAAAAAGCAGTATATCCTGGAGACATTTTCCAGATCTGCTCAAGCTGTCGAATCTTGGTTGAAATATTTTGGTACAGGGGAGACATTTGGATGAGCATAGTCCAACAACTAAGTGCATTGTATTGTGAGTAAATATTCCATCTTAAATAGGTTCACTTGTACTGTATGGCATGGTTTAAAAAACAGTCCACAAAATATAGTGCAAACTCATGCAGTAACTGGCCATTGTGTGCAACCTTAAATTGCTATATTCTAGAAATATATTTTTAATAGAACATAAATAAATCACGTATGTGGTAATTAACCACCATGATAGACAGTAGATAGCACTAAATGTTGCATTGTGTGTGAAGGAAAACGCATGTTGTTAATACCCCTTAACTGTCCATGCAGAGAATCTTAATAAAGGTTCAACTCTGCATGACTTCATTATGATTTCGGTCTGGTAATGAACAAGTCAAAGAACATGAGGGTAGTGTTCATTTATCCTGCATAGGTTAACTATAATGCACATTTTCGATTATAAAATGTGAGAAAATAAATATATATGAAACAAGTTAGCAAACAAATAAATAAACATACATTCAAATGCTGTTTTTTTTCTTCGTGTGCAGGCTAACAGTAACAAATGGACAATAAATGCAATGCCAGACAAGAATGGCATTTATTTCCTTACTGTATGTTCATGAACTGTTAAAGGTAGACTCAGTGAAATTACGTTGCCACAAGCTGCACCGCAGATATGAGCAAGACTTCGCTCTCACACAGTCACACAGTATATGCGCATGTGCACGGGGTTCACAGCGTGGTAGCCATGGCACCAAAATAAGCGGAGAAGTTGAGCCTCGCGCTTCAACTGTCTTAGTTGTTGCGGAAATTGACCCACTATGCTGTTTACTTTCTCCATCTACGTCATATCGCCGAGTCCACCTTTAAAGCTACGAAACAGGGTCCGTTGAGTAATCATCTAAAGAAGAAAGAACAACAGGATACGACCCCCAAGTAGAAGAAACATGTTTCGTTGTCAGCTTTACACCTGTATATTTCAAAGGGAAAGGAGAGAAGTGGTACTTGACTAAATACTCAGAGCACAGGAAAAACATGCAGGTAGACATGCAAGAAATCCTAAACAGTGATTTGGAATTAGTACGCAGCAGTGAACAGGTCTTGACCTAAGTGCTCTGGCAGAAATGTAGTATGGTTTCGTTTCATATTTAGTTAAATATAATCTAGAAAGTGAATTAAATAAACAATAAAATATCTTACATGCTTAATGTTAGTGTACTTCTGTGGAGGTGTGTTTGGCCATGGATACTTCAAACCTGGCCCACTCAGCATATTTCCTTATGTAACAACTGCATTACAATAGGATCCTTATTCAACGGGACAACTAAGTGTGCTTGAGCTAGAGATCTGCAGTCTAAAAATACCTTATCTTTCACAATGACATCTTACTCTTAAATCTCAAGATTGAGCAGTAACTAAGATTACATACAGTACAGTACATAAACGTCTTTAAATGTCTCTTTTACATCTACGCACTTTGACCTTTATTACCACATGTATGTCTTTGAGGTGTCAATCTGAGAGTTCTGGGGATCCACTGGACCCTCTTTCTCCTTCTCAGTCTCGTTCTCCCACAGGTTGATCAGGGGAGGGTAGAGCTCATTCAGGGGGATGGAGGTGGCATGCTGCACGTATTTCTTCAGGGAGTGATGGCAGGATTTCTGCTTCATACGCCGGCCCATGTAGAACACAAGCAGGGCCATGATGCAGATGGCAAACATGGAGCCCATGACAGCTGCAAGGGCCACATTGGTGGGCTGGGCCACCATCTCCACAGCAAAACTGGCCTCCTTGGTGGTGACGTTGATGCAGGAGTGTTGCGTCTGTTGTTCTGTAGCTGACATGGTCAGACACACTCTGTACTCTGTCGAGGGCAACAGGTGAGTCAGGTTGTATTCTTGCACATCAACCGGAACCTTGGCTGTATAGCTGATCTGAGGGTTGTCAATCTTCATGGTGGCGCTGGACCACTTGGGCTGAGATGCCTCATGGCTGTGGAAATGAGGAGGGTAGAGTTTCCACTCCAGGACCACTGACTGGGAGTGGATGATCTTAGCCAGGACCACCAGGGCCATTATGGTGTTTACCGTGTGCCCCCCGACATTCAGCCTGCCACCGTGCCAGTCTCCTTTCTCCACGTACACTGACACACTACGCGTGTCCGCCCCCTCTGTGTTCCACGCCACGCACGTGTACAGACCAGAATCAGCTGGCTCAACCTGGAGGATCTCCAGAGCCCCCTGTTCCTGCAGTCTGTGTTTCTTTGTGCTCCTGCCGTCCACCATGACTGCAGAGACAGCCTCTGAGGTCACCTTGTCTCCTGTTGGCGTCACCCAGTAGAACTGAGGTGCAGGGTCAGCAACAGCCCAACAGTCCAGAGTCAGGGGTTGTCCAGCAGTGACATTGAGCAGTGGGGGGAATGTGTGCAGGGAGATGTGAGGGAGGCAGGTGTTGCTGACAACATTCCAGCTGGTGGTGACCACTTCCTGGAGGGCGTGGCCAACCAAATGGGGAGGGGAGGCACAGAGGGTGATTTGGGACTCCAGCAACTTGAGGGTGGACTGGTTCCCCAGGACTGGGCCCCAGTTAGAGAGGCAGTCACACCTGAGAGGGTTACTGTGGAGACTCACTTCATCCAGGCTAGGGAAAGAGGACAAAACCTCGTGTGACAAGAGGCTGATGTCATTGTTGTGGACTAACAGAGTGCGCAGGCCACCCATGTCAATGAAAGCAGCACGATCAATATAAGCTAAATGGGGGTTGTTATAAATTTCCAGTTTTGCCATCTCTGGGAGGTTGGAGAACGCCCCCCTCTCAATGGCAACCAGGCCCTCCATGTTATTCAGACTCAGCTCCTCCAGATGGGGGAAATCATGGAAGTCTCCCTCCTGAACACGGCCAATGGGATTCTTGTTAAGGTCTAAGAACTTGAGATTTGGTAGGACCCGGAGGGCATCTTTGGGGACTGCTGTCAGCTTGTTGTCAAAGAAGGACAGACTCTCCAGGTATTCCAACCCCTGGAAAGCTCCTGACGGGACCTCCCTGAGGCCCATGCCAGCCAGCACCAGACTGTGCAGCTTTGACAAGGGGTGGAAGTTCATATCCTGTAACCCCAGGATGGGGTTCTCCCCAATCATGAGAATCTCCAGGTTAGGGAGAGACTCAAACCAGTGGCTGTCTATGGCCACCAGCTTGTTGGAGTTGAGATGGAGCCTCAGGAGGTTTCTGAGCCCAGAGAAGGCTTTAGGCCCAATGGAGGAGATTTGGTTATGGTTGATGTAAAGCTCTTCCAAACTGTCAAGATCCTTCAGACAGAAATCTTGCAGTTCTTTTACTTGGTTTTCCTCAAGGTAGAGAGTGACAAGCTGGGTCAGGTTGTGCAGTCCAATGTCTTGGATCTGTGTGAAGTGGTTTTGGGAGAGGTCTAGCTCTGTGAGGTTGACTAGACTCTGGAGCTCCACAGACACAGAGGAGATGTTGTTACTCTGGAGGAGAAGCACCTGAGTGTCACCTGAAATATTCCACGGGACCCCACTAAGATGGAGCTCATTGCAGTCCACCGTCTTGGCCTGATGGTATACCGATTGAGGTGTGTACCATGGACGTGTTTCACATACACACTGCGCTGGGCAGGGAGAACTAGCTTCTGAACTTTGACATGAGATCCCCATTAGACAGACAATCATCAGCCGAGCACAGATCCCAGATCCTCCCATGTTGCAGTAGAATGAGGTAACCCTGTTAACCCTGGGCCAGGTTAAACTGTGCCTTCTTCTGCTATGACGATGGAGCTTAGGTCTAATCCTGTAAGAAGAAATGATAAAACATATTGTCAAAAATATTGCATGACAATAATGCATTTCACATGTAAATATGGTCAACAACCATTCATTTGTAAGTTATTATTTATTTAAGGTAAAGATACATCTATCAGGTATTTGTTTATGTTTTACAACACACCTGCAAATCAATAAAAAAATACAATTGAATTAGGCAGCCCACTTAAACGGGTGATGAATAGTTCTCTCTTTTTCACATTCATGGTAATTGTAGAACACATTGTGGACAACAAGGTTTCCTTAAAGCTGTGATGTTGTGTTACCTCAGGGGCCACAACTATAAGAAATAAAAGTCTATGTGAAGACTGGGGCAGTATGAATGATTCAGAGCTCCTGTTACTCTGTAAATCAGCCTGACCCAGCAGGAAAACATATTGTCAAGCCAAAGGCATTAAGGTGTCCATCAGCTTATGGAACCCACGGTAAATTCAACCGAACCTCCACATGGCACAGCAGACATTGGGCTGTTTTCTGTGACACAAAATCTATCTTCTAGCCCTGAGGAAACTAAATGTAGAAATCAATACTGTAGCTGTGTATATCCAATTTGAATGTGGCTTTTTAATAATGTAATGTGTTTGTGACGATAATTTACATGTTACAATAATTCTAGGATCAGTTTATGTGTGGGGTTGAGACGTGTGCCTCCAGGTCTCTCTCCACTAGTTTCTGTGGGTTCTGTGGCAGGCAGTGAGAGGCTGGTGACAGGTAATAGGCATTGTTACACAATGAATCAGTGGGTTGAACAGCATTTACTGCTCAGGAAGATAAATAACGTTATTCCCTTCTGCCTCCGCACTGGTCAGAAACAACACCAACATGAAATGAGAACCTGAAACCAGACAAGGGTGACATTTTGAAAACTGGCACCTAATTTTATATTACAGACTTTGATTCCACTGCTTGTTTTAAATACCTCAGTGTCATACTCATGGAACTGAAGCCTCCATAGCATACCTGCCATATTGAGGTTCATATTGCTATCCAAAAAAGCTTCTTTAAAAACTACCAGTCAGCTTCAATAGGGAAATGTCAACACACACCGGTTTCTCCAAACATTAGAATGACTCTGTTTACCAATGACCTCACAGTAAAGAGGATTTGAACTTTGGCAGAGTGCGATTGGAATGCCTTAAGATGACAAGCATCAGGCTCTGTTGACGTAATGTCAGGGAATTGTTTCTTCTCCACTCAACCATCTTGATGTGTTTCTTCTCCACTCAACCATCTTGATGTTTCTTCTCCACTCAACCATCTTGATGTTTCTTCTCCGCTCAACCATCTTGATGTTTCTTCTCCACTCAACCATCTTGATGTTTCTTCTCTGCTCAACCATCTTGATGTTTCTTCTCTGCTCAACCATCTTGATGTTTTATGAGAGAAATAGCTCTAAAATGTGAGAGATGCGCAGGTAGACTGGGGTATTTTTGGTATTTAGGTCAGACGCCTTTCCTCAAATGTAACTTATTCATCAGCACAAAACATTAGTATCTCATTCAAACCCAGTAACGTGGACTACTCTAGCCCACATCCAATGTATTAACTATGATTTTTTAAATTATAGCTGTCAAGAGGTCGATTGTCAACCCACTCCAAATCTGTTGTTTCTCCACAAACCTCCATAGACACATACCTCATGCTGTCAGTGGCTTACACCAAAGAGACAGCAAACCCACAGTCTCATTCAATTATTCACTAAAGTACAGTGTGGGGAGAAAAAGAAGTGGGTAACAAATCAAATCACAAAAACACAGTGTGAGTATTCTGTGGTGCTCCCAAGACATATTCTCTTGCTCAGCCTTTGGAAACGTTGGCATGACAAAGCCTTGTTTGAAATCTTCTGAACAAAGACGGTACATTGACACACTAGAGTTACACCAATAGAACCAGAATGAAAAGACACGAAAATGAAAACAAGATGGGAATAATTACCCAGCTCCTTTCAAGCGCTGCACACAAATTGACTCCCTGGAGAGTTGCATCAGAGAAGGCTAAGCCGCAGAGGGGCAGAGCCAAGCACGGTTAGTGGCTTTAAAATATATCTGATGGAGGAGGCTACAGTGGAGGCAAGCTCCAGTCCTAATATTACATTGGGAGATGTTTCAGAGTGGTACTCGCTGAGCTGGCAGCACTCAGCGATGGGCTGGGGCCCCTGTCTGGCTGGGAAGTGTGACAGTCTCCACCACGCCTGTCTGATCACATTAGAGAACAGGGGCACACTTAGGACGTAACCCCCACAGTTCCTTTGGGCGGCAGGAAACAGGGCCACCTTGCCTGATGCCATGGCAACCTGACAGGAAGTAGCAAAGGAACCAACCCTTGGGCTGCTCTTAATGGCTGGTGCTCCGTGGCTGTTCCTTATCTCTAAAACCTCAACGGGCTCTAACGGGTGGAACACTGGAACATGCAAATGGAGGACAGGATAGACACAGAGCTGAAAGATCAGTGGGTGTAACTAAAATATAGAAATGTAGGTATATACAAAATAGTGTGTGTGAGAATGCTTTTACAGCAGGATGTACAGTAGGAGGGATGGATCAGTTGGGAGAACACAACAACCAGATCAGAGGCACATTCAGCAGCCAGTACTCTGACACCAGTATCACTGTACATTTTCCTTCATATCGATTTTGATATCACTACCCAGGCAGACATACCTCGCCCCATTATCAACCCCTCTAGCCATGTTTAAAGAACCCAACTACAATGGATCCTTGGTCAACAGGATGCTTTGTCCAAATCATTCTCCAATCCTTTGTCAACAGGATACTCAGTCCCCATCATTCTCCAATCCTTTGTCAACAGGATACTCAGTCCCCATCATTATCCAATCCTTTGTCAACAGGATACTCAGTCCCCATTATCCAATCCTTTGTCAACAGGATACTCAGTCCCCATCATTCTCCAATCCTTTGTCAACAGGATACTCAGTCCCCATCATTATCCAATCCTTTGTCAACAGGATACTCAGTCCCCATCATTATCCAATCCTTTGTCAACAGGATACTCAGTCCCCATCATTATCCAATCCTTTGTCAACAGGATACTCAGTCCCCATCATTATCCAATCCTTTGTCAACAGGATACTCAGTCCCCATCATTATCCAATCCTTTGTCAACAGGATACTCAGTCCCCATCATTATCCAATCCTTTGTCACTCAGACATGACTTCTTGCCTCCTCTCCTAACCGTGAGTGATGTGTCTGTCCAATCCAGACAGTATATGAATAAATTGTCCAAAGGTCTAGTGTTATTTTTAGGCTGTAAACTGTGCTCCTAGACCTAGGGCATCAGATGCTTGCAGCTGTCTCATTTTGATGGATGCGGCTCTTTAAAATGACAACCTCACAAAACAACAAATTAACCACTAATCACTATGTATTACCTCTCACTCCAATTTTTGCTTTACAATTGTAATTTCATATTTTTTAAATGCACTGGTAACCATGTAAGCTAATGTCCTAGGAAGACAACAACACCCTGTTGTTAATAAATAACAGTCCTCCTCATGAATAAACAATATGCACCAGACCTGACATTATGCATTTTACGGAATGCTGGGAACTAAGGTCTGTTATTGTTTTTCTGAATGCTGCGATGAACAACCTTGTTTAGGTGCTCTCATGTTGAAATGAGGGATAATAACTAAGTATCTGAAAAGCCCTTTCTGGCATTAGAAACACAACCCTTAGACAGATGTTAGACTCCATGCTTCCCCTTAATACAAAGTTGAGCCACTCAGGGCCATGACCAGGCAGGGTGCTTTGCATGGCTCACATTTTAATTTAAGAGAGATTACCGTGCCAGATGTTCACAC